>NC_030681.2:44332026-44648949 GCF_000004195.4 Xenopus tropicalis | reverse complement strand
TAAATTGTCGCGACTTTTTCGTAACCATTACGAATTGCGCGAATTGTCGCGACTTTTTCGTAGCCGTTACGATTTGCTCGTATCTTGTCGCGACTTTTTCGTATTGAGCGTTCATAAACTGCGGGCAAAACTTTCAGACTTAGCATGATTTTGGAAGCCTCCCATAGGACTCAATGGCACTCTGCAGCTCCAACCTGGCCCAAGAAAAGTCACCATACTGAAGCTTGAATGAATCCGAAACGTTCGTACTCAGCGCGAAGGCTACGAAAAAGTAGTGACAATTCGCGCAAGTCGTAACGCTACAAAAAAGTTGTGACATTTTGCGAAAAAGTCGTAACGGCTACGAAAAAGTCGCAACAATTTCCGAAAAAATCGCAAAATACCGATCATTACGAAAAAAATGCATTCGGACGCTTTTCGGACGTTCGTGGATTAGTAAATGTGCCCCTACATATGGCCCTTGCATGGACACCTTTTTTGACACAATGCTGCAGCTGTATAAATAAAATGCAATTTATTGAGCAGCCTGCCATTTGTATTAGATCTAAAGATCCCATCATACTGACAATGAGGGCTTGTAACTCAGCAACAGCCGGCGGGTTGCATGTTGGCCATCCTGGTCCATAGGCTCACCTATGCAAGCAACTACCATGGTTGCTCCGGAATCTGCTTTCTGCAACATGCAACAACTGTTATCACAGGGAATATGATCTGCCAGTCGCCATTTGGCATTACAAAGCAGATGACTGGAAGAGCAGTATAGCTGTTACTCTCAAAACAACAATAGTGCTAGCCAGTGGTGTCTGAACGTCAAAATATATCTAACACTGGATAATGTAACTTCCTTTTTGATGCCAAATATGAATTAATTTATGATACAATTAACCAGCTTTTAAGAATTAATACTAGTATGAAGTTTGGTATTATATTTATTAGTCATTATATATATATATATATATATATATATATATATATATATATATATATATATATATATAGTGCTGACATATTCCACAGCGATTATACATCATTCACATCAGTCCTTGTCAAGTGGAGCCCCATTTTCTAAATTAAATTAACTTTTAGTATGTTGTAGAGAGTGCTATTCTGAGACAATTTGCAATTGGCCTATTTAGCTTTTTGTTCGGCAGCTCTCCAGTTTGAAATTTTAACAGCTATCTGGTTGCTATTTGCCAAAATACCCTAGAAACCTGTCAGTGGTTTGAATGAGAAACTGGAATATGAATAGAAAAGGGCCCCAATAGAAAGCCAAGTAATAAAAGTAACAAAAACACTAAAATTGTAGCCTGACAAATGTTTTTTTGGCTGGAAAGAGTTGGAAGAGGAAAGCAAATATCTAAAAAACTATAAAAATTAAAACCAATTTAAAAGTTGCTAAGATTTAACCATTCAATAACATACTAAAAAAGAAGGTGAACTACCCCTTTAAGAAATTGTTTCAGAATTGTTTTCCCGGAAAAGAGCTGTTCTCAAAAGTGTCTCACTGCAAAAGAATTGCCTCCCAGCAAAATCATTTTCCTGAGAATCGTCTAAACAAAGATTATCTGCAGCCCCCATCTAACCAATAACTGGCAAAGCATGGCATGGGTTTGCAAAGCATTTATTAAATCTAAATTATTTTAATTTTCAGACTGCCAAGACAGCTGCAATGAAAGAAACATCTTTGTGAAATATCAAAAAATCTTTACCTGCTTCCAGGTATAGGTATGGGATCAACTACGTGGAAACCTGGAAAAGCTCTAAAAATACAGCATTGCCATTTCCCATTGAGTCCTATTTAAACAAGCAATCCTTAATTTTTTTTACGAATGTTCTTTTTTACTGCTACAATAAAACAGTATGAGACAAGATCCCAAGTATTCTTGATTATAGACCTTACCCATTTATAAGCTATTGTCTTCTTAGGTTTTCTGTCCTCCTTCACTGCTTTCCCAGTTTCCACTACATTCAGTTAAATTGCCTGGACCCAAACAATGCACTCCCAGGTCATCCCAGCCATCATTGCTTGAAAACACTCTCTGCCTCATTTCCGAGCCATAAAAACCTCAAGTGCACCATATGGGTTTAAGCAGTTTTAATTTGAATGAAGAGACAATCTGGAGTATTCTGCTGACTACTCAGCAAGCTTAAAATCATGTACAGGGAAATGCTGTAAATTGCTCTTTGTGCAAGTGCCCTAAAAGTCACCCTCATTGGAGTCTGAAATGGAAACATGTTCTGAGGAGTGATGAATTGCATCAAGTCTGATGGGCAAGTTTGGGTTTGGTGGAGAACTATGTCCTAAGGTGTGGTGGGTGACAGGCCCAGACTGGCAATCTGTGGATTCTGGCAAATACCAGAGGGGCTGCTGTTAGATGCCATAGACAGTCACTTTTTATTGGCCCTGTGGGAGCTCTTTGGGCCTTTCTGTACTTAAAATGCCAGGGCCTCTTTTGAAACCCAATCTAAATAATGGTCTGGGGCTGTTTTTTCATGGCTGGACAAATACAATGATAAAAAATGTAATGCTTCTAAATTGTGGCAACAGTTTGAGGGAAGCCCTTTCCCTGTTACAGCACAATAATGGCCTCCCATGCACATAGTGAGGTTCATACAGAATGAGTTTCCTGAGAGGGAAATGGAAGCAATGGTTTGCCCAGAGCACTGCTCATAAACCAAATTAGCAATAGATAACTGAACTGGAAGCAACTGTGATGGGCAGACATCAGTGCCCAACCTTAATCATGCTGCTGTGGCTAAATGAAATACAATCCCATGAAAAATGTTCCAAAATCTTTTGGAAAGCCTTTCCAGAAGAATTAAGTCTGCTATAGCAACAAAGTGAAGATGAACTGCATATAAACTGCATATTAACAAAATTTGCCTGTGTTGTTTTGATAATACAGTGTAATTATAAGATCAGAAAATTACATGAGAGGTGCATTGCCTCCTCATAGTTACTTCCCAAGTAATAAGCACCAGCCCCCCCTTTTCTCTGCAATTGGCCCATTGGCAGATTCTGTTGTCCTGTAGAGGCACCGATCGCACCCCCTCAACCCCCTGTTGGAATTAGCCACAAGTAGCCAGCAGCAGGCTGGGGAATTTTTCTAGCTTGTGCTTTTTTGTTTATTATATAGGCATCCAAGGGCCTCCCCCTAAAGATTTTGACCTAGGCAAATTGTAAATATGATCCTTGTTGAGGAATACATTTGTTATGGATAAAAAAAACCTGTAAGTAGAGTTCTGATAATAGCCACAATTCCTCTTTATATACCCATGGAATGTGCTGAACAATATGAAGGGCTTAGAAAGAGATAATACTTTAAACTAATGTTTTTGAAAGCTTGCTTATACTGAATCAATCCCTTAATAGAGGAGGCTGGTAATGTTATTTGGAAGAGTGCTTAGGTTCCAACAGAGCAAATTAGCGCCAGAAGCTTCTCCAGCCATTATAATTGCAGAGATAGACACATGTCACTAATCATTTATTGTTGTGTGACACCTTGCAGATAAGCTGGGATGATGAGAGGGGCAACTCACTAGCTTTAAAACTATATAACATAATGGCCACTTTTATGCAAAACCATTATAGGCCAGAGCAAATGATGTACATGCAAAGGCAGAAATACAACACACTATTTCTGTATATCTGCAAAGGTTAGCATTGATGTCTTGCAGTAGCGGGATTTTGGGGTTGATTCTGACCATGCAAGAGTTTGCTCCTTTCTAATCCTGCAGTCCAAAAACTCACTGATAGGTTAATTAACTTCTGGTGGATCTGACCCACATATGTGTGACTGGTATAATAAGGTTCACTGGGACAGGGCTGATTAAAAGACTAAACACTCTGTTAAGCAGTGGTAAGTCAAGTATTGGCGGTATATAAAGTATAACAAAAATATTATTGTTGGTAGTACATTTCCTACAACAAAATAGAATACATGGCGTGACAAACAGTGTACCAGTGTGGAGACATAAGAAGCACTCATATCACTTAACTCTCTATAAAAAATTCAGTGGAGGCAGTGAGTCCGACATTTATATATAAATAGTGCTGCTAGCAAACATAAGCGGTTGGGTAAAACATTACTCAAGCAGTGACCTTATAAAATTGGACATTTATTAATAATGCTCCAAATGTTTTATGGCACTGAAGGTGTCACATAAAGTGGGTTATATTAAAAAAAAAAACTTCAGCCATTTAAAACTGTGCCGACTGTCTATATTTGGGTTCCATAGTAATTTGGGTCCACAGTAAATTTCATTGAAACTGATAAATCTGAATTGTGATATTGTACACCCTTTCTGAAGAATATGTTTGTTGCTATCTCTTTATCTGGTTATAGGTCCAATGCCATGCCCTAAAACATATATTGGCAGTAGAAGGTATGAGATACTTTAGACTCTCCTTATCCTTGTGGGGTGGGTGCTTTAGCAAAAAGGTTATTTGCTAGAAACAAAGGTATGGTACAGACCTAAAACCCCTAGAACTTATATGAGCTACTCTGTGGACGATCTGTTCCATTCCATATTGTATTACATTGCATTTTATATTACATATTGCTGGTATAAATATGGTTTATAATGCAG
Organism: Xenopus tropicalis; assembly: GCF_000004195.4. Taxonomy (NCBI): domain Eukaryota; kingdom Metazoa; phylum Chordata; class Amphibia; order Anura; family Pipidae; genus Xenopus; species Xenopus tropicalis. The sequence goes on along the minus strand of NC_030681.2, from coordinate 44,644,359 downwards.
AACAACCTGTGCCAACATGTATAATGAAAAATCTTGAAAGCAAAGTAAATGCAAAGCCTACTTAGAAATAGGGTACAGTGGCCTTTTGAAGGCTGGGGCCATAAAACAAACTTCCTTCTCTGTTAAAGGCAACAACATTGTAGCTGAGAATACTGTGAATTTACTTAGCCTGCAGCCACATCAATAAGTGCCTGCTTTCCATTGGACCCCTCCCCAGAAATGGCCAATCTGTTTTTTTGAACATTTTTGGAAAAATAAAGAGAATGTAACCTTACACAGGAATAGGATATATATTGTCCCTTACCATTTCTGTACTGAATAAGATGAAACACATACAGTCCCCTGAGCATACCCCTCTCACCATATGGTGCCAGCAATTTCAGAGGAAGAATGTTTTGCCTTGTGTCATTTACTGGAGCTGAATAAGCCTAACATAAACATAGTAGGGGAAAGATGGGGAAAAGACAAACCTTCCTTTGGTGACAGCATTTGGAGTTCATTCTGTATGTTAGAAGCCTTTCAAGAAATCCTTGCCACCCACCTGGCTGCTACAAAGTTTTATATGGCAATAAAGTCTTACTGAATCCCTGAATTTAAACATATAAAGTTTCAAATGTAAATTGGAGATATATCTTTTCCAGGGTTAATTTTATCTTATGTTTATTTTTCCTTCAAGGGTAGGAGTTGGCCCTGATGGCATGTTTCCCTTAAAAGATATATTACAGAGCTTCTAACATGATTTGTCTACCATTTCTGGAGGATGCTCTCTTCTAATGATATTGCAAAGCTTCATATTATGGAATGTGTTATCATCCATTATATAGCACATACATGATACTCAGTGATTTTGAAATGATTGTTCAATGTTTACATCTATTCCTGCTCCAATGGAGCTTGCACTCTAGTTACATACAACACATTCATACAGCACACTCTCTAGCAGGCCTGGCCTGGGATTCAACTGGCATTTCAAATACATAGAGGCCCAAACATCCCCCGCCAGCCCACTAAACAGTGACTGCCTATGTGGCATCTTAAAGCATTTTCCAGAATCCAAAGATTGCAAATCCAGCCCTGATTTTCAGGGGTAGTTTTATAAGGAGTTGAGTGCCATGCCTGTACATTTTTACAGAATGGAAGAAAGCTAAATTACCTAGTGGCAGAAACCCACACAGACAAGGAGAGAACCTACAGACTCACATTACCTCTTCTCACTAGTCACTCGCTAAACTTTCCCATATGTAACAATAGACTAGTGCCAGCAGCAATCAAATTCTAAACACCTCCCAGAAATGTAAGATCATTTTAACTGACAAAAAATTGATTAAGCCATATCTTACTGTGAGCAGTAAAAGCAGATTTTCTACAATATATGTTATAAATACATTGGCAGAAATGAATAATAAACAAAGCAAATCAGTTTAATTTATTCATTTATAGTGTTTTGCCTATTATTGTGTACAATGAGCATACTATTTTTATTTAATATTATTTTTGGAGACATAATGATACATATGAAGTAACATGCAAGGACTTACAAAGAGTTCATTGTGTAAGGTAAAATTACTAGATCATAGACTGCTATAGGAGTAGAAAATGAGAAGAGGCAGAAGAAAGCAATTAGGAAAGAATAAAAAAAAAGAGCCTACCTAAAAAAGTGTGAAATTTCAACTTCATTTTAAAACAGTATTCTTCCCAAATAATTTTAAATATTTGCGACTGGTAAAATTCCTCCCAGAATCTAGCTGTCGGGACGTCTACTATTTAAACCTATTCATTGATACAAGCCAGGGGATACGCCTTCTTTTGACAAGCCCAGGAAACGATGTTATTTTAGAACACACAAATCCCATTGATACATTCAGGAAATGGAGTGAAAAAATGAAGGAAAATTCATTGAAACTTCATATTTTATCTGTCGTTCGACCAGGCTAAAAATACACATAGATATAATGAATGGCGCCTCAGCATGGGATCATAAAAATAGAAGAACTTTATACTCTTGGCTGTATCTAATCTTCTTTCGTTTATAGTTATGATAACATAATGGTTTCTTTGCAAAACTAATTTTGGTGAAAATACAATGGCTCTGGCCAATTAAACAAAAGTGTTTAATAGAGATTTATGGGCCTACAATATCCTCATATTTTCCCTTCTGCATTGTCCTTAATACAAGAGAATGCCTTGTTATAAGCCAGGGGTCCCCAGCCTTTCTTACTCAAGAGCCACAGTCAAATGTTGAAAGACTTGGAGAGCAACACAAGCATCATAAACATTCATGGAGGTGCCAAATAAGGGCTAAGATTGGCTATTAGGGAGCCTCTATGCACACTATCATCTTACAGGGGCTTTATTTGGTAGTAAATCTTGTTTTTATTCAACCAAAACTTGTCACCAAGTCACCAAATAACTACCTGCTTTGAGGCCACTGGGAGCAACATCCAAGGGGTTGGTGAGCAACCTGGAATCATTACTTGGGATATAAGAGAGAGAAGGACTAGCATTTCTTGGACATTGTCAGGTTGGAGATTAGTAGCCATGGTGCACTTAGCTGTAAGTCTATATGGAAAAATGTATCTGGGTTTTACACTAAAATATGATAGCTTTATTCAAACACTTTCAATGAATCAAGAAGGGCTATAATGGGAATAGCTTGGGATGAGGACTGAGTGGGGATGAGGGCTCAAATATTTGCATGGCAATTTTTACATGTAGAGCTATTTTATACTGATTTTCACTATATATTACTATACTGATATGAACTATATATTTAGTTTTTAACCCTCTCCATCAATTAGCAGAAGCCCCATCTGTATTAGAGTAGACTACAGTCCACTGATCCTACAACAACAAATCAAAGTATTCCCAGATGTATTTAAGGAGGGTACACATGTAAACAGACTGATTGGTAAACCAATGTTGGCTTGGTCATACAACGTTTTCATACAACTAGTACTGTTCACTAATGCACACCTTGTAAAGCAAGGGCTTTAATCAGGAAATGTTCTTTACTTATTTAATAAAGAACCATTGACAGTATGGTTTTTGACAGTTATATACGTACAGACATAGAAAAAAAATGTGTTTTAAAGCGACAGTATACACCCCTTTTAAATATGAGCTCAGTGAATAGGACTGAACATACTTGTATGTATGTATGTATATATATCTTTATTAATAAAGCGCTACTTATGTACGCAGCGCTGTACAGTAGACTTAAATGAAATACCCATCCATTGAGAAGTCCCTCATAATGGGCTGCTCAAAGGCTACAGCTCAGAAAAGTGAGAGATTTGTTTGTTTAAAGGTAGATAAGGAGGTCTGAATTGTTTTAATTAAAACAGTTGGCAGAATGTAATTTCAACATAAGTCGTATTTATTGTGTAGTGTAGTTTTTAACTAAGGTGTTTTAGATGTATACAGTCCTTTTAATCATGGCAACCATTCGTAGACAAGCCAATCCTTTTTAACATTTGATCCTGTGAGATGACCCTGGCAGCAGAATTAAATGAAATTAAATTGAGGGGAGGTGGAAAAGATATGTAATCAAGCAACTAGGTAGCAGAAATACACAGCTCACACACTGATACAGTAGATCCTTTTTCATGGTATCAGCATCATAAATTACTGTAACAACTGAAATCAAGGTCAGTAAAAATGCTGGCTGTCTGCAAACCCCTACCCACTCTGTAATGACTATAATTACACAAAGTGCAAGATGATTAATCAGCAAACCGGTAATTTTAATAACAGAGACATTACATTCAATATCAGGTTGTCTGCATTTTTGTAAAGTTTAAAAGATAAATATAGGATTACGAAAGAAATGTTTTTCTTTCCATAATTAACCTTTCCCAGTGAATAGTTTTTGGATACCAGTTATTCAGTTGTATAATACACTAGACTGTGTCTACTTAGGGGCATTTGGATATCAGTTGATCCATAACAATTAACACAGACGTATTTAGATGACCTAATGTACCTAAAATGAAAGACTTTATTTATTTAAATGAGAGCGGAGCCAAGTCGGGATCGGGCCCCAAATTCCTTCTCCATGGCGCACCATGTACCCTCAGCCTAAGTTTCAAGATTTCGTAAAGCTAAAGAATTGAGGTCTCATTTATTATTATTTATATAGCATCAATTTACGCAGCGCAGGCGTAACTAGCATGGTGTTCATGTAGGTGTGTAAAGTGACAGTAAGTGCGGAGTGAGAGGTAAAAAAACAGTGGTTAGTGAATGTTTGGGGGGTTTAGGTTATAGGCTATTAACCTAATGAACCACTCTTTTCTATAGCTCTGGTTTTACAGTTTTAGATGGTGCTGCCATTCCTAGTTTTAATTCCCTTGTGTATATGCAATGAGGTCTTCCAATTGTTTTTGTTGTATCTATTTTTTGTAGTGTTGTATTGTTATCATACTGTTGTGTCAAGATATTTGCTAGCTGTGCCTTCTAGATTGTAAGCTCTTTTGGCTCTTTACCTTTTGTAGAGGTTATTGGTTATTTTTTGTGTGTAATCTGTATGCACACCCATTTACTGTACTGCACTGTAGAATGTAGCATGTTGCCACTTTATAAACATGCTAATGATAATGATAAAACAATTGTGAGTTTGAATGTTGCCACATAAAAAAGAACATTATAAAGGATAAATGGCAGAAACAGAGTGGAAAAGCAAAATTATGCACACTGGGCATGCCTACATTGTCTGTAGCAATAAGCCGTGACATTGTCACTTAACCCTCCCTATGTGGATCATAACTGGAACTTCTACGCAATGTTGTAATATTATACTTGAAATTATCTACATATACTAGAGCATAAAAAAACCTCAGAAGTGAAACAGCAGACATCAGACCAAGCAGCTGTTCAGTGTCCAAAAGTACTGATACCCGGGGTGAATATATGTGTGCAAAAAAGCTCATCTTTCCAAAGGTTTTGGGGGGGGGGGCAATAATGTGCAGTCAAGCCACTAAGCACTGCCATGCTTTCTTTGACACTGTAGGTTTTAAAAAAGAAGAAGTCATTAAAATATGTGACGATTGTGACACCCTTTTGGCAGTTGGGATTACTGTCTCCTTCCATTAGTAGCACGGCCTGTATAAACATAGGTACCAGAAGGCCACGTTTTGGACAAATGGATTGCACAGGCAGCTGATACGTTGTATGCCTTATGCAAATAGGATTTAACAGAAATAAACCAAATGTGCTTAGCCGGAGGGAAGCTGATGCATGGAGGCTAACTGCTCCTTTGTGACTGCAGTGCATGTGTGTAATAGGGTTAAAGCACACCAGGGAGCTAGCATTCAGCCCTCAATAAACGATCTAAGGGAAATGCACACAGCAATGCCAGAAGCTGTGTTCCAATCACAAGCTACTTCTTAGGTTTACATAATTAAATGCTCTACTTAGTAAATTACATTTCCTGTAATAGCACTCAGCTTGATAGGAGAAGAAGTAATTATTTTCTTGGGCTTCTGCAACTACATTCCCCTAGATAGACAGCTTGCAGGCCAGGAACTATGCACTGATCACTGGGGGGGATGGGGGGGCTGATGGGTTGCTTGAGCACTGTTACATTCTAAATTTGAATTTTGAGCTGTACCCAAAGTGATAAGGCTAAAAGGATAAGCTTACTGTTAATGAACAGGAAAAAAACACTGCAGGCAGCAGCTATAAACGGAATGATATGAGTCACTTTATGATTAACATTTTGGGCAGCATAAAACTAAGCAGTTACATTTTATCATTAAAATATATAAAATACAGGCATGAAACCTGTTATCCAGATCCTTGGAACCTGAGGTTTTCTGGATAAGGGGTGTTTCCATAATATACTTTGTCTATTAAAAATTATTTAAACTTAAATTAACCCAATAGGGTTATTTTTCCTCCAATGAGGCTGAATGATATCTTAGCTGGGACCAAGTACAAAATATTTACAGAGATAAAGGAATTCATGTTTTAAATGTAGAATTCATTAATTAAAATGGCATATAGGGGAGCTTCACAAAAGTTGAAGCTTTCTAAATAACAAGTTTTTGCATAAGGGATCTCATACCAATAATGTATTTATCAAAATCATAAAAAATGCATACAACTATACAATATGTACACTCTGTTTGATGTAACTTCCATTAGTGCCTCAGTATTTGGGTAAAAGATGTAGCATAATCAAAAAATTATATTATATTATTATATATTAATATTATCACTGCTACACCATGTCACTAGGGGGTGATAGGAAAAAAGTGTTAAAAGGGCAAGATTTGCTGGAGAAATTCTATTACTGCATTAATGATTACATTCCTCCATTCTGCTATCCTTGAAAAAATTTACAGGTATAGGACCAATTTTTTGGAATACTTATTTTCTGGAGAAGGGATCTTTCCATGATTTGGATCTCCATACCTTGTCAGCTACAAATAATTTAAACATGAAATAAAGCCAATAGGATTGTTTTGCCACCAATATGGACTCATGTGTCCTAATTACCATCAAGTACAAGGTACTGTATTATTACAGAGAAAAATAAATTATTTACTTAAAATGGACTGTGGGAGATAGCCTTTCCATAATTTGCAGGTTTCAGGATAACAGGTTTCCAAATAAGGGATTCTATACTAGTACTAAACATTGAACCCTTTCACTTACAAAGTCACAGCATAAATGTAGACTCTCATTTATATGCATTCCATGTACTGCAGTTGTATGTGTCATTCTGATCATTTTTATTTGTCTTTAAAAAATTAAAACCGAGCAGTGCCTTAGTGACCTTGTGTCATGCTATCCATGGTATCTGCATGCTACCTCATTCCGCTCATTGCTCTCAACTCAATACTGCCAGACATGACTGACTCTTGGCCTGCAGATAAATGCAGGCCCATATTTCGCCCTTATGCCTGTAAAAGCTTTTTGATGTGCCTGCCCCTGGAGCCATGCGTTGGCCAGGGTACAGGCACACGAAGTGGATTTGGGTGTGAAACTGCACAATCAAGCAGATTTGCAGGCTGTAATTGGTATTAATGTTATCATAGCACCTCTGTAATTGGTATTCATGTTATCATAGCACCCCTGTAATTGGTGTTCATGTTATCATAGCACCCCTGTAATTGGTATTCATGTTATCATAGCACCCCTGTAATTGGTATTCATGTTATCATAGCACCTCTGTAATTGGTATTCATGTTATCATAGCACCCCTGTAATTGGTATTCATGTTATCATAGCACCCCTGTAATTGGTATTCATGTTATCATAGCACCCCTGTAATTGGTATTCATGTTATCATAGCACCCCTGTAATTGGTAGTAATGATATCATAGCACCTCTGTAATTGGTATTAATGATATCATAGCACCTCTGTTAAATGAACTCATTGATGTACAACCACCAATGTTATTACTCTTTGTTAAATATGACAAAACTCTTTGGACACAAAGCTCACAAAGCTTCTTTTGACACATAAGAAAGTACAAACAAGCAAATAACTTTTAAAGACAGGTAAGAAACGTAAAACAAACAATATTAGGCAATGTGATGTGAAAAAGGCTTAGGAGGTAATTGTCTTTCCATTTCACGGCAGTCCCACTGTGTTTGCTACAGTTGCCCAAGTACTGTAATCCATTACATCTGTCTTTCTCAAGTACTCTAATGAATATACAAATAAATGAATAACTTTTACTACCCTTTATCTGTACAATGTTTAATTATAATGGGTTTATCTTATTCATCAAAGGAAAAGATATGTCATAAAAACATGCTTATTTTTCAGCTTTGATCAATGGGCAGTTATTTTCTGATGCAACTTCTCATCTTCTATGATTTACCACTGTAAACGAACCTAACTCATTACTGGTCTATTTTGTGCTCATTAATTCTTTTAAACTTTGATCATTGTCAGATGTGACTATTTCTAATGATATGTTTAAGCTAAAATAAAATCTTTTTTCCTCCAAGCAGAATAGAAAATAAAATAGAAAAAGTATGAGCCCACCGTTATATTTTTAGATGACATTTTATGAGCAAGAAATGGTAAAAAGAAGAAATATATAAAAGCAATACTTAAGGCATAAAATACCATTTGACCTTTAAGGAGCCTTGGCTCCATAGCCTTCTCGGATCTGTCCAGACTTGCTGGGATTGTTTGTTTGCTGTTCGGTTGGGTGTTTATACTCAAGACCTTTTGCAAACAATGAAAATATTTCTTTCAATCTGCAGTTCAGGATGACAGCAAACATCTCTAAATCTAATGCTCCCTCAAGTGTGTCATGTATTACAGATACTCTATATCCTTAATAAAGTAACCAATTTCATATATACAGATGTGATTCATTATCCCTTTATACAGAAAACTCTAAATTACAGGAAGACCATCTACCATATACGCCATTTTAATCAAATAATTTACATTTTTAAAAATTATTTCCCTTTTCTAATAAAAAAAAAGGTAATAAACAGTACCTTTTACTTGATCCCAGCAGAGATACTGTATAATTAATCCTTATTGGAGGTAAAACATTGGGTTTAATTAGTAGAATTAGTATGGAGAATTAGTATAGAGACCGAATTACAGAAGATTCCTTTTCCAGAAAGGTACAGGTCTGGATAACAGGTCCCATACATGCAAGAACAACTTCACTATCATGGGCAGCAAGCCGTATACAGCACCCCCATCTTCCACACTCTGCATTATGAGAGCCAAATTTTTGGTTGGAAAAAAAAAACAGGTTTGAGTATAAAAGGTATTGGCTATATAATGCCGCTAGTATGCTTTCTCAGGCAACCTGGCCTCATGACAAAGACATCCCTGTTCACTGTTACCATCTCTTTAGTTTTTACATTTTTAATGTTCACAAAGGCCCCGGCCTAGGGCGGCATGCCGCCCAGCCCCATGTGAAATTTGCTCACATACGGAGCTCTAGGGACAGGAAGTGCAGAAAACTTCAGGGCGCCCCATCCCCAGTCCTCTGTATGTGAGCAAACTGGATGTGCATGTGTGCAATCCTAAGGAGGAGGGGGAGGACAATGGGTGCGCCTCTGGGTGCCCTAAACACAAATCCGGCGCTGGGTATGGGATCTATTTTCCAGAAATATCCAGAAAGCATATGATAATTCCATTTGACCTATTTAATAATAATAATTAGACTGTACTTGATACAATGAAGATAGCATTTATGCTCGCATGGCAAAAAACGCCTTTCCACCGGCAGCAATAGGAGCCCCCCATTGCTTTGGCTTTACATAAAGGAAAGGAGGAAACTTTGGTTGACTTTGAAAAGCCATATTGATGTGTAGTCCTTTCCCCCGGCAACTCCTATTGTTGCCGGTGGAAAGGCATTTAAATTTTTGTCTTTTAAGCTTCAGACCGATTCGCCAGCTTAGCTCCAACGGTCCTATTCCCATAATTATAATTCTATTACCTGGCCCGAGGACCAGACATTTGAATTACTCTGATATCGTCCACCATTGGTTGTTCTACCCTCCACTATTGTTCAGAGCTGAATCATCAGATTTGCAGGCAGAAACAAAAGTATTTTACCCCTATCTGATGATTTATCGCTAAACACTTGCCTGTCCTTGGGAGTCTTCAAAGGCGCCCAATCAAAATTTTCCTTCCTGCCCGATCGATGAGACAACCAATATAAAAGGCCTTTGCCAATATCGGTTGCCTCATTTCCTGCCATACACGCATGAATATCGCATTAAACTTAGTTTCATTCAATAATATTGGTACATGTATGGTCACCTTCAGAAGTCAGAACTGTGTTGCACCTAAAGCACTGGGTTTCTGTATCCATCAGCCTGAATTGTGTCTGCATTGTTCTGGGGGAAGAGGTCACCTAACAGAATTCCATCTGTTCTCAAACACTCAAATCCCATTCTCAGTATTATTATGGACGTTCTGTCTAAAACAAAAATCAAAAAGAGATCTATGATGAGAACATCCATGTCAGGTCTGAAAGCCCCAGAGCTATGGCTTAAAACTAATCTGTCTGGCATTTTAAGGAATTTTCTTTTCTTTGAAAGCTTGACAAATACCGCTTAATGCTGTGACAAGTTATACAGGAACAAACCATAGTTTCTATGTCACACACAATCAAAAAAAGTGATAACCTTGTGTAAAAGCACTGTGATGTGACATGGGGTTAGGCATTAAGATGACTTTATTCTAGTACAGGTATGGGATCTGTTATCCAGAATGCTCAGGACCTGATGTTTTACAGATAAGTGATCTTTCTGTAATTTAGATCTCCATACTTTATATCGACTAAAAATTATTTAAACATTTAATAATCCTATTAGGATTGTTTTGCCACATATATGGTTAATAATACCTTAGTTGGAGTCAAGTACAAGGTACTGTTTTATTATAGAGAAAAAAATTATCATTTTTTAAAAATTATTTTTTTTATTTAAATGGAATCTATGGGAGATGGCTTTCCCATAATTCAGAGCTTTATTGATATAACAAAAGAACAAGCGCAAATGTGCAGGGAAGGGCAGAAAAAGAGCAAAGCAAGAAGAGAGAAAAAAGAGAAAAAAAATATAGTGTAGTTTCTCAGTACTGATTAGTAAACACACCTCAGTGCAATCAAACTTATAATGCAAATTTCAAATAATGCTATTCAACCTTATATTTGTGCAAACACCTATTGGTGCCAATTCTAGAGTTGTAGTTTCACAACACCAATAAGTAAAGTATAACTCTACAATAAGTAGAATAGTATTCTGCAATTTACAAGTTGTTCAAGTGCTGCATAAAATCTTGCAGTAAAACCTCAATTCCAATAATTCTTATAGTCTTAAAGTGCCACAATATTATAATTGCAAATAAAAAGTGCATCATGTATCCATTTCCCAACAGTTCAGAGCTCCCATTCTACTCACAAATGGTAATTAGTTGCAGTGTGTATCAAATAAATCTTCCTGGGAAATTGCGTTCTCCATATAAAACGTATGGAAAAGAAAGGAGAAATCTCATAGGTATATAGGATATTTTAATCTGCACTCACATATAAATTGTTAAAAAGGTGCGTATCAAGTCCTACTGCTTGGTTTAAGGATCCGTGCGGCACATGCAGAGCTCCCGGCGGCTTCTGGTTCCCTCCAAGTCACCCCGACATTACCTGCAGAGGGAGTGTCTCTTGGTGCGCTCTCTATCCTATTTTATCTATAATGGGTTTGCGGCATCTACCTGTTTCATATTTGTTATGAAGGAGTTTGATGTCTCCTCAAAGAACAGATGTAAATTTAGAGACTGGTGCCTTACTGCAGCTGCAAATAGTGATGTAGCGAACATCGCCGAAAATGTTCGCGAACCCGTTCGCGGACTTTCGCCAAAACTCGCGAATATTCACAAACTTTGCAAACCCCATAGACTTCAATGGGAAGGCGAACTTTAAAACCTAGAAAAGCCATTTCTGGCCAGAAAACTGATTTTAAAGTTGTTTAAAGTTGTTTAGGTGCCACGACCTGGACAGTGGCATGCAGGAGGGGGATCAAGCAAAAATTTCTCTGAAAAATACTTTGTAAAAAAACCGCAAAAAAAAAAAAACGCAAAAAAAACTGCAAAAAAAAACCGCAAAAAAAAACGCCAAAAAAACGGCAAAAAATAACGGCAAAAAAACCGCAAGCTATTCCTATGTATATGCATAGGCGATAAAACGCGGCGGAAAAACCAAGGCGAAAAAACGCGGCGCCAAAAAAAAACGCGGCGAATCATCCTTTGCACTATTTGTCTTTAAGAGATGTAGCTCTGTCTGTAGGATGTCTCTCCCAAGGTAGAACTACAATGGTAACACTAAACTGATCAATTTAGGTAGCAAATAATAAAATGCTTTTGTTCTTCACATCACATAGTTGTAAATATGTTATGACCAACCCCAAATAGGCCAAAAATAGCAGTTTATGAGGAGATTAAGACAAATCAGAATTATCTACAGTGATCATATTTAATATAGCATTTAAACTTTTCCTTGATGGCTGAATATTGTCCCAAAATAACTTGAGTTTTATCTTCACAAATCCAGCCCTTATGCTTGTTATCTACACTGTAGAAAAATGTATGTGTTAGAACATTTTTTTGGTAGCCAGCACCTTAACTCATAAGTAGGATATGGCAGATAATCCAGCAATACTGACTGTTGGCTGAAGAAGCAGATTATTGGATCATTTGGAAACATATGTCTTTGGCCAAAAAGAACAATAAAGACTCATCAAGTTTGTCAGTAGAACCTAAATGACCATATTGCTTGGCAGAGCCATCATTAATCAATCTTGCATTATCTGCCCCCTATGTACCCAACTTTACTCTTCTTCCAAAGGAACTGTATCCCTCAATGTCCACATGAGCTTACACTCAGTTTAAGAATTATTACAAAATAAAACCAGCTAAAGATATGCTGCTCAGATCAGTAAATAGCTCTATAATGTACGCCAGGCCTTTTCTATCTATGCAATTACATTGGGTTTATACTTTAATTCTGTTGCTGGATCTTTCTCACATCAATTGGTATTTGGCCACCTGTTGGCTACTTAATAATGTTTTATGAGTCTAATTAATATAAACAATGCCACTGGGATCTAATTCAACAAGAGAATCAATATATTTACTATGCTGCTTAGAAATCAAGTGGATATCATTTGACATTCTCTCACAGCTCTTATATTTTTCTATAAGTACAGGTAAAGAGAGTGCAAAATTTGCCTAGGTATAGTAACCCATAGCTACCAATTATGTTTGTTATGTTAATTATGATTTTGGTTAATGGATATTAACATAATTACCACCAATATTATATTAACACCTACTTTATTAGGTATATCATCATTACTGTCTTAACCACGTGTGTAGGCATTGGTGCTCACTAAACAACACTGAATTCATTTAACAACCCTGATTAAAAATATTAGGAAAAGGATGTGGGTTAGACATTTTTTTTAAAAGCCAAAGACGTAGCAATGTCAATTCAACAGGAATGTTTTTATCCACAATGCACTGCATCTGGGTCAAATTCACTGAAGTAGAATTTTTGGCACTGTAATATCTTCCTATTTAAATATTTTAAGCTTGTTAAACCAAAGCATTTCCTGACAAGGGTGGATAATGGATTAATTTTCATTTCTTTGATCCCTTAGGGAAACTTGGAGAAGACTGGAACACTTGAACACAATTAGAGCAACAGAATGTAAAACAGCATGCTGGAAAACATACACAAGCTTATACATGACCGGGGTTATACCTTGATAAAATGGCAGTTGTTCATTAACATTTGTGAGTTTTTTGGTAATGAAAATATTGCTGTAATGGACATTTTCCTTGTCTGATCTTCATTTTTTGAGCAACAGTGGAAATCAGTATTTCTTTTATCACATAAGTTGTGCAGCAGGACATTCGCTACAGTTGTGAAAGATGGGTCACATTTGCCACTCACTCTCAAAATAATGTGGCATGATGTGGGTACCACTGTGATATATCTGGACAACCCCTTGAATTCATCCCTTCCTTTAGAGTGAGGGAGAATACACTGGTGATGGGTTGTGACCCCATTAGGGTCTGTGTGACCCTTATACATATCTCCCCTCCAACATAACTATTTAATGTGTAAACCATACTAAAAGGACTCATTTCCTTGCCCTCGCAGTATGGGATTTTTAAGAAGCCAAAGTGTAAGGACATAAATCAGTGACAGTGACATTTTCATCAAAAGGCTTTAAGAGGCTTAAAACACTAAAGGGCTTTTCCCTCTTGTCCTGTATGCCTTTAGAGAGCATATGGATGAGCAAGAATAGCATGATTTAAAGGATAGTTATCCTATGCAAGCACAGTAACCAATACTGTTGTGTGACATACATAACTTTTAGTATGATATAGACATTGCTATTATGAGACAGTATTTACAGTTGGCCTTCATTTTTTCTTTCATTTTTTGTTGTTTTTTTGTGGAGCAGCTCTTCAGTTTGGAATATCAGCAGCTATCTGGTTGCTAGGGTCATATTTATCTTTGCAACCTGGCAGTTATTTGTATGAGAAACTGGAATATAAAAAGGTAATGGTCTGAATATAAAGATAAGCAATAAAAAGTAACAATAACAAAAGAATTGCAGCCTCACAGAGCAATAGTTTGTGGCTGCAGCAGAGGAACTACAATAATCCATCAACTATAAAAAATAAATAATAAAGACCAGTGGCAAAGATGCTAGGAATAGGACATAATAAAAATTAACTCAAAGGACACCCCTTTTAACCACATTATTGTCACATATTTTCAGTAAATAGGGGAAAGTTTGCCACAGTGATAAGCTTTAAATGCTCAGAAAAGTTGGAGATGTGTTAAATGCCAATGCTTATTTAATTTTAAAAATCTAATCTTAAAATGAGAATGTTAGATGGCTTAATATTGCTATATCAATGGTATGTTACAAGATTGTGTTGGATTCAGAATGTACAGTATATCAGCTTTGAACCATAGACATGTACACTGACTACTAAACTCCAAGAAGAAAGCATATAAGGTCCAAATAGTAATCCAAAGCCATCCACACAAATAAGCCATGAAATTCGAATGCCCTCAACTTTCATTATCTTTCCTTGTTTAAAGCAATTTCTCTGAATTATATTAATCAATCATGGGGCAAATAATTAAAATGAGTAACACTAGTTTGGGAGATGGAAAAGGACTGCAGGAGTTTTAATAAAATTAAAAAAAACATTTACAGAAACTAGAGAGAAATGTTATAATTGGGTTCTACCACAAATCCAATAACATTTTGTTTAATATTTATTACACTATGCATATATAAGCACTTTATAAACCATTAGCTACATAGAACAAAACCCAGTTATGTCTATTTTAATAAGGATATAATCTATGGCTTTTGTTATTTATTGCACTAAACAGGGCAACATTTTAAAATAAAACTAAAGTCGCATGCTAATTCCTGATCCCAAAGTCAAACAAACCAGCAGCCCACTGGCTATTCACACAACAATTACAATCTTTTCTATGACCATTGGTCGTAGGTCCGATGTTTGAGCACCTACAAAGGCGACCAGTCAATATTTTTAGTCCTGTCCGATTGAAGAGATGATGGATATCAAAGGCTTTTACCAATATTGGTCGCCTTATCTCCCACCGCACTGATTATTGTATAAAACATCATTTCATATGATAATATCGGTGCGTGTTTTGCCACCTTTAGAAGCTTCTGTATAATAAGCTGTTCTTTATTTAAAAAGATAACAGGTTGTAGCAGGGAATAAGGAGCTGTTTATTTCTGCAGAGACTTCTTAGTGAACTGCTAGTATGTTTGGTTTTGCGCTTTGGCATCAGAAAGTAGAACGTTTCATTTTTAAATGTTTAGCGCATGAAATAACAAAAAACATAGATATTTCCTAATTAAAACAATAGGCACAAAAGTATGTTTAGTACAAGCCAGATTCGTTGAGCCAATGTTGAAAAAGGGGGTATACTGTGCCTTTAAGTGCAAACCAATATATATTTATAGAGACAACAATCTGGTTTGCCTGTTTGTTTGGTTTAAGGAGCTATATATTATATATCATCAAAACCCATTTAAAAATTAAAGAGTAATTAGGTGGGAAATGTGTAAATTGCAAGACAGACCTACGATCTACATAAAAATCCACATAAAGTATACCTTTAATGTAAAGGTTAGCTTTGCCATGTAATGGGTATCCAGTCTCATTATTGACACTGAGCAGGTGCCAGATATGCACAATTTTTGACTTGCCTTCCCAGACATCGCTGAGCTATGAATAAATAAACAAAGCCATTCATTTTCCCTGAATGATATCATGTAATGTTTGTTTAACAAGTTTTATGTTTCATGGCATATTGCATCTCTCTGCTTTTCCCCGTTTCTTTTATCTCTTTCCGGACAGTCATTTGCTCTGTCTGTCTCCTGAAGTAAGATGGTTATTGAAACAAGCAATCGGGTGTGATTCTACTTTACATTATAGAGTTTGTCTCATTATTTTGCTAAATGTTCTGAAATATTAATCTCAAACCATCACTCCAATAAGCATACATTGATTAGAATATAGGTAACTATATTCTGCAAACAATATTTCTCTATGTGTATACATGTAGGTAGTCCATTGGTATCCATCTAAAACTATGCTGGAGCAATAGGATAAACCTGTGCTGGAGCAACAGGGTAAAATATACTTGTTAAAGTTCCTCAGATGACCTAAAGTACTGTTAGCAAGAATGTAACAGTAAAGTATAAAAAAAATAATCTCTAGGCAGTTTATAGATGATTATATAGGACTTGTCTCTACAAGTTTCTTTTGCTCTTAAACGCAGTATATGAATGTGTTGTTCATAACATAAAAAACATATACAGTATACTACTTCCCTCAAGAAGATCATTACAGTTTTACATTTAGATTTGAGGAAGATGAATGATGGATTACGTACTTTAGACCTAAACACCACTTGGTGATGGGACCTTTTATAAACCACTTAAAAACTATAGGAAACAATATTAATATTAATTAATGTTATGAAATATCTAGAGGTTTTGCCAGTACGTTGATCTGACATTAAGGAAACTGCTCTGCAGCAGCACTGAGATCTAACACCCCATTTTGACAAAAATGAGTTGTCTGAGTCATTAATCACTCCCTGAAATTTGTATTTGGGACTAGTGATTTGGACAACTCTTTGTCAAAATCAGAATGCAAATGGGACTTATTAGGGTCACTGAGTGTTGCTTTTAATATGCAAACCAAGTTTTCTAGCTTGTAATCTAGTGTCGGATTTGTGGAATTTAAATGTAATAAACAACCAAAAAAAGTGAATTTGTATGAATTCAGATATAACTTAATGTTACCATGCCCTGGTAAAAACCTGTTTGCTTGGTTTACAAGCTTTGATATAATTTATATTATTATGTTATATATAAATAAGTTATGTAAATTAGCATTGATTTAATTCTAAAGTGGAGATAAATAAGGGACAAGTGTAATTCATAACTGTTTGCACACCTGTAGGGTGTGTGTGTTTTTAAGCTGGACACAAACAGGCCATTATTGTCTGCTGCTGCAACTAAAGGGGCCTGGCACCCTGCCCACAATTTGTTTCCCTCCCTGGGGTCTGGGCTCTCTATAGTTATGCCACTGCTGCCACTCCTGCCCAGATCAGAAGGGTTTTGGACTGTGTGTGGGTCAAAACAATACCCCCTTGATGAATATCTATTTGGGAAATTACCACATATTAATCAAGCTGGTTCAAAAAATAGCGATAAGCATAATTTGTCGCCAGGCATGGATTCGCTGCGAAATTCCACATTTCGCCATTGCCAATTTTTTTGTGAAACAGTCGCAAATATTCACTGCAAAAAAATTTGCCAGCCATGTTTCACAGATTGTTCACCATTTCGTTAATTTTTCAGCAGATTTAGTAATTATTCTGGGAAACGGGACAGATTTGTTGATTATTATTCAAAAATTAAATGAGATCAGATGTGGATTTGATCCTCTCCTGCCCAGTATGCGTAGACCCCTAATGTTGGTTGGCTGGTGGTGTCTGAATTGGAAAGATCTATTGTTAGGTGAGCTTTCCAGATTGTATTTGTATTTATTTATATAGCACCACAATTGTACACAGTGCTTTACAAGGTGTGAAAATAAACAGGGGTATCCCTGTATAAGTTATACAGTAACAATAGGTAAATCAATGCTTAAGAGCT
This sequence comes from Xenopus tropicalis, assembly GCF_000004195.4. Taxonomy (NCBI): domain Eukaryota; kingdom Metazoa; phylum Chordata; class Amphibia; order Anura; family Pipidae; genus Xenopus; species Xenopus tropicalis. Next base: position 44,626,641 of record NC_030681.2, on the reverse strand, counting down.
AAGTGTTTTCAATATACAGTTTGGATGAGGTTTCTGCCCCAAGGAGCTTACCATCAGTTATTAGTGTGTATGTCATGCTTTATTTTGACTGTTGCTGCAAAGTAATATAAACAGATGCTAGATAAACAGCTATAAGGGCCCATCTATAATCATATAGGTGTGCACCATGTAGCGCCTTTTAGGGAGCCATTCTATTAACACTTGTTGCAATCTGAAACATAATGCAAATAAAGCTCTGCTCCCTGCTCCAGTTGCATTAGTGCACAGTGCAGTGGAGTCCAGTACTGTCCAGCACACCATTAACAGTTACATACAGATCTATGGGGCAGATTTACTAATTGACGAATCTGAATCGCGAAAAGGGAAAAAATCGTATTGGAAACGAAAATTTTGCTACTTTTTCGTCGCCCTCGCGATTTTTCGCATTTGTCGTGACTTTTTCGGCGCCGTCGCGACTTTATCGTATTTTGGCCAATTATTTTGTCGCCGTCACAATTTTTTCGTATTACGTGATATTAAACACCGGAAAAACAAATCCGATTTTTTCACGACGCAGACAAAAAAGTAACGGAAAATATACAGAAAAATGCGACGGGACATACGAAAAAGTCGCGACTGCGATGAAAAAGTCGCAAAAATACCGATCATTACGAAAAAACTCAATCGGACACCTTCGGACCATTCGTGGATTAGTAAATCTGCCCCTATGTGTCCCATATAAGAGATAAAAAGATTTGCAATGACAGATGCAAAAAACTCAAGCCGCAACACCAGTATATTGCAGTTGCACCTTGTTCCACTTTAGCGAATGTAATTAAAATATTTTCACTTTCTGTTGTTACTTGTCCTTTAACCTTTAGAGCAGCACCTCCAGCTTCATAGGTTGAACATTTTTTTGTAAAACAATGCATGAACATAATTAAAATATCATTATTTTAAGAATATTTGGCTAACCAACAAAGGATTTAGACTAGTGATGAGCGAATTTTTTCGGCAGGCATGGATTCGCAGCGAATTTCCACATTTCGGCATTGGCGAATTGTTTTGTGAAACTTCCGTAAAAATTTGCCACGGAAAAATTTGTCGCGTTGAAATTCTTTGTTGTGCGTCAAATTTGGCGCAGTCGTGTCCAAAAAGGTGCAGTCGCGACAAAAAATGTGGGCGACAAAAAAATAGACACGGGCGACAAAAAATAGACATGAGCGACAAAAAAAACACGGGCAACATAAAAAAAATCGTGTGACAAATGCGTTTTGCAAATTTTTCGGGTCAGATTCGCTCGTTACTAATTTAGACATTTGTGTATCTTATAGAGCAAAATAAATAAGCAGTAAAGCGTTTTTTTCCCAGAAGGCTCTTTTTCACAATCAATCATGTTCTTTTAGGACGGATGCAACTGCTTTACAATTCAACCATTTTATGTCTGAATAGCAGGACCTGTTCATAAATGAAAGCTTTGCATTCAGTCAGCATCACGTTCAGTTTATTTTAAGCTTTGATTTGAGGAAAGTACCTACGTTTTCTCTTACATCACATGGATGCCTTCAGTTGCAGTAAGATCCTTCCTTAGCAGATTTATGTAAGAAATGCTTATATAACCACCCTTTTGGTAAGCGCCTGGCACAAGAGGGTTTACATTTCAGGCAGATAAGGGCCAAGATGGCAGACTCTGAAATTTTAAAATCATTTTAGGATTCATCATTTTTGTAACTTAGAAACACATATTAAGAAATAACATATGCTTTAGGTTTATCTGCGATGGGCAGTAACATTTATAAAGGTATGGGATCTGTTATATGGAAACCCGTTATCCAGAAAGTTCCGAATCACAAGAAGGCCATCTCCCATAGACTACATTTTATCAAATTCTAAATTTGAATACATATTTCCTTTTTCTGTGTATTAATAAAACAGTACATTGTACTTAATTCCAACTTGATTCCAACATATAATTAATCCTTATTGGAGCCAAAACAATCCTATTGGGTTTAATTAATGTTCTTATGATTTTTTAGTCCATTAAAGTGCAATCCACATAGTGCTTGCACTATATCTGGTGTACATGTGCCACTGCACAAGGGAGTTTTATGCCTCACGTTGCCTTTGTCCTGCCCATGGGCCACCTCTCTTGTATGCAGTGCCACGTTCAGAATGTGCAAAGAGGTGAGCCAGTGCATTGCTAACCAAAACATGTTTTTTTATTTACTTGTTTGTTCATCATTGCATTAGAGGACCCTTATATCAGGATAAGGGGTTCCCAGACTCTCAACTCTCAATGCCATTTTACAAACTCTCAATGCCATTTTACAATAAGATTTTTGTGGTCCTAGATACTGTTGGAAGCCCAGTGTAAAGATTATAAAACAATGGTACCTTGGTTTTAGTTGATGGGGGATTTCTGACCAAATGTTTGACTTCAAAGGCAGCCCCAGTTATAATAAATCAGTTATTCTAACATATTTCTACGGGGCAGGGACCTCCTTCCTACTGTGTCTCATACCACATGGCACTTATATATATATATATATATTTATTGTATTTATTTATTATATCACTTGTCCTCCCTGTGTATAATTTTGTATTCTGTAAGATTGTACAGTGCTGCGTATCCTTGTGGCGCTTTATAAATAAAGTTATACATACATACATACATACATACATATTTCCATGAATATCTCTAACTATAGTCACTGTTTTGGGTCACCCTGACAGGGTGTAGTAGCCCTCAGTTTGTAAACTATTGCACTATATGTAATTATGCCATGCCCTTCTCTGCTGACCATGTGCCCTGTGTGGCATACAGCTCACTTATTAATTAACAATATCACTACATTCACATTATTATGTATAACATTAACACAGAAGAAATCTATTGAGAAAAGAATAATTGTACAATTAAAGTGTTTCTGAGCAAATGCTATCTATTAAAGGCAACATAAATGGAACATTATGCCTCCTTATAAAGAATCTGTAAAGAAACAGCCTTTTTATATATGATTGCCAATATCTTTTTTTTCCTTTCTAACAAAGAAGATAAAAAGATTAAAGACAAATCTGCTTTCTATTCTTCTCCAAGTCTAAGTTTCCAAAAAAATTGTTATTTTCCTTTTAACATTCCAGAGTGATATAAAGAACACCACTTGGATATTGTGGAACACGGAGCATGCCAGTAAATTTATTACATTTTCTCAGATTTCTCATCTCCTGTAAGAGCTACTTAGTCTGGCTCTTGTTTCTAAATATGTTTGAAGAGGTGTAGCTGACTGGAATACTTAACACTTGTTGGCCCCAAGCCAGCAAAAGCCTCATAGAAACTGCTGAACTGTATTATGTTCACTTGGCATTCAACCGAAAATATAATGTTTTTAAAGGAATAGCTGCACTTGAAAAATATTGAAGAGAAGTAATATACAAGCAGGTGGAAGTAATAGTAGCAACAAAATTGCATTTCTTGTACATTGGAGACTATTTGCAAATCTTTAAAATATAAATTTGCTTATAGTCACAGGAATATTTAGTGTGCTTGAAAAATAAACATGTCCACTGACTTCAGCATCATTAGTTGTAGCTAAGAGAAAGGCAAAGCATCTGTGTGGAGCTATTTTCAGTATAAATACGATACTGGCAAGCAAAATCCTTCCTGATTTCAAAGTGGCATGTGAATGTTAATAACATTTTCATCAATACATATAAAGTACATTCTGCTATGTGTATTCTATGAAGTGCTAGACTTTATCTGCTGGTTAAACATTGTTATTGTCACTCATACTATCAACACTAGCTGCCACTTGCAACAGACATGACAGTTTCCTACGAGCCTAGTTAACTGCCGTTTCATTAGCCACTTGGAAAATTCATCAAGGCACAATTAAAGGGCTCACAAGTTGCACTGTCACATAAGTGGATTTGGTTTCTTTTCACTAATCCTGGGTCTTGCCTTGATTTCACAATAAAACTTCTGGAGTTAAGTCCTGACTACAACTTGGCACCCAGGCAGCTGCATGGTGTGTGCCCTCTCTACTATGGTATATATTATGTACATGGTCAGTATTGGGAATGCTCGACCTGCACATGATTTCATAAGGAAGGGGGCACCAGCTGAGCCACAGTGACATATTAGTATTAGGCTATCTAGGTGGCTGACCATTGTCTCATCACCATTAAGTAATGGTAGAGCTTCGGCGTGACAGTGGCAGAGCTTAGGCGTGAGGAGAGGAGGAGGGGCATAACCCATGGCCAAAGCAGTATTATATCCTGCCTACATTTCTAACAACTGCTTACTTGTTCAGCAGAACTAGTTCCTCCATATGAAGGTTTATTTGCAGGTAAAACTCTACAGTCCTGCAGGTAATTTAGATGAATTTGTGTTACCTGTAGCATTGCTTCCCAGAATCAATTTTCAGGTGGCTCCATAAATCAGATCTAGAAAAGAATGTATACTTTACATAAATGCAGAGGCTCCACATACTGAAAATTACTTTCAGAATCTCTAATAATATATATCTTCTAGCCTTGAAACATGGACGTGACAGATCTTGCACAAAAGGGTTCTGAGTACATTTACTTGCAAGGAGTTTATATGTTCCTCAGATTCAAGCAGTGCATTACACCGAAAGTTCAGAATTTACATCATTCTTTACCCTAGTGGAGCTTACAGTGTGAGGTCCCTATAACATTTGCACAAAAATCAATATCAGCAGGAGCCAAAAAACTTGGAAAATCAGAGGTTACTCACACAGACTCTAATAAATGTTTAATTCTTAAAGTTACATGATACTGGTGAATAGAAAAAATTATATATGTCCCCTTTAAGACATTGTTATTGCAATATGGTTGCCCACAGATGTTTGTTGCTTTTGATAACTGGCCTGCTACATGGAAAAACCTGGACAGGACACTGATTGTTAATGGGTCTACCCAAATGTTTGTAAAGATGGTAGATTGGCTTATTCCTGTTTTTAATTGTTAAAATATTCTGCAAGCTAGCAAAATTTACATTTCATAAAGAGGTCAATTTGTTTTTAAGATGTTGGAAGGTGCCAAAAGATTTGTATCAGACAATGTAAACATTTTGTATTGATGCAGGTTTCACTAGGGAATTTAGCTGCACTCACTTCCCTGTTGACTTAACTTCCTGACTACTTAAGAAACCTGTTTTGTGCAGAACTGGCACAGAATAGAAAGTAGATGTCGTTTTATGTTTCTCTCTAATTGTTCTCACAAGCCCAGCAGGATCCATAAATAATGTTTCAAAGCGACTAAGCTTTAAAACTACAAACGGTCTCCTGCGGCACGTATAAAGTGGGGTAATAATAAGTTTGTGCTAGTCAGTTTGAACTATATGGGTTAATCAGATGATGGAAGGGGGAAGGCCATGATGTAAATGGGAGCAAGACAAGAGGGGTGGGATATAGTTCTGATGCACCAGACAGCTAAATAGTGGGTTGATGTGAGATCAGGGAAGGGAAAAGGTAAGATTGGGGCTGTTCGATGGCTTAGGTGGGGGTTGCAGGGGCTAAATTGAAGTATATGACAGTAAATCTGTAATACCAGTCCATGTTTTATTGATTAGGTCAGTTTAATACAGGCCAAATGGCTACCCTAGATGTCAGGGAGCAAGAGAATCTGAGGAGGGCAGTAGCAAGGGTAGAACCTAGTCATTTCATCAAGAAACTAAGCTTAATGGTGTGTTTGAGCAATTGTGGGCCTTTTGGTTTGCCGACAAGTGTACCCAAACCAATATATAGTATAAAGGAGAAGTAAGGGAATGTCATTGGTCCACATGGTGTGACAACAAGCGTGACTGAGATCTCTTACACTCCTGCTGTTATGCTAAGGAATTTGAAATTTGTAATATAGATTTAGTTAACATAGTAGAACCAAATCACCCCTGTGACACCACCTTTAAGCTGGCTTGGTAGGGTTGGCAGAGCCTAAAAATAGTTATGAAAAGGGAGTAAACCTGTTGCTGTGAACATTACACAGGATATAGGACAAATGCTCCTAACTGTGTGATGATAGAAATTGCAGGCAAGGAAAAGTTTCTAAATGACCATTTTGCTTGGAACTTACTGTTGCATTGCAGAAAACAGGGAGTGGTGAGTCTCTGAGCTGTCACTCAATTCTCTGCTGGTCAGTGACCTAGAAGGTCATTAGTGTGACCCTGCTGAGTTCCCAGGAGCCAAACGGGTGGGTTGTTAAAATACAAAGCCAGTTGTAATTTATTTCAAATGAAATAGCTTTATAATAATGACATTATTCTTTCTGCTTCACTTTGAAAGGATTGAGATGTGCAATTTACTTGAGGGAAAAGATAAGTGAAAGTGTGATCTTTTATATCAAAGTAATCTGTCTTTAAGAATTCCTGTCCCTTTAAATAGTTCTCCTTATTTTTTTTCTTTCACACAGAGCAAACACAATAACTTGCCACCAACTCCATGTTTCCCACAAACAATGAATGCACATTTATACCAGGCCGGATTATACAATCCAACAGTATTTGCTATTGCAAGCTTTCCCACTGCTCCCAGTTGCATATTTTTCTTTGTCTAATTAAAGGAAAAGTAACAAATCATTCTAAATGATTCTAAAATATTTCCAAACTATCCAGCCTGCTTACTTATTCTGAAAATCAAATAACTCTCACTATAGCTACAATGGAAATATTTGAATGAATTTCTTGTAAAATGAAAAAAAGTCAAAAAGGAAACCTTTCTTTTACAAAAATAATTTTTCTTCATGCCAAAAAGAAATGTCTGTATGTTTCAGGTTTATGTGCATAGTCAAAATTTCAGAAACTGCTCTTGAAATGGGTCTGTTTTTGGAACCATAGAAATTATCACAGCTAATCATTAAAATAAAACCAAATAGGGTTGCCCAACGCAGGATGTAATCTGCTCAAACATTACACAAATGTATTGAACAATTTTACTAACTGCATTCTTATATTTGGGTGTTGCAAAATTAATGCAATCAAGAGCCCATATTAATGTAATTCCATAATGGTCTTAAGGACAAGCATGCTCCTGCTCTTCTATACTCTTCTAATGAAAGGTGCTCAGCTGCACCCATTGAAGCTGGGGAACCCTGGACCTGCCTGTATCCCCAGTGTTTCCATAGTGGGTTGTGTCAACTGGTGCACCAGACTTGCACCAAGTGAATCAGATGAAAACTTCTCTTTGAATGCATGCTCCAGAAATGTAACCCCCACTATTACTAACTGGCATCTAGCAGTACATGCATCTTGATTCAATTTCATAAATATCATAAAAAAAATGTGCATGAACATGTTCTATGCCTAAAGAAAATGCACTTAACTGTCCTAGTTATCCTGCATCATGATATACTTTTATTCATTGATAACTAATACATAGGCGGATTTTCAATAAGGCTAGGGGAGGCTAAGCCTCCCCATACCTGCTCTGGCACCCTAAAAATAAAAAAATAAAATAAAAAAACCTGGCTCTGCAAATCTTCTCCTGTCCCTGCAAGCTCCGGGTTCTGCTCTAATCAGCTGTGCTCTGATTGGATCTTTCTTCTTGTATATTCTCCAATCAGAGCACAGCTTTCTTGACAGACAGTAAAATTGACCAATCAAGACACAGATGCAGACAGGGATCGGGAAATTTTGCAAACTGCAGAAATGAAGACTTAAAAAAGAAGAATCTGCAGACTGTAAGTTTACCCATGAACCAGCTTTGAACTTTGCTGCAGTTTTCATCCCACAGGTACTATACTGTATATGTTCCAAAGGCTGACCCACTAGCTGGAATTAAATTGTTTTTTGTCATCTGACATTTATAATATCCCCTACCCTAAGTTAATTTTTCCCCCTGACAAAGCTCATTGTGCTTTTATATATTTGTTATGGTTTTTTGCACATTATATTTTTTTTTTACTTTTGTCATTGTTTTTTTCATTTATAGTTAGTTACAGTGGGGCCAATGTTGTGAATCCGTGCCAGTGTTATAGTGCCAGGGCCTGAATATCTGCCCTCAGTACCCACTGCTCCTCATGGCATATAATGTGCTGGTTTTGTATATAAAGACTGTGTCTCGCTGTATATAACGTGCCTGGGATGTCAGTACCTGCTGCCTCACTTTCTATAAAGCTAACTTAAACACATCTAAAGGGGAGGTTCACTTTTAAGTTGTATTATATTATAGAATGGCCTATTCCTAGCAACTTTGCAATTGGTCTTCCTAGTTAATTTTATATAGTTTTTGAATAATTTGCCTTTTGCTTCTGCCTCTTTCCAGCTTTCAAATGAGGGTCACTGACCAAAAAGTATTGCTCTGTGAAGCTACAGTTTTATTTTTCCATGCAGGCCCCTTAACTATTCATATTCCCATCTCTTGTTTAAACCACTACCTGGTATATAAGACCCTAGCAACCAGATAGCTGCTGAAATACCAAATGGAGAGCTGCTAAACAAAAAGCTAAATAACCGAAAAACCATTAAAAATAAAAGAGGACCAATTGCAAATTGTCTCAGAATATCAGTGTCTACATCATATTAAAAGTTAATTTAAAGGTGAACTACCCCTTTAACCTAACTGAACACAAATGTATAGAGAACCCCTAACAGAAGTGCACGTATGAATGCTTTTACATCCTAAGCATTTTAGGGTTAAAAAAATCCCCCCCACCCGCACTTTTGCACAGTATCCCTGGGAGTCAGTGGGAACTGCCAGAGGTAGTTGGGAGGTTAATTTTTTACACCAGCAGTGAATCCACTAAGGGGCTGATTTACTAACCCACAAATCCGACCCGAATTGGAAAAGTTCCGACTTGAAAACGAACATTTTGCGACTTTTTCGTATGTTTTGCGATTTTTTCGGATTCTTTACGAATTTTTCGTTACCAATACGATTTTTGCGTAAAAACGCGAGTTTTTCGTATCCATTACGAAAGTTGCGTAAAAAGTTGCGCATTTTTCGTAGCGTTAAAACTTACGCGAAAAGTTGCGCATTTTTCGCACGGGGGTCATTGTAAGTATGACCAGGTAAAACAGCAAGTGATGCATTACCACAGGCAGCAGGATGGGGAAAACTTGTAGGTGTTTCATATAGTACATACAATGCCATATAAGTAAGTCAGGTGGTACCCTTTAATGGTCTTTTAATGGGTCAGTTCTCATATATTTATTCTGCTTTTGATCATTTTCATTATCTTTTATAATGGTGCTACTGGCTTTGATTGCACTTGACATTTCTTCATTTAAAAACATTTACATCCATTAAAAAACTGTAAATTAAATGATTTGCCTTTTTAACTTATAATGTTTAAAATAATCTGCAAAGTAAAATAGTAAAAGAGAATTTTCTGATATTGGGCCTTTTGGGGAATTCTTTTTAGTTCTATATTTTTTTTCCTCCCCTTTTTGTTACTGGATTTGATACAAAACAGAGGGGGATTATCTGACCTTGTTACCGAAGATCCAATGCCATTAATGAATCTAGCATATGTTAAATAATCGCAAACTAAGATCTGCAATGGCAAATGGGTCATACATCTCCAGTAGCTAGGATTTGCTGCAAACAAAAGCAATCTCTGAAATATAAATTATAGACTATTATCCACTGAAAAAAATGAGCATTACCAAGAAGAAAAAAAGCCTTAAAGCAAACTAGAGCGCTCTACCCTGGGGTTTAAAATTCTTTCCTGGAACTGTGCAATGTTATATTGTATTGCAGTGCAGCAGAAAAACAGAAAGCCCTCTCTCCAGCAGCAATATAATACTAACCTTCATTCTGGGATGCTGTTTCTGTACCCTCTGGTGCTTTATCTGGCATCTCTGCTGAGACCTGGTTGGCAATACCTGCAGGACACAAAGAATGGAAAGGATTCTCATGTGCAGCCAAGAAATTCCAGTTAAAGGACACCTTTACACAGGCTAAGGATACAGTTTCAGTATGGGTTTCACATTAATTTTCCCTTTTTTTGCCTTGAATACCTCACAATATAAAAAGAGGCAACCAAGCCACTTTATATGTGTATAGCTTTGTCTATTAGAGTAAAATTAAAAGGACCGGTGCACAGCAATTCAAGTAGATTGCTAAAAAGCTGGGCATTGGTTTAAGGCAGCCAAGTACTCACCAATTTCACTGAAGACTGCACTGGCAGTACACTAATACTTTATCTACTATTTAGGAAGAAAAACCTGGGCAGTTTAGAAGTGCCAAGCAATTCCTATAATTGTCGGTCTATCTCGGCAAGCATATACCAGTTATTTCCCCTTCAATTATCTATAATTCTGTATCTAACTAGTCAAGTAACTAGTGCACCATGTAGAATTCTACTGTAGATTTGACTGCCATGATTAGCTGCCTCCCAACAAGGAATCCAAAGATGCTGTGGAGAAACAGACACCCTGCCTGTTCCGGCTGTAGGTCTGAAACCCTTACATATTCATATTACATTTTATTATCATTTACAAAAAACTCTGGATCTGGTGAACTTACTGGAAATCACTGCATATAACATTTTTCAAAAGAAAGTATAAGAAGAATACAGGGCACAAACCTCTTGTGCCTGTGGTTTTGCAATAAATGATTTTATAATGTGACATTAGTTGCTTGTATCCTCTATGTAAGTATAGTGTGTGTATGTAAGATCTTATCATGCACCGCTGGGATAACAAAGATTACAATAATAATGGAAACAAGGATCCATCATTTTTGTCCATGTCTAGGGCAACAGAAGGTTATTGTTTAACTTTCCATTACAGCTGTTTTAGATGCAGACTTCTCTAATATTCAGCTGTTATTTCAGTTTATTATTAGAAGCACTGGTAGAACTATAGCGGAAGCAGACCCCACAGTTGTAGGTGGCTTGGACCTATAGTTGGACCCAGCTGCTCTTCTACCTGTGGGCAGGGAGTGGGCAATAAAGGCAGGGTGTGGGTTGGTAGGAGGGTCCAGTCAGGCCCAGATTTGTGGCGAGGACACAAAGGCCCTGGCCTAGGGTGGCATAAATTTAGGGGCGGCATGCCAACCAGCGGCATTAAAATTTGCTTACATACAGAGCACTGTGGACGGGACACGCTAAAAACTTCAGTGCATCCTGTCCCCAGTACTCCGTATGCGAGTGAAAAGGGGATGGGCATACGCACAATGCAGACTGGGGGGAGTTGGGGAAAGCGGAGAATGGGGCTGCCTCTGGGCGCTGCAAACCCAAATCTGGCGCTGTGTCTGATAGGAGTCTCTGTGCCCCTCCAAAGATTTTTCTCCACTGATTAGTTACACCACTTGTTAGAAGTCTTTTATCTTAATATAGTCAAAGTTTAATGTAAGTAAGACTTATTCATGCACAAAATGTATTAAACTTGTTTTTCCATAAATGCTAATAATTGAATACAATAAAGAAAACAAGGAAAGGTACAATTATATATCAAATAAATTTATATTTCTAGCCTAGACTGGCAAACTGTAAATTCTCACAAATGCCAGTTGGGTTGCTTGAAGATGCCATAGACAGTGAGTGGAGTGCTGTTTGGACCTCTGTAGCTGAAATGCCAGGGCCTATTTTAAATCTCAGTCTGGACCTGTTTCCAGCTGTGAGTTCTGGCGAATCTTTCCCATTTCGCTTCAATGAAAAATTAGAGAAATATTTAAAATATTCACAAAACACAGAAAAAATTGCATGCGTCAAAAAAAAAAATGTTATTTTGACGAGCGGCAAATTTTTCCCCCTGCAAATTTTTGATCCCGTTTTGCGAAAAGAGAACCACCAATTGCAAAACACTGAAATTTGGAGCGAATCCATGCTTGATGACGAATTTAGCTCATCACTAGTGAGTTTGACTTATATTATTGATACAACCCACCTTTGCTTTAATAACATTATTCTTAAATTCATTTTTTTTGTAACTTATATTTTTATTGTTTTCACAGAAAAGCAAAAAAGCTGGTTTTCAAAAGGTATTACTGTCTGTTCTGTTTTCTGGCATTGACTATACTGGTCCAGTATCATCCTTTCATCTACAGCTTAAAGACAGTAAGCTTGATTTACTTGGTTTCAACAACTCTCTGAAAACCCAGTTAATGGCTATTGACTGTTTGGGTGTTTAAATAAAGGGAGTGCAATTAAACAAGAAAACAAAGTCCACAAAACAGTAAACAGCAGTTTGTAATTGCAGCATGCAATGAAGCTGCTCCCATCTTGTTCCCCTTTATTTCTTTCCACTTTATATGCTCATAACTTTTGGTGCACAAAGGGAGCCTCCCAGAAGGGCACACAACCCCTCTTTTATCCATCTGTAAATGAATCCTATTCTTATCTTTAATATGCCCCTATGTGTGTGTTTGTGTGTTGGAACTATATTAAAACTTATAGTACATTCTATTTTACAAGACAGTATAGACAGCATAGTTTTATTTACGCATGATACAAGCAGGAGTTGCTACACTGATTGTAAGGGATTATTCTTTTAAAAAGTGCCATTATTAGCATCTAGGGCCATATTTATATACATTTTGAATAGAGTTTTTATTTGATTGATAAAGTACAACATATTTTAGAAGTATAATTGGGGATGGGGAAATGATTTTACTTTGGGCACACACACACAGGAGATACAACGGGCTTTTGTTCTGCAATAATCCAGGCTAAAAGTATTCCTCTAGAAGTGGATGCCAGTTGCTTGGTTGTGACCTTTTATTAGGTACTTGAACTTTAGAGAAGGATATTCTAACTAAGAAGATTGTTCCTAAAGGGACGCTACAATTCCCATGATCTTTTGACCCCCTCATAGAGGTATATTTCTACAAAGCTACAAGTCTCTACATTCTTGTATGTGACGTCACCCCCTACTTGTTTTCACTCAACCAACCATCATCGTAGAGGTTGTACCCAGATCCTTTGACAATCACAATAGCTTTATTATTATCTATGGCAATTTAAACCTTGAATAATAATATTCAGAAAATTTGTTTTATGAATGTGCATTTAATTAAACAAAATTCAGTTTATTTGTATGAATAATCAATTTATCACTAAGTGAGCTAATATGTCTATATGGCTTAGGGCTATAGCACATAGATCCTGACACCTATCACACAACATCTGCTGCAGTTTTTGGTAACAAATTTAAAATCCCTATCATATTCTGATGCTATTTATCATTTAGGGTAGCTCCATGTGGGGCTGATATATAGTAGCGATCATTGGAGTAGTAAGCTGTTGCCTGACCCCCCTGCAAAATAAAAATCTTCAGGAGGGGACCGACAAGCACAGTCTTCTCCCTGCCTGCAAGCACGTGTGCGCCCCCAACACATCTGGCAGGTGGAGAGGAAGCCCAACTCAAACATTTATAAAATGGACTCCTTGAGTGCGCCATTAGAAAAGCATTCATAATAATCATAAAATGACATAATGCAGTTAAACTTAAGTTTTTGCTATGTAGCAGTGACTGATACAGAAGCTCTTCGAAAGGACTATAAACACGATGGAGTTGCACCTGGGCAGTAACCTATAGCAACCGACCAAATGTTTGTTTTCATTGTTTTACCTGCAGCTGGCTGAAAACAATCACTGATTGGTTATGTGGGTCACTGCTAGGGTGCAAAGTTACATTAGAGAATATATATATATTGACTTTGTTTTGTAAAACTATCAGCAGAGATATCTGAATTGGTTTAATAAACAGGCATGAGACAAAGGTATTAACTTACTGCACTCTGCCATGTTGTTATACATCAGGCAGTGACTTAGAATGCCTTCAACCATTAGCCAATTCTAATTTGTTTGTGGCCATGAGCTGGCAGTGATGCCCATCCATACAGGTATGGGACCTGTTATTCAGAATGCTTAGGACCTAGGGTTTTCTAGATGAGAGATCTTTCTGTAATTTGGATCTCCATAAAATGTTTAAAAATAATTCAAACATTAAATAAACCCAGTAGGGTTGTTTTGCCACATATATGGATTAATTATATCTTAGTTAGTCATGTAACAACATTATATAAAAATAATACAATTTCCTCACAATAAAGTTAATTTCAGTATTGGCATAGGACATCTTATGAGAGGTTGTCATACTATATTGGTTACTATATATATATATATATATATATATATATATATATATATATATATATACTATATATATTTTTGCAAAACAAAAAAAGAAGTGGGTAAAACTTTGCAAAAGTGTTCAGACAACAGGAAAATGGGTTAGAAAAACATATAAACATATAAAGACATATATGAAAAATAAACAGAATCATATGATCAGCCCTTTGCTTTGGTATTTACAGTTCTTTGTTCACTTGTTAGTCCAGTCACTATTGGCTGTTCTTACCCTTAATGATTGGCATGTTAGAGTATAGAAAAATGAGCAAATATTCAGAACAAATAAATGTTGTACTATTCCATATTCCAGGGCCTGCTGTTTTCCAGTATTCCATATTGTAATGCCAAAAACCATAACAAAGTCACAAAAAGATGGAGGTATTCTTATGTGCTATATAAAATGAATAGTCCTTACAGTGACTTGTAGATGCATTAATACACAGGTCTTATTCACTAGGAACACAGGGAAAGCAAACTACGTGTTTCAGAAATGTAACTCAGTATTTGGAATGGGGATTTCCTGCCTGTGAATGAATGTTTTCACTACTTGGCATGTGTGTGGTTGTGGAAAAACATTAACCAACATATCAGCTGCTCATAATCAGTTATTCATGGAAGGAGACCAAAACTATTTGACCTGGGTTGAAAGCGGGAGACATGTAACTTTGTTTTTCTTTGGATGCTTCCATTGTTTTGAAACTGAAAAAATCAAGTTTTCCATAAGAAAAGCAACATGGGTTCATGCATCCAAAAGTGGATTGGCCTTTGTAAAAAAAATGATCTGAGAATCTTTAAATTAAATAAATACATAACAATTTCACTAAAATTATATAATAAGATGTTATTACCAGGAGAAAAAAGTGAATGAAAAGAATTTGCAGTTTATTATTATGGTTCATTTTCCATTGATTTGAAGTATAAAGGCTGCACCTCATTGTATGCCCAAAACATGGCTGCCATCAGAAACTATGGTGCTCCCCACAAGTTGTTTATATGGGCCCCCCCCCATGGATACAATCGCCCTGTACCAGAACTTCAGCCACGACCCTTATGTGTGCACTATAAACAGCTACTCTGTAATAAGCATTTCAAATAAACAGTTCAATTGATTGATGTTCAGTTCAGTTTATAGGGGGTCAGTGGAGTTTGCCCTAAGTTTAACCGCTTTTCACCTACCTGCCCCCGCTCTGTGCTTCATTGTTTAATATGGAAGTTACGTAAGTCTTTGCATAAGTTAGATAAACTATGTAAGTTTATGTATATGTAAATGAGCGATTATATATTTAAATAGGTGGTGATTAGTTGATGGAAGGGAAACCTACTTATAAAAATGGCGTACAAACTAATTAAGCCTCAGATTGTTTTGTATATCTTTAGCAAGACAAACACCCAGTCCCTTCTAAACTGTATTTTAACCTTAAGCCTCTGCAGATCAATACACAATGATCAACAGAAAGATCACAAAAAAATGTTTAAAATTGTGAGTACCATATCTCATTCTATTATTACTGCAAATAGATTGATAAAATGACACACATTACCAAGTGCATGTCCTCAAGGGAACATCTACCTTCCATTGATTTAAAGAGTCATATTGACGATGTTCCAACAGAAACAGGCATAGAGCCCAGCTCTCAAATCCACTAGAATTCTTTTCTAATTTTCAGCTGGTAGTAAAGTGCTTAGCATTTATACTAATACATTTCAAAGTTGTGTAATAGGAATACTTATAAGCTAAGACCACTGGAAATCATCTTTTGGTGGAAACTGCTTGTATCAGCAGGGCTTATGTTTATTATGAGACTTCAAAAGCACAACATTTAAAGAATAAGTAAGTCGAATATATTAAACTCCCCTAAAATTACTCTAAACAGCCCCAGAATTAACTACCTTTTTTCCTACGTGCCGATTTATTTTGTTTCTCTATTACAAGCAGCTGAACTGCAGCTCTTTTACTGACTTCCTTGTATAAATGTGCTTGATTGTACAGACACTTGATGCAGAAAATGTACATCTGTATAAAATGCTTCTGTGAAAGAAATGGCAACACATTGCAGAGAATATGGTGCTGTATTTTTCATTTGTTTCTCCAAAATTAGAAAATAGTTTCTAAAGCCTATTGCTGCTCCTGTCCATCCTTCTGTTTATATAATTGTCTGCTTTCCCTGGACTTGCTTGCATCAGATTTGTAATACCTGATTTCTTTGGCTTTCTGTCTGTGTTTTGGAACACTCTGTCCTAACATGAAATGTTTCCTTCCTACCAGTTCCCTGAATGAAATTTACAAGCATTAAGGCTTTAGTTACGGATGTGTAAAGACCTTCAAGTCTATATGTTTTATTACAAAACTGCTAAAATCCTCTATTGCTATTGCAGTGCTGAACTAAATCACATTGCTGGGATGAAAGCAACTTCCAAAGTAACTGTTTTCCTCTTTCTTAAATAAATAAAAGGCAGGATTTTTAAACACTACTAGCCTCCTAGTTAAATTTGTTACATATTTTAACTAAGCTTTTCCCGACATTCTGAAAACTTTTTTTTTTCCAAAGCTTTTCTGAATTCTCACCACAGATTTTCTCTCTTGAAAGGTTCTGAAAATTCCACCACTCAAATGTGGAGAAAAGTCAGGGAAAGCACAAGTCTACAGGAAGGTTCTTTTCACATTTTTCACTCAGGAAAAACTGCTAGGGAACAATGAGAAATATGGGAAACTTCCCGATGGCTGAAATTTTTATTTGTTAGATCTGTCCCTTAAGGTGGCCACACACATTAAAATCCACTCATTTGGCAAGGTCCCCAAACGAGTGGATCTTCTCCTGATATGAATACCTATGGTGGGTGATATTGGGCTAATTAGATCATTTGGACCTATTACATTAATAGGTATAGGACCTATCAGACCATGGGCCACATCAATGAGCCGATGTGGTCCCCTGATTTGACAGGAAAATCAAACCTGCCTGATCGACACCTGGACATTTTTTGGGCATATATAGGTCGGGTAGGGCCATTGGTGTCCAGATAAGCTGCTGAATCAGTATAAAAGACTCGAACCAACAGTTTACATCTGCACGTGTATGGCTATCTTTACTACTAAAATTACCTGTCAATATGAACCTGCTTTTTTTTCAGCAAGGATCTTCTACAGTACTAAAGTTTTACAGCTTTTAGTATCCTGAGGTAGCCAGCTGCCCCTTATCTGGAATAGGATCTGAGAATCTGAATCTGGGTCATGAAACATTATTCTAGATGCTACTGCTGATTACATGACTTCAACATATGAAACAGCTCAGGTGTTGCGAAAACAACAGAAAACAAAAATTGCACTTGAAGTTGTAAGCCGTGTCTGGAGGATGAGATTATGTGTCTGAGTGCAGTTAGAAACTCTGAGAAAGAATCCTGCCTGGTTGCTGTAAGGTTAAATAAGAGACAGTTGGTGCTTGGGGCAATGTATGAAGCTCCCAAGACATTCCTCTCAACGCACATCATACTTCTCCCACTTCAGGGTGTGCTTTGTAAAGCTTCTACCATAAAAGCAGCTCTGATTAAATGAAAGAAGATTTGTAGCAAATGTACAAAAGAGGGCCAAATTCCAATGTTGAATCATGTTTCTACTCTTAACAATAGCACAACTGACAGAAAGTGACTGTAAAAGAATAATTAATTAACTGTACCTGCGTAGCTGTATCTCCCCTGCTGATTCAATTAAAAGGATAACGAGGAATCAATATTATTATAAACAATGAATACCTTTTTAGGCCTCCTTTACTAAATTCTGGGGATTGCAAAGTGCATAAGCTTAAAGCACCATGTTACCCCTTTAAGTGCCTTGTATTTTGCACTTTGCAACCCACAGGTTGCATGTGAGGGTAATGTTTTAGCTATATCTGAACGTGGTGCAAAGGGCTTCACCCTCCTGGGAATAGAGCGCTGCCTGCATATGGCAGGAATTATGTACCCTAGAGATCTGTACTCTGCACCTTGTACTGGATATTCAGTCCAGCAGAAGATACAGAATTTAACTTGCACGAGAAATCCCACAAGCACAAGGGTTCTGTTAATGGGCACTGGCATTCATTGTGGGATTAGTAAAGAAGCCATTTGGGATTTGGTTTGTTGGAATAGCAGAGATTTATATACCCGTTGTACTCCTTCTGCTTTTATGAGGGTGGGCCCAGGCTCTTTTTAGGGATACGTTCATTTAAGAAGTTTTTTTAATGCCTGAAACAAACTAAAGTCTTGGGTATAAAGTGATCTTTACTTCTGAAAAAGTTATAACTAATTTTCCTGTTTGCCTGGAGGCAGTTGTTTCCTGTTATTTATGTGACTGTCTCTTCATTCTTCCTGTCATGTTTGTTACACAGATTATATAAACCCTTCTATATGAACAATTATCTCACCACAGTAATAAAAGCTAGCTTCTAAATAAAAAATATTGGACATTCATAGTACTAGTTAATAATTAATTACTTTATGGTGATAGTTACTAATGTGATGGGTTACTAATATCTGTTAAGGAGAGGCTGCCCCTTATATATGCAATATTTCCAGTAGCCCTTAGTCAATCACTCCAGCAAACCTGGCTATCAGGAGAAGCATTGTGAAGGCAGCTGTTCCACAACCTGCATAGAAAAATCCTCCAACACTGCAGCCAAGAAATTCCCTGCAATAGCCTAGAGAAAATGAGTCTGGTGATGACAGTCTCAACAGCTTAATAACTAGCAGTACAGGAGAGGGTCAACAATGCATGAGTAATATGAAGCACACCTGGGAAGCAGGACCTGTTTCAGCCCCAGCAGATGGAACACAATGCCACTATTTATACAGTGACCAATGAACAGCTAGAGGGCCTTTAGTTCACGGTGGTGGAATTTTCTGAAAGCCATTCCAGCATATAGGAGGTTATACGAATCCCAGGAGGTTCTATCACATAAGGAATGTTGTAAGTTAGGCCCCTCCTGATGTTACATACATCTGTAGTAGTAAGGCCCAAGAATGCTTATGTTACAGAACTATAGCTTACTGAAATAATAATATATAGAATGGCAAGAACCTAGGGAAAATGCATGGCATACAAGAATAGCCCTTTTCCCACTGCATATTTAAAAAAGACAACATGTTTATTTTAGAATGGCTGCCACAATTCCAGCCATGATCATCAAACATTTGCAGTCACACAACTACATCCTTAAAGGCATCAGTCAGAACATATACTTTTCCTTAATGTATTGCCGTAGATTATATTGTCCTAGGTTCCACATAATTTATAGCCATAATCAGTTAATCTATACTTGTGGTAACTGCCATATTGCTTTCTGGAGGATCAACCAGTTCCAATTTAGCAGCAGATACAGAGAAATAGTGGCCTCTGGTGGCCAGTTTGTTATAACATGTAGTCTTCACAATGTATATCTGATCCCTAAAATGTAATTAGAGGAAAGATTTTATTAGTGTTACAGTTAATAATTATATACATAAAACTGTGCTATACAGCTTTTTCCTCACAATCATAAAACTGAAGGAAATCTGTTGGGAGGGAGAGTCACAATATGCAGCTGTTATACCAATAATTAATGAATACTTTTAGCTGAGCCCAATACAATTATGCAAACCCCATCATTCTAATCCTGTAGCAGATATAAGTGTAAATTAGGGTTCTTATACAGTTTAAATTAGCCTAATTCGTGTGGGTTCCTGAATACAGTTATCAGAGTGATAGTTCATGGCATAAAATAACTTGGCACAAACTAAACAGAAGTGCTAACCCTCGCTATAGTATCTGAGTCACTGGCTGGTCACAATAGGAAACAGTAATGGGTCAGAGGTAATGCTCTTTCTATAACTGCTTTGTCCAGCTGCAAACTCTTTTCTTCCTAGGGTTTCTTTAATCCTACGATGATGCAAACATCACTTTCCCATTTGACATTTCTATTGTTATAGCCAAGTGATCAGAGAACAACATACACTTCCTTTTTTACCCACCAGATATAAAGTCTGGATGAGTGACCTCCTATTTTAAAATAAAGGAAATGAGTGGACAAACTTGATTACGGTACATCTGTTGTTTTGTATTCGGTATCCTGTGCAGAAGTGAACAATCCCTGTACTTTCCAGCAGTAGTGAGTAGAGAGGGGGCAGTACACATATATATATATATATAGGGAGAATTTATCTAAACACAGGTGCTGTTGACATAATGGAACAAAAACTGAACCACTTATCATTTTAGTATGGCAGCTTCTTGGCTTTATGATTTTAGCTTCATTATTTAAGAAAAGATGTTTTGGAGTGTAAACTGATTAAGGTTTTGATTTCAGTTGTTTGACTTAAATGGTCCTTATTTGGTTCGGCTCAACACTAGGGGGGCATTTCGGGAAAAAAGCTAACTTTTTCCACCATTATTATGCAACAAATCCAATAGAAAATATACACCATCTAAAAGCTGTCATGTAGAAGTCAGTGGCAGTTGTCCTTTTTACTACTGGTAGACCTTTCTTTGCTTCATGGTTTTGGAGATTTTTAGGGCTCTGGCACACGGGGAGATTAGTTGCCCGTGACAAAACTCCCTGTTCGCGGGCGACTAATCTTCCAGAGTTGCCTTCCCCTGCCATCCCACCGGCAAAAATGTAAGTCGCCGGTGGGATGGCACACGCAGCGGTGCGATTTAGCGCAAATCACCGAAGTTGCCTCGCGACTTACATTTTCGCCAGTGGGATGGCAGGGGAAGGCAACTCGGGGAGATTAGTCGCCCGCGAACAGGGAGTTTTGTCACGGGCGACTAATCTCCCCGTGTGCCAGAGCCCTTAGGGGTTTTTGACACTTTCATTTGTGTCACTTTCATTTCGTTTGTTTATTTTAAAATGCTGTTTTAAAAAATCACTTTGCATTCATAGTTTTTCAGAAAATGAGTTTAGTCCTGGTTTCAAAAATCCCTAAAACTACAAAAATTTGAATATTCATAAATGGGCCTCCCAGAGCAAGATCTGTTTTCTTCTACTACGAATAAGCATTATTAAATATCTGTGGACGGTGGATAAGAATTATTGACTGTTGTGCAAACATTTTTAATATAATTAAGAGGAGTGATTTGAAACTATTTTGGTTTAAGTCCTATTTATGGTCCCACATTGAATCTAGGCCCTCATTAACTAACTGAGAGCAATGCCACATTGAGCATTGTGATTCCCACACACTTTTTTAATATAACCATCAAAATATCATATGTTTACATTCATACATTACATAATTTTTGCACACACTGCCATGTTTTATATACACTGTTACGCAAAAGACTCTACACCTTAGATGAACATTGCCCTACATGGGATCTGATCTGAAAATAACATTTTCCCATATACGTGTCACAGAGACCCACTGTGCAAGTTTTCTGGGCTGGGACACTGTGAGGATTATTTACACAGAAAGATGCAAAGATAAGAGAAATAATTCATACCAGATGTCTATGTGTATTACGCCTTGCAATGTCATTCCCAACTGTGCAGCAATTTTTTTTTGCACCCATTACTTGTAGTGGAGTAAATACTGGGAGAGAGATTGCACCCAGTCCCACGCTACTTCCGGCCTGCTGGAATGGAATTTTACATGCACATTCGCATCCAATAAGAAAATGTGCATATGGAGGGAGAGAGGGGCTTGGATGCACTTCCTGCACCCAGGCCCACCCATGGATCGGTATGTTACTGACCCTACGTCTGTGTGGGTGAAGGCTGTAACCATGAAGTTGACAGTACATAAGATTCTTTAACAGATAAAAATGTAAATACTATAAGCTGTCATATGCAGGAAATCATGGGGCCACATACAGTTAAATGATGATCACCTGTGACCAGCGTAGCCATTTTTAACTACCACTGGGGCCCAAATACTGGCTTGCCTGCCTGGGAGCTACAGCAGTGATTCATATATAGCTGTATAAGCAACAAATAGTTTCTGTGCTAACAGGCCTTTAATTATCCAGGCCCCCTTCAGCACTCCTGGCTGTTCCCCTAAATGGTGACCCTTGTCCTAAGTCAGCACAGGATCTATAAATCTCTGTAAAGCAAGCAGCAAGTCCTGGTAAATGTGAAGCCAAGTGCCTGTGAAATACATAAAGATAACATTATTTCGGCTGCTCCCAAACTCTCAGCTAACATGTTATGTCAAGCAATTAAACTGCAAAACAGTAGTGTCAGCATATAATGTGCATTCAGAGCAATCGCCACATTTTCAGCAATTATCTTGCTGTAACTTGCAAATTCCGTTGCCTTTAAGTATTACTTTGCACAGTCTGGGCTTTGTATAACATTGAAACACCTTTTTAGGATAGTTTGGGAGTAGTGTTTGTTTTTATCTCTTCATTTTAAGCTACCAGGGGACTTAGGCCAGCAAACATAGTAAAGTAAACAAAAATCTGACAGGCCACTCCGGGTTTAGATTGCTGTCTACTTTTTCCAGGCAGATTTAACCATTCAGGTGCAGGTACAACTGGAAATAACGTGTTCATTCAACTCACCTCTGTGTCTGAGGGGTAGTGCACCAAAGTGGGGCCAAGAGGAATTTTCATGTAACTTCATTGTGATGTCATGGAACTTAATAGTAAATTACTAAGGGGCCGCAATACAAATTGGTCAGTTCCCAAAATCTCTCTATGAAGCAGCAATAGTTCTACTCCCAAAGCCAGACAAGGACCCACAACTGTGCGAATCCTTTAGGCCAATTTCCATCCTCATAGCATATGTGACATTTTTTTGCCGAAGTGCTTGCACACAGATTGAACAAGGTAATTACCAAGTTAATCCACCCCGACCAGATATGGTTTATCCCTACCAAAACTACCGGCTTAAAAACTAGACATCTGTATCTCAACCTAACTCTTACACCCAGTAATGTAGGAGGCAGGGCCATAGCAGCCCTAGACATCACAAAGGCCTTTAATACAGTTGAACAACCCTACCTTCTGCACACTTTGGGCTTGGCAAACAACAAATTCATACAGATGGTTCAGCTCTTGTATAAACACCCAAGGGCCACCATCCGTATCAACTCCCTTAATACCCCAGCATTCTCACTGTCTAGAGGCACAAGATAGGGGTGTCCCTTATCCCCCATGCTCTTTGCCCAGGCGGTCAGAGTACACCCCCCCAGATTAGGGGATTTGAACAAAATGGTTTTATAGAGAAAGTACAACTCTATGCCGATGATACCATAGTCTACCTGAGGGACAGAGGCCCCTTCAATGCACTGATTGACCTCACCCAGGTGTTTGGCAGGATCTCTAGTTTGCATACCAGCATCGCCAAGTCCGTACTCTTCCTGTTAGACAAGCAGCAGCATAACGAACCTCTTGAGTTATGTCTATTACAGGTAGCCACTAAATTTACCTATTTGAAAATACAGATAACCCTCCTGATCTCACAATTCCACAACCTTAATATTGAAAACCTCACTCCGAAACAAATTCAAAACATGAGAAGCGTTGTCTATGGGACCTGCAGAAAAAATACAACTGATTAAAAGGTTTATACTCACAAATGTACTGTATGCCCTTTGGCATTCCCCTGTACTTATACCAAAGCAAATGTTCTCCCTGTTAAACTGGCAGCTCAGCAAATTCATCTGGGGTGCCTCCAGACCGAGGCTGCACCTAACCACCCTCATGAGACCTAGAGATGGCGGAGAAATGGCACTTCCAGATATATATCTATATTTCCTGGCTGCCCAGCTAACACATATACTACCTATGCTACATGTACCTATGCTGTATGTATTTAATTTACGCGCTACCCACCGCAAACCCCAATTTGTCAGAACCCAGAATTTCCCTGACTTGTGCCACACAACTTCTACCCCCAAAATATGGTATACGCTGAACCTTACTACGATAGGGGATGTATGGGTCAACAACCAAATCGTACCCCAACAACAACTATGCAATGAATCCATGTGTTGGATTCTCAAAGCAGTAGGAAGGGGGTGGGGGATGTTAGGGGATTTTAAATCTTCGTACAACGATTCTGTGTGTATGCTTGATAAAGGGTGGTTGTGCCCAACACATTTCCCAACACATGAATAAATTAAGTTAGCAGTATAATCCTGTTTATGGGTGTGCTCCTTTCAGGTTTTATCCTTCTCCTGCAGTCCAACACATTTTTTCGGAAATTGATACATTCATGCTTGATTAATGTGTTAATTGTGTCAGTGTCGCTGTCAGTTGAAAAGGAACATTTTAATATATCTAAAAAAAATTCAGTTTCCAGTTCAGTCTTTAAAGGGGAACTCTGGCCTCCGAACCCATACAATATAGGAACCCTTAATATACTGTACCTATCACTATAATCTGTTCCTTGAATTAAATACCCTTTTTATATGCTGAAATCCAGCTGCATTCTTCATCGTTGGAAATCCTGGCAGGGGAGATGGAACTAAAACACTGATGTTACATCTCCACTGCTTACAGCATGCAGGGACTACATAACCCCCAATGCATTGCACTCTGATGTTCCTTTCCTTATTGACATCACTTGTGTAAGGAATTGTGGGATTTGGAGGATGCAGGCTGGGGATAGTCAACTATTGTTACATTTTATTTGAGTCTCAAAATAGTCAGCCAGATCAGCAGGAGAGGGGCTAGACTTAACTAACTGTTTCAAACCATATTATTACATTAAAAATCATGAAAAGGCTGCATATTTTTAAACTGATGTATACTACAAAGTTGCTTGCAATACAGTTCCCCTTTAATAATAAGATTGGGATAAAGAGCGTGTTTGCCAGTGCAGCTGCTACCCTAGAATTCTAGGAATTATATGGCTATTAGAAAGCCTGAGACCAGTCAATGATTTCTCAATTATTGTCAAATATCTTTTATAGTTTTATAACACAGCAAAGAAAACGAAGAAAGAAATAGTGTGCTTCATCACCCACTGGTCAGTTCAGACCTTAGCATACACATGGTGTTTACCACCCAAATGATCAAAATCACAGACAAAAGAATTGTTTTGTGCTTATGCCAACTCTTAAAATTTACCTTTTATTTCATATATTTAAAATTAAGTCAAAAAATACGTACAAAAACCACTAGTCCACCATGGATCCTAGTGGGAAGGAGTTCATTATCAAAAATTAGTATATACAAAAGGGAATAGTCATCAGGGTAATAGATAGCGTATAATTATTGAAGCACAATTCGTTCCTACATAGGTACCCTGGTTCCCTTTAAGAAAGGTGGAAAGCAGAGAAAAGTGGGGGAAGGAGAGAGGTTAGATCAAGAGGGACAGACAGGCAGAGCACACTACTATATTTTTCAGCAACCGTACTGCAGGGTCCATAGCCACACCTACCCACTTCCTGCTACAGTATGTGCAGTAACCGAGCGTTCCCTTTCATTACGGGACAACCGCTCTTGTACTTTGCACCCCCAAGCTGTTAAAAGAACAGTCCTCCCCCAGACCTAGAAGCGGCTTGTTGCTGCCGCATGCCTCACGAGCGGGTCGACTCCGTTCGCGACGCTGACTCTCTCCGTGTCCCCCACCACTCCACCAACCACCTTAGCCCAGCCCAACGCGTTTCGTCACGCCCCACGTGACTTCCTCAGGGGCCATCATGATAGCCCCTGAGGAAGTCACGTGGGGCGTGACGAAACGCGTTGGGCTGGGCTAAGGTGGTTGGTGGAGTGGTGGGGGACACGGAGAGAGTCAGCGTCGCGAACGGAGTCGACCCGCTCGTGAGGCATGCGGCAGCAACAAGCCGCTTCTAGGTCTGGGGGAGGACTGTTCTTTTAACAGCTTGGGGGTGCAAAGTACAAGAGCGGTTGTCCCGTAATGAAAGGGAACGCTCGGTTACTGCACATACTGTAGCAGGAAGTGGGTAGGTGTGGCTATGGACCCTGCAGTACGGTTGCTGAAAGTTAGCTGGGACCGCACATAACGTGTATTAGAGGCAATAAGCGCAACGGTGCAGGCGGTCAAGGGTGATATATTGAGTTATTGAAAGCAGGCACCCTTGTAAACAACGAATCCGGATATATTGCCATATCCTCCATGTAGTATGCAGCATAACCCAATATAGAAATTATATACAGTGACAGAGTATTCACACGGATTTTGTCCATTTTGGTAATGAGGGTATAGTGTGGTACCCCTAAAAAAATATAGTAGTGTGCTCTGCCTGTCTGTCCCTCTTGATCTAACCTCTCTCCTTCCCCCACTTTTCTCTGCTTTCCACCTTTCTTAAAGGGAACCAGGGTACCTATGTAGGAACGAATTGTGCTTCAATAATTATACGCTATCTATTACCCTGATGACTATTCCCTTTTGTATATACTAATTTTTGATAATGAACTCCTTCCCACTAGGATCCATGGTGGACTAGTGGTTTTTGTACGTATTTTTTGACTTAATTTTAAATATATGAAATAAAAGGTAAATTTTAAGAGTTGGCATAAGCACAAAACAATTCTTTTGTCTGTGATCTTTTATAGTTTTCCCTGTACAGATTCTAAGAAAATGTAGTTGGTTGCCCATACTTGAGCTATGTCTGTGCCTAAATATGACTGTTCATGTTCAGTGAAACCACACCCCTTTCCTTTGATTCACTGGACAACCACCTTTCTATAAGGAAACACTACATGAGGGCCATGGATGGTGATAAGTAGGTTTGGGGCCTGACAGCTGAATACTGTGGTTTTAAAGACATTTTCAGTCTACTTGGATAATATTAAATTCATGCTTCTTCCAAACCAACAGATTTGCATTACCATTGCCTGTTTGAACTAGACGCAGAATCAGGGCCAAGCAAGCTGCAATTGATTTCCTGTGTCACAAAGCACAGCAGCTATTCATCTAGCTGAGGATATGGCACAAATCTGACAAACACTTTTGAAGGTTGTTGCCTGGCACTTGTATTATTGCCAACAAAACCCCACAAAGTTTTCCTGAGCCCTGCTTATAGGACATTTATCTATGTGATGGGAAATGTAACCTCAATGTAGGAAATATAACCTTAATGAAAATATTTCTGAACGACCAAGACATTATAATAATTTTAGAAAACCATATGAAGGATAGTTCTGGCTCCTGCTAACTTTAAAGGGGTAGTTCACATTTAAGTTAACTTTCAGAATGTTATAGAATGGCCAGTTCTAAGCAACTTTTCAATTGGTCTTCCTTATTTATTCGTTGTAGTTTTTGAATTATTTACAGTCTTCTTCCAACTCCTTGCAGCTTTCAAATGGGGGTCAATGACCCCAGCAGCCAGAAAACTATTGTTGTGTGAGGCTAGAGTTTTATTGTTATTGTTACTTTTCATAACTTCAGATTACAAATAATAAAAAATGAAAACCAATTGCAAACTGTCTCAGAATACACTCTCTATATTATACTGAAAGTTTACTCAAAGGTGAGCAACCCCTTTAATAGAGGAAAGAGTACCGAGGAATTTCTTTTATTCTTGTTACTTATCTTGTTATTCAAGATAAGTTGCAATATTTGGAATCTTTTTTGAGTCTATAAATACATCTAGCAAATAAAGCATGTCTTAAAGAAGACAAAACAGAAATAATAAAGCATTGTGTAGTCAGGGTGGGCTGGGCCGGCGGGACACTGGGAAAAAGCATGGTGGACCCTGCTTACCCATACCCCACCTGCAAGAATTGTCACTCCGTGCTGCCCTCGCTCCCCCGAATGTGGCAAAGTATAAGATGCACTTGTGGGGGGGAAGGGGATAGCAGTGGGTGAGTGGGTAAGCCTGCCAGTGGGGGCCCCTGGGGTAGCGACTCCAGTGGGTCTCAAACCCCCCAGTCCGAAACTGTGTGTAGATCACAAGAGTTAGGTCTTGTTTCTAATGTGAGAATATAAGCAGATACAAAGTGCCGGCAGGGGAATTTACTAGAAGTTTCGGCAGATTACAGGAGAGGGGTTATTTGCATGACCAACTTTGGACCATATTATAGAGGGCCCAAAATATGCACTATAGAAATGCCTAGCCCACTCTAACCTGCTTATTTAAGCTGTATATAACAAGACAGAAAGACTAAAGCCAGGCAAGGGCATATTATAAAAAATATAGCAATTTGCTGGTGCTAAACAAATATTGAAAAATTTACATTATTAGTCTTTTTGGGTAGCCACACTGGTTTGATTCCTAGATTCCTGGAGTCTGTAGATTTTTCCAAATGCCAGAGGGATGCCATACAGTTGCTATTTGTTAGGACTGTAGGAGGCTGTATCGGCCTCTGTGTGATTGAAATGCCTATTAAAAGGCACATTTAAAAACTCAGTCCAGACCTGCCCTAGAGTATGCAAACACCAATAAAAAAGGCAACAATTGTTGTAGATTCTTAGGAGCTGACCTTGGTATTACTCAATAGTATGGAAATAATTATATACTGGGATTAAATATCCACAGTAATTGATAGGAGAGTAATTGTAATGTAAAGGTCATTTTGATTTCCATATTTAATGGTTTACTTATTTTCCAAATGACAAAATAAACTAATATGACCATAGAAAGTATATTTAGTTTTAGGCAAGTTGCTTGACAGGATTTGTTTGAGAAATTCTCATACTATATGCATACTATATGTGACAAAAAATGCTTTGAGAAATTGAGTTTAAGATTACAAGTGAGCTTGTGACTAGATTACATGAATATGGCTATTAGTACTCTGGTTCTTTCCCACATTCCAAAAACATACAGGCAGGTTAAATGGATGCTAATAAATTTGGCCTAACCATGTGCAAATGCGGCTTTAGATTGTAAGCTCCACTGGGGACTAATGTGACTGAGGTATTATGTCTGTAAATACTTTAAAAATAACATATTAATTATACTCTTCTGACTAAATCCACAGGACAGCTGTATAGACCAATATTTACAATACTTATATAAATTCATACTCATATGAGCATTAGTGGGTTCCTTGGTATTTACATATAAAATTACACCTAAAAGTTGTTCTAATGTTATTGTAATTTTTCGGTTGAAAGTGTTAAACTACAAAAATAAGGCTTTGTTATGCTACATAAAAACAATACTGAAACAAATTAATTTATAAATCCAATAGAAACAATTGTTCAAGTTCAAAATGCATGTAACTCACCCAGAGTCATAAGTCATATGATAAATTGGCAAGCAGGACTTTAAATTAATTAAAGCTGTTGCCCTGTAAAATAATCAAAGGACCTTAGCAATAGTAACAAGGATGAAAGGTTCCTTCAGGAACAAAGCCAGCGACCCACAAACCTTTAACATCAAAACATTGCACTGAAAAAATATTGCTGGATCAATTGAGGCTGTCACCTTTTTGCTCCCATCTCTGCTGACCTTGTTCCTTGTTAATAACATTTGCACCAGGTACTAGTGGCTTATGATAAGTACAGGACTATGGTTAAACCCATATTAGCTGAAGGGACTTAGTTTAGACTGCAAGCTCTTGTGGGAATCAATTATGTAGTGTCTGACTAAAGATTATGAGAATAAAACAGAAAAAAAAATGTCAACAAAACCCCTAAACCCCCACAGAGGTAAAATAAAGACATCTATTCATACTGAAATCTATCATAAATATATTATCATTTTTTTCATATACTTATCAAACGCCAACAGATTCTGCAGCCAACAAACACGTAGAATGAGCAAAGTTAATTGAATTGTAACCCTGTTTATAACTGTCCTTGGGATGCATGACAATTATTTATGTATGTGAATATTTTTGTGCAAATGGATGCCTTTAGCATTTCAACTACCAAACTAAGAAAGATGATATATAAAAGAGCTGTCATGCACTTTGTAAATAGAGTATTAGGAAGTACTGCATTTTTCCCAGCATACCACAGCAATGGTGTAATAATGCTGCGCCCCATCACAAAAAAATCTACTCGCAGGTAAGAGAGCAGCTGGGAAGGGGGGAGTTTTTACAGTGCCCCCCTACTTCACAGGATCTGTTTCATCTCTGTTGGCTCAGAGCATTAACCTGACAGCAAAGAAAAATATGTTTCATCCTTGTTAGGCTGGTCATTTTCCATACAGTCCAGTGCAAATTTATCTTAATGCTAGTCACACATTACTCAATCTTTAAAACATCAATTATTTGGCAACAGGAAAAAAAGTTATCAATCCTACCCTTCAGCTCATCGCCCACAGAAAACATTTTGGAAAAACCATGCAACTAATGCCACTCTGCATGTGGTAGAAGTTCCAGAGTTCCCTCAGTGGGTTGGCAAAGGAATTACATGCAAATGGCACTTTAATGGTGAGTGTATTGCATTAATTTGAACACCCTGTGCACAATTTCAGTGGGTGCAACTCTGCACACAACAACAATTACGGGGCAGTTTTTGGGGAAAATGCTGCATTGTGTGTAAAACCATGGAGATTTGTATTAAGAAATTGCACTCTGTATAATGATCTGCTTTTTCAAATGAAGCTTGTGGTCTTTACCTACACTAGTTGGTGGAGACCTGCACATACCTGCCAATGTAAATAATATAGTGAATAATGTACTCTTTGTTATAAAATATATGGAAATTATAAGTTACCAAGGAGTTCCTTGACCATATAAAGACAACTCAAAAATGACTACTAATATCCTCATAATTTACAACAGGGGCTACATTATTTATTATAATACACAAGTATCAGTGTTTCAAATTACAAATGAAAAGACTAAGCTCTGACTGCAACTGCTAACACCACTGAGCACCATTTATAAGGATTTAATTAACAAAATATTTATGGCTTCTCTGCAGTATTTTCTCTGCTGGAGATAATCCAATATGTCCATATAGGGGCCCACATATAGACTAATGCTGTGTCATGGAAGAGCTTTAGATTAAAAACTGAAATTGCAGTGGTTTCATGAAAACATTTACAGATGGCTAAATGCAGAGTTTCATCAGGAACCCTGCCGAATCTGGCCAAAATATTTTGCTCATCATTTGCCATTATAAATGAAAAGTTAGACAAAAAGCACAAACTATGGTGTAAAATAGCACAGAATATCAATATACAACTCACTAAAATATTATTCTGAATAAGATAAGTTTCTCCTCTATGATACCTACCTTCAAACGATAAAAATATTTACTGCAGGAAAAAATATTTTGGATCTATTATAATGTAAAAAATGATCTCTTTGTATTAACACCTCAATACACAGGGCAACTAATATAAGGCAAATACCTAGGCCTGGCAGATTTTATGTACTGCAGATCCAACCTTGGCCAAAAGTGTCATTGCCTTTGTAGTGTGCATGATATATATCTCTCAAATTCCATCTGAATGGGTTATAAAATAAAACATTTTCACATTCAGATGAATTGTGGGCAAGAGATTAAAAAGAAACCTTTAGTTGTGAACCGTATAAGTATTTAATTTCATGTTCCTATTTGGTTTTACATAAAGTAACATAAGGTTTGGAATCCTTTCATGTCTTCATGTACTTCAAAAATTGCATTGTTTCAATTTTTATGTTAAAAGCAGACTTTCTGTTTAACAAGTTGCTTGTTATTGATATCCCAAGCGTGACTAACAACCTGAAAACCTGCCCAAAACCAAGCAATTACACTTCACCCAACAAGATTGTCTGAGCAAACATCCCACTCAGTCTTCGAGAGGCATTTTGCTCTCAAAGCACCATTGCAATCAAGAACAATCTCCATAATTCATAACTTGCTTTCTCTCAAGCAAACAGAAATGAAGAAGAGCCTTTAGTAATCATCCTTTGCCATGGATCCCTTTATCGACATTTGCTGCTGATTAGTAAGAGCCAGGCTGGGAGTCAGTCACCAAATTCAAATTGCTACACAAGCAGTAAATAATTGTAGCCAAGACCTCTGATATGCATACCCACATTTCAGAGTATACAGGCAATAGCTAGGAAGTTAAGTTCCTTGGATCCGGAAATAGTCCGACAGATGGTAGCATTCATTCAGAATGGGAGCTGGACAGCCTCACATGTTGTGTAGGATATTTCCAGCTAATTGTGTCCCTAACCAAAATAGCCTAATATCTTACCCCCACGCCTCGTACAGTAAAAAAAATTGATGTAATATGTGAGATGATTGAATAGGATTAGCACTTTGTATTCCTGTGAATAAAACTCCTACATGTTTCTGCAACCGTTTTTTGTTTAAATGAACAGAACAGGACTTTTATACTATTGAATAATGTACATAGTCATAATGTTGTATATTGTTGTAATTGTACTCATTTTTTTCTTCATTTTAAAAGCTTAATCTGCAGATCCAGAAACTACAGCTGTGCAGCTGTAAATATTGTATTGTAAATAAAGGCTTAAAAGAAGTAGCTAGTCTTAAAGTTTATTGTAGATATTAATGTTGTGCATACACACTGCAGCATCACTGATTTGGTGCATATGCATATCAACCAATCTTAGGTGTTGACTGATGATTAGTTTGGCAAACTAGTTATTGGCAGCCTCCACTTCCTGCCTTTGACCCCTGATGTAATCTGTTGGATCGGTAAAGTTTGCCCATTCATGTGTGAAGCCATATTGCACTTATATCCAGCAATATCTGTAGAGCAGGCCTGTCAAATTAAATCATTATTTCAATGAAGACTGCATTCATTTTACAGTCACACTTCCCTAGGGTGAAGAAATTTGATATTTTTAAGGCATAACATGCTACTTTTAATCTTTTCATTAGTATTTTTATAGGCTATAGGTATTCCTATAAAATAATTTTAAATTTTTATCTACCTTAAATATAAATCATAACCAATAACTCAGCTGATGATTAGGTAACAGATAAACAGATAAGACAGAAGGACCAGAGGCTGCATTTAAGAAACTAGGGGAGAGTAACCTTCCTGTGGCCCCTGTAAACAAGTTGACTGTAGAGCGCTCCCTTGTCTACTCTTGGAGAATGTAAGTTCAGCAACAGTTGGAGAAAAACTATTTTTGCAGACACCTGCCCAATGGTGTATTACTGGTCTTGTTATGTAGGCCTCTTTCCCAGTCATATGCATTCACCATCCATCACTGTTGGTATGTAGTAGAAGCAACATAAACGAGAGCTCCAGTTTAAGAGTCTGGATGAGGCAATTTAAGCAAATGAGGGTGCAGAACGTAGAGATTGCAAGGAATTTTTCTAGCATGCCTTCTGAGCGGTATCAGATGTCAGTTTCAGTTTGCTGAGGAGGACCACAGTTGCAGTGAACTCTAGGCTAAAGTTACCTTCCCTTGAGGGATATAGATATTCTAAACATTGGGGCATTTATCTGTTGATTTTCTTTATATGGGTGATTTGGTAGCTTCAATTTATACACTTCTAGTGTAAAGTACTGCACATAGTATAAAGAAATCGATATTTTCTATAAACAAATATGCAGGGGCACATTTTATCTTACAAATCTCTACAGCCTTTAGTTATAACTACATAAACAGCAGCAGATTGATAAGTCAATTCAGCAACTGCCTTCATTAAAGTAATATATGCCAAAACACCCATAGTCAGCCTTTTAATACAACCCCTTAAATTCACCCATAAGAGTCATATAAATATTGGGAAACACACCTATCTACAAGGAAAGAATTTTAATCAATGATAGTTACTTTAATAGCCTAAAGAAATATCGTTTTTGGGCCATTATTATTGTTTATTTATATAGCCAACATGTTTAAAGAGCTTTACATCATTCACATAGGACCCTGACCTAAACTCAGGATCAGAGAGATGTGGCATTGAGCATTGCACTCGTGGAATACTAGGCAAATTGAGGGCAAATATTTTTAAAGAAATTAATTTAAAAAGTTTATTAAAAAGGTAGAGATATCAAAGTCTTAAATATATGAAGAGGTAATGAGTGAGGTGTTGAGGTCTTCACACCCCTGCAAAGATGGGATGTATGACCCTAGAAGCTCTATGAGTGGGAAGGGAAGGCCAAACAGTTGTCAGTACATAACACGATGAAAGAGTGGATCAGAATTTTAATGGCACCATTTGTTTTGAAGTTTCATTTAAGGTACTGCTGGGACATCCAAGTAGAAGTGACTGATAAATAAGAAGAGACCTGAATTGAAAAATGTATATGTTTTATCAACATAGTGGAAAATATGAATTTATCATCTGGCAAAGGGAGGAAGTATAGAGAGAGAATAAAAAGAAACCTACCTCCTGGGTAACCCCAAGAGAGTAAGGTGAGGGAGAAGATAATTATATTGTAGGAGACCCTGAAAGAACAATCGGACAGATAACAGGAAAACCAGTACAGGGCAGTGTCATAAACACCAAGCAAATGGAGGAACTGGAGGAGGAGAAGGAGATCAATGATGTCAAAAGCTGCTGAAAGATCTAGAAGTATTAAGGTGACCATTCACGAGCCGATTTTAGCTGTCAATTCGGCAGCTTATCTGCCGGTGTATGGGCACCAACGAGGGGCCTCCCCGATCAACATCTGGCCTGAAATCATCCAGATCTCGCTCGGACAGGTTTGATTTTTGCATAAGATAAGGGACCACATTGGCTCGTTGATGCAGTCCCTGAACCGAAGGTGCCTGCCCCTGCCATCTTAATTAGCTCATCACTAGTTATTGATGGGCGAAGATCAGAGAAAGACAGATAAAAACAGTGATAGCAAAAAAATGCATTTCAAAGTTGCCATTTGACTGCAAGGTATCTTTAGAGCAGGGATCCCCAACCAGTGGCTCGTGAGCAACATGTTGCTCCCCAACCCCTTGGATGTTGCTCTCAGTGCCCCCAAACCAGGTAGTTATTTTTTAATTCCTGATTTGGGGGCAAGTTTTGGTTGAATAAAAACAAGATTTCCTACCAAATAAAGCCCCCTGTAAGCTGATAGTGTGCATAGAGTCTGCCTAATAGCCAATCACAGCCCTTATTTGGCACCTCCATGAACTTTTATGATGCTTGTGTTGCTCTCCAAGTCTTTTTACATTTGACTGTGGCTCATGAGTAAGAAAGGTTGGGGATCCCTGCTTTAGAGTATAAGTTTTTTAGATGTTTGGGATCTAAAGTCCTTAATTTATAATGTTTGAGAGACATAAAACAATGTTAACATCATAACTATAACATCCCTTCTAATATTCTAAGAATACCAGAGAAGCACACTATCATTTATCCCAACTCTTACCCCTACATTGAGTTCACGCTGGGCCCTACTAAAGGACCAGCCCCCCAGATTTGGAGGGTCATAAGATTGTCTAGCTTCCTTTACTTATCTCATATGTCGAGTTATTCAGTAGCTGTCATCATTACTTTTAACTTTTATACATACAGTAGGAATGACTGTTCAGCTTTTTGCCCAGTGCTCTCTCCTTCTTTTTCTGCCAAAATGAAGTGAAATACTGGCATTGGTAAGAAAGAATGATTAGCAACTGAGCTGACATACGTCCCTTTTTAAAAGCAGTCCACAGTAAGACTGACCACATACAATAAACAACCCAACCATCTTTGGCACCAGTAGGCAAAGAAATTAGATAAGTTAGTTAGAGCTGTAATGTGGGAGTGGCTCATTAACATGTTGGATAGACACAGGGTGTGTTTTATTATACAGGACTTATATACCATTTTAATAATCAAATCATGCAAGTCAGTTGTTTTGATTGCTATGTGGAAATGTGGGTCCCTGCAGTTCAGAGTCAGCAGATGACCCCAATCCTGCTAATACATTTATGGTTGTGGAGATCAATGTTGGTTGCACGAGAGGTTATTTGATCCAACTGGTTTTATATACAAGAACTTCAGTTCTATACAATAATGTCATAGGACTAAGAAGTAAAGTTAATACATTATTAATTATATGCAAAGGTTAAAAAAGGCATTCTATAATTACACTACATTAAACTGATACAAAATGGAGCCTCTTTTTTACTGTGCTGATATTGATATTTTATTGTATTTTACATACCTTCCATTATGTGTAATGGAGCAATATAAAACCGCACTAGTCTGTTAACTGATGGCTGATCATGTCATATTTACAATCAGTGTCTGTTCTGGCAGGGTAATTGTTCTATATTTATTTTTAGTAAATCATACAATAAAGTTTTGTAGAGGGATTAGGTAATGCTTTGGAAAATCACTCATTCATGCAATGAAAAGTACATAAGAGATCTATAAGGCTATTTATTAGAACTAAGTGACTCTCACATGTGAATATCATTAAAACGCTTGTTCTTTAAGAGAAAATATACCTTATTTGTATGTTTGGTTTATATTTTTTCTTTTGTAACCTGTAAAAATGAAGGAATAGGTAAGCGTGCTCATAGAATACTCATGGTCTGTATATATTAGAGATAGCAGCCATATTGCTTGGATGGGCAAAGCTTGGCCTTATATAACAGTTGCAATAGGGATTTTTTATTATTATGAATAGTGCTTCTAATATGCAGCTTATGTGCAAGAAATCTGCCAAGGTATGCACTCAAATGCATTTAATATTCTATGTACACAGCAAGCTATATTAATAATAAAAGGTCTTTTTCTACAGTCTGGTTCCTAAGTCAGTGCAAGTATGATCTGAAAGGACTGTAAACTGAAATATGAACTAGTCAAGATAAGCTTTTCCCATTTTGGTACCACTAGCTTAACATTATGTGCTTGCACAGGGAGCAAAGGTAAGACTTTACATAACTAGTATCAGGTGAAGTCAAACTGATGTGATTCATGTACAGAAATGACACCATGTAAAGAGGCATGGTGATTAACTGGACCATCATGTGCCATGGTGCAGTCAAAACCCCATTTCAGTAACATACAGCTCTGCCCATAAAATGTTCAGGGCATTTTTTTCAGTGAATTTCATTTTACTCAGCATAATAAATAGATAAATAGATCCCTTAGAAACTTGAATGCCTCCACCTTGGATACAAGAAACCACCATGTCATGATCTCATGTTATTAGGGGCATTGCAGAAGAAAATGATCAGACATGGCAACGATGAGGCTAGATATGAGCTGGAACTAATTCCTTTCTTTATAGCATGTACACCATGAAAATAATATCTAGCACTGGCATTTCCTGTTCTAAGAACAAAAAAGCAATAGACATTTAGTATCCATTTAAATTTGGACCTTAAAATGGACTATGCCCGTTCCTTTCTTGAAAACTGTATTCTGCCACTACTCGATAGCAACAAGCAGGAAAACATAATAATGGAGGATAGAATCAAACAGTTTGCTTGGACAAGATGCAGTTCGCTTGGACACGGTCATACTCAGCACAAGAAAATCCTGAATGTAGGAAGCATGCTGCAGTACTACTGGTCCTTTTACTGTATGTTCTCAACAGAAATTAAGAATTACTTACTGCATGCATGACATTTTATTAATTTTAAGGCATAGCTTTATATCTCTACTTTGCTAAATTTAGTGGGTGTAGGTGGCAAAACAAGTGTTTTGAACACTTTTGCTTTGAAGGAATGGCATCAGACTTGAGCAATCTAACTGGTCAACCGGGCTGATGGTCAGTTGTCATTAGGCACCCGGGAGCAAGGTGGTCATGTGCTTCCACCAGGTTCGGACTGGGGGGGCGAAGGGCCCACCGGGACTCTTGTCCCAGGGGCCCTGCAGGTGCCCCCAGCCAGGCGCGTCCCCTAACCCCCCCCGCATGGGCCCCCCTAACCCCCCTCGCAGGGCGGGGGAGTGACGCATGGGTCGGGTCTGGGCCGCCAGGGCCCACCGGGATTTTTACCGGTTTCCCGGCGGCCCAGTCCGACCCTGGCTTCCACAGTGATTTCCCATTTTGCACTGTAAATTATGTCACACTCATATTCATAGAGGCTCTTTAGCCCAAAAGAACAACAACTACATTGGAGGAATAAAGCTATGCATTTGTATATACAGTATTAAGATGTATGTCAGAAAATTCATCAAGTCATCACAAACACAGTATATTTATTTAGAAATACTTCTAATCCCTCTTTGTAGGGCAGGTACATAGATGAAAATGAATAATCGAGAACTAAACTGAAAACAATGACATCAGAATTGAATGCCTGGGGTTTGTGCATACACCACATCAGGTAAACAAACACACTATAAGTAAATAATACTTCAAAATGTGTTTTTTTACAAAATGTTAGAGAACATAACTAAAATACCAGCAGATATTAAGAACTGTAATTCTGGTGTCACATTCCAGTGTGAGCTTGCAACAGTAATGGAGCACTTGATATATTTAACGAGCCATGATATAAGTGATACTATACAACATATAAGCAGCGATAATATATATGAACATTACCAACCTGAGATGCCTGTTTATCTATACAGATGCAGTTGCAGTTCACTGGAAATTGTACCAACTACAATGAATACTACAATGAATACTACAATGAATACTAAAGTGCATATTATTACTTAATTTTCTGTAAACATACTGACATCTTAGATAGATAGATAGATAGATAGATGATAGAATGAAAACATCTTATAAACAAAGAGCCCCTGCCCAGGCCTCCCCTTCCCAACCACACAAACCATACACCCCCAAACAGTGCTGCTCTTCTGTAACTAAGCAGAAAAGGATGAGCTGCATTGTAAGGTTAGCAGCCACCATGTCTGGCCACATTGGTTCCTGTACCTGACTCTTTGACTCCCAGACATGGAGGCCACCAACCCGACAGCTTTAACTTATCTGGTCAGGTACAGGGGAGCAAGGCTGTTCAGGGGAGTCTGGTTGGTCCATTTGGGGAAGGGATTTGTGCAGAGCCCCTATTCTTACAAAAAAAGGTTTAATTCATTAGCAAGCTTGCATTGGATTTGGTTCCTTCTTTCCACCAAATATATGAAGACTGGGATATACTAAGCATATATAGTAAAGTCAAGTTCCATCACTAACTGAAGCTTTCCAGGATTTACATATTGAAAGGAAGCAGTTGTTTTGTGTTGAAGTTATTACCGCTATTACTTACTGGGCTTGTCAAAAAAAACATCGACACCAAACATGTTCATTGAGCATGTTCTTACTATCTCATTATTTTACAATACAGATTTGTCTTTCACACACAAGCACATTCAAGGGAATACATATCAATTCATAATCTTTACATAGAGCTGGTGCAATAACATTCATTAACCATCTCACCTAATCTTTCAGAGGAGATTTGGATTACAGCATAAGTCTGGGTTGTTCCCTGCCAACAAGATAACACACCGAAACTGGACCAATTACAGATTTCTATCGATACAGGAATAAAACACACACGCTTGCTTAAGGGCTTGTTCAGGAAATAAATAAATATTATATATACTCCTAATAAAGATAATTGGCTGGAAAATATAATGTGAAACTGTGCAAACATAATGAACCAGTAACAGATACAGATTACTATTAACTCCTGTGTTGTTTTGTCTGCTTTGTAAAGAAGTCAGCTGGCAGTGAATGGCATAGAAGTATGTAACAAAGAATATTAACAACAAGAATATTCTCAAGAGAAAAATGCAGCTAACACCAATAGGGCACCAGATTTGCCATTTTACATAGGACACTCCATTCATGCTGAATGTGCAGATTGGCTAAATGACTTTGTAGTGTGCGCACTATACTGCAGTGAAGCAAGACAAGACCTGTCAGCTCACAGAAGTGAACGGATCACCCACTTTAGACCAAACTCAAAGGAATAACAATGCTAGCAAGTGAATGATGGTTTAAATGATTTTTTTTGTTAGGGATGAGAAAGGGCATCCCTACTGTCTCAATACTCTGCCCCATTGATGGAATCTATTAATTGATTCTTTGCACTCATTCTTCCTTTTCTTTAGATTGGAAGCCCATAAGAACAGGATCCTATCTTCCATTTGTTACAATGAAAACATTTAAGTCATTTTTATATTCAACATCATTAAAAATATTACTGCACTCTTGTGAAGCCTGAGCTCAGAGTTTTCTCTTATTGCATGTACTCTTGCCTGGAGCTGAATTGCTCTATGAACCTGCTCTGAGACTGGAATTTCAATTAGATATCCCCTTACATAACTGCGTTATTAAAAGTAGCCAAAATGGGATTTACCTTTTCCAGTTCAACGCTTCCTCCATATGATCCACTCTTTGAGCGCAACCCCATACGGGAAAAGACACAATGCTGCAGAGTAAGGCAGGTTTCCCTTGCTTATAGAATTCAGTCCAGCAAGAATGAAAAGAGCTTATTTTCGGAAGTCTGTTCCAAATCAGTCCGGGGTCTCCTATTACTAGTCTACATCCAGTCAATGCTTTTCAACACTGCAAAGAGTGCAAATACAGTCTAACGTGCAGTCACTGCCTTGTGTCCCTCCTCTAGCCCTACCCTCTCCTTCTGCTGCAGCTGATCCACCGTGAGACCTACCCCTCCTTTTCCTTCCCCTCCACTCCCCAGCTAAGGGTTGAGTCTGTAGGATATGACTCTGGACTAATGCCAATTTCAAGCAGTCAAATTATTTCTCCAGACCTTGAAAAGTCAACCACCGTTTTGAAGTATTTCCAGCCTTTTTGAACTGCTTTTACTTTAACCCCGTCCACATTGTCTGCAACAGACTTTTGTTGACTCATCTGCAGCCAATATTATGTTTAAGATGCCTGCTAAATTATTGTTATTAATAACATGTATTTAAGTACCAACATATTCTGCAGTGCTGTGCAATAGAGGGTTGTATACATCAAACAGACAATAGTGATCAATACTGAAGGCGAGAAGGCCTGCTCAACAATGCTAATAGTTTAAAAGGAGAAGACTGTCTATAACTGTACTACAGTGTAACTATAGAGAAAGACAGTCCCGGTTTTGGTAGCGCGTCCCGCTGTCCCAGATAGTTCCATGAATGTCCAGCATTTCCGTAATGCGGGACATTCATGGAACTATCCCTGACAGCGGGATGCGCTGGCTGTAATCAGGCGTTCGGTTCCTCTTCTTCAGCGTCTCCTCTATATGCAGCTCCTTGTTCGGCGGAGCCAGGCCCTTTTATAAGGTTGCGCCTGTGCGTATTGACGTCACACGCACGCACGGGCGCAACCTTATAAAAGGGCCTGGCTCCGCCGAACAAGGAGCCGCATATAGAGGAGACGCTGAAGAAGAAGCTTCAGCAGCAGAATGTATGGAGGCACTGTGTGGGGGGGTGCTAATGTGTATGGGGGGCACTGTGTGGGGGGCACCTGTGTATGGGGGGGCTACTCTGTATGGGGGGCACCTGTGTATGGGGGGGGCTACTCTGTATGGGGGGCACCTGTGTATGGGGGGGGCTACTCTGTATGGGGGGGCACCTGTGTATGGGGGGCTACTCTGTATGGGGGGCACCTGTGTATGGGGGGGCACCTGTGTATGGGGGGGCTACTCTGTATGGGGGGCACCTGTGTATGGGGGGGCTAATGTGTTGGGGGGCACCTGTGTATGGGGGGGCAAAACTGGTACATAGTTATAACTCACTTATAACTGACTGCCTTCTCTCTATATTTGTATTTTATATGTAGGAGTTGCTATATTGTTTTCCTTAGGTAGTACAGTATGAGGGTATAGCACATTTGCGTCTGATCCCGCCATTTCATCTATATAAAAGGAGTATTTTTTTAAAAAATGGGGTGTGGTAATCGGGGCATGGCCACAAAAGTGGGCGTGGTCAAAAAATTGTCGCGCTGCGCGCACCAAATCTTTTTGTCCCTCTTTTCATTTTTCAAATGTTGGGAGGTATGCCATGGTCACAGGAGGGCTTAATATATAGGGGCCCAGATTACAGGGTCTGCTACCTCTATCATTGTAGAATCAATAGTACCCAGCTGCAGGGCTGGAACTAGGGGTAGGCACAAAAGGCACATGCCTAGGGCACAAAGGCCTGCATTCCCCTAGCTCAGGGTCCTGGAAAAGAGCAGGATGCACCTTCACCAATTACACCGCTCCCACCCTTCTCTGCTTGTCACTCTCAAATGTGCATGCCACTGTACATGTGTGTGGGGGGGGTGGGTATTATTGGCAAGTTGCCTAGGGTGCATCTCCTGCTGGACCCGGTGGTACCCAGCTGCCTGACTACTCACCTTTCCTGATCCCCAGCTTTTCTCCTACCTAAAAGCGAACGGGCTGCTGCTGCGTAAACTGGTGGGGAGGGGGGAAGCCAGCGGAGTAAGTGGCTGGGTATGGGGGCAGGTTGCTGTGTGCGCCAGCCCCCTCCTCATATTCTGTTACTATACACTCGATATTAATGCTTATATACACATACATACATAAATATATATATATATATATATGGAGAGAGAGAGTCCTAACTGTAATATAACTGAATATTTTTAGTAACATTTGTAGTTCTGTTTTAGATGGTAGATAGGGTTGCCACCAGTTCGATTTTTACCCAAACAGCCAGGTTTTTAAAAGGGCTGTTCAAGTGAAAACTGCCTGTCTGGATTTTCAAATTAGGAAGTCCAGACAGGATTCTGAAGAGAGTGATGCAGCAATCAGCCAGTCACATATTGGTGCTTCATAATGTTCCCTCTAATTTATTTTTGGCTGTGTGCTCAAAAAATTATTTTGTGTGCAAATTTAAAAACAAAATTAACAAATTCCATAATTTATTGTGTGCACTGGTCTCAAAATTTGTGTGCACGTGCCCAAAACCACAGCTTAGAGGGAACAGTGCCAGACGCTCCTACTAAACTGCACCACACTGTTCCAGGTGTCATTCCCACCACCACCAAAAGGTGGCAACCCTAGTGGTGGATCTGGCATATGATTTATTTTTTTGCCATAATTCACCAGTATTTATCAGTAGTTATGATATACAGTAGAATGGCGTGATCTGATCAGATAAGAGGTATATGATTTTGGGGTAAAGAGGCGGCAAACTAAAGCTCCAGCACAGTGCAATGAAGTTCAGCAATACTATGCAATTTGATATGATATACTGTGCAATTTGATTGGTCAGATTGAAAGTGTGTGATTTTGGGGAATATATATGAAAGTACCTAGTAACCCTAGTTACATGTTTTGTTG
This sequence comes from Xenopus tropicalis, assembly GCF_000004195.4. Lineage (NCBI taxonomy): Eukaryota > Metazoa > Chordata > Amphibia > Anura > Pipidae > Xenopus > Xenopus tropicalis. The sequence goes on along the minus strand of NC_030681.2, from coordinate 44,583,641 downwards.
AATTTGGCTGTACCTTATTCAATGCTGAAATCTAATCGAATAGAATAATGGGCCATTGTGACTTGGAGGACTGAAGTTGTATGCAGAAAATTATTTATTGGCCTTCTACCTGTGCGGGCAAATCCAAGATGAAGTTTTGTTCCATTCTGTGTCCAAATAAATGAATTGTGGCAACATGAAATAACAGATAATGTTATAATAAATATATGTATATAATATGTATATAAGCTTTATGTGTTCAGAGACACAGTATGATTGCATGTCACATAACTTCTCAGGAGCCTTCCACTTCTTCATGAGCATGTCAACAGGTACTTTCTAATGAGAGAGAACTAGTAAAGCTTCCCTATGGCTGGTCATGTATATTATAAATACAATTAGAACTACAACTGCAAAGGCAACAACAATCCACCCAGTTAAATAATCACAAGAAGTAATCACAATATGACTACTAACCCAGTTAAATGCGTGTATTTGTTAAATTCCAAACCTGAACTGGGTGGAACTGGTAATTCTACCATATACCATGGCTTCAGATGCAAGTACTATAAAGCGTGCCCCTTATTGCTCATTCTAAAAGCATTTGCACCTGTTTTCTGCCTGTTCTCTGCACCTAGCACCAGATTTAAAATCCAGGCTCTCCTAACCAGCCTGGAAAAGCAGAATTAGTAGCTAGTGCTAAGGTTTTTGTGGAAATTACTATTTGAGCAGTATGACATGCAACTTTTAAAGACACACTCCTATTGTAAGCTCTTATGGGCAGGTCACCTCTTGTATAGGTTATTGGTTGCTTTGTATGTATGTAACCTGAGAATTTTCAATTAGTTGAAATCATTGCAATTATGTTTGTGATTCCCAGGTAATTGATAACGATACAACAAAATGTGCCACCTCACACTGGGAAGTGTTGCACTTGAAACTAATGATCTAAGCAGGAACATGGTTGAAGTGTTGCAAGAAAACATTTAGGTGGCTAGGTAGATTTATCATCTGGCATATGGGCTTGGAACCAGTTTAGGGATGGGGTGTTCAGATTTCCTCTTAGGCAGTGTCAGACTGGGATGCCACCTTATTTTATTGTCTTTTCCTCACACATCTAATCTTCAGGCCATAGCCTCCCATTTGCTCTCATGCAGAAAAGAGGAATGACCAAGATATAAACATAAAAGGCTCAATGGAAAAGGATGGCCCACTAACACCTGGGCCCACTGAGATTTTTCCTGTTAGGCCAGTCTGACACTGAGTTTAGGTATCCATGAAGGAAACCAAAGGAACCTGCATGTCGTGTTTGTTGGTGCCCAGCCTAGTAAACATGTAAAAACAGCCAGGACATGAGTGGGAATGTTTAAATAGGGTGGAACCTATGCCCTTGATCAAGACATATAGTTAAAAACAGACTCAGCTATATAAAAGCAAGTGTCAGTGAGATGTGTGTCAATATTACCTATTCTCACTTGCCCACCTGAAAAATAAAATAATTGAATCATGTGTTTGTTTCTATATTAAAATGGTCTGCATATTAGCTAGTTACTCTGTGGTGGAGAAAACTGTTAGCTGAAAGTTGCACAAGTGATGTCCAACTTATTACATGTAGTGGGTCAATAATATGTCATACAGCATGTTGGAGGGCCGAATTGAATTAAAATGATCATGTCATATAGTGAAGTCCATGGATCCTCTGAGGAGCCTGGGGGCCATAAAAATTCTTTGTGGGGCCACATCTGGCCTGAGGGTCTCCATTTTGACAACCCCGATACAGCGCATATATGTGGTGCTTCTGCTGAGAAGGAATGAGCAACTTACGATGCCTGTGATGGCTAAAAAAAAAAAATAATAGAAAGGTTTCTCAGCAATCGTCATGAAATATTGAAATATTTGGCCATGAATGCACACTTAATTATGCAATTTAGGGAGCACTTGCAATAAAATGCAGCATAGACACAAGCCCCTGGTGAATCACAAATGGAATGGATAGTTTAGTCCATACATGTTTCTTGTGTACATTTTAAATACCCCATGCTTAAATAAGCTATTATGCTTGTCAATGGACACAAAATCCTAAAATCACTAGGAATGGGACAAGATTGTATCAAATTTCCCTGAGAGAGTGGTATTGAGCAATAATGAAGATGAACATTCTTTAGAAAGGGGTAGGATAGGAAATTTTTATAGAATTGTTTCTGACATGTTTTAGAATCCACACTGTTCAAGGATACTAAGGCTAGCTAAAAGAAAAGGCACTGCAGGATAGACGAGATTCATTAAAGAGCTAAGCCTTAGCTCCCCTCAGGGGTTTTTACTTATCCTGAAATGTAAGATAATTTATATTATACTAAAGGATTAAGTATGACTTGGGTATTGTTTAAAGTATTTATCATTTTCAATTCAAGAGTCTATGGATCATCTAAAAATAGCTTCATGTTGAGCCTAATGGCTAGAGAGTGGCATAATATGAAGGCTATCAATAGATGAAGAATAATGATGTGGTGTGTGTGAGAGAAATAATGTTCTACAAGAAGCTGAACTATTCTCTGTTTTAAAAATGACCCATATACATTTTTTCTTATAATAAATCAAAATCTGTGATTATAATTATATAGTTACAATGATAAAAGTCCATTGCATTTAAAATATATATTTATATGTAAAAGGCTCTAAGTTTTCCCAGGAGTAATAACCCACAGCAACCAATTAGCAGGTAGTATTTACTGGTCACCGGTTTAAAAGCAAAAATCATAATGGTTGCTGTGGATTACTGCTACCAGGCAAAGTTAGTGTCTTTTATTACATATGGGGGAAGTTGTACAGACAAGATGAGGCAAGGTCCCACTCAGTCCATTACACCAAGGCTGCAGAGTGCCAACTTGACAACTGCAGTCTTACTTCTAAAATACACAACCAAAAATTAGTGCAAGTGAAGGGATTTGAGATCAGTATAACCTTTGCATTCACAGGTAACAGAGGCGCTTCTGCCATAAAGCAAGTTGAGAAACTGGCCTGGGGCAGCAGCGCTCCAGAAGTTACATGGGGCGGCAAAAATCCACTCCTGGTAACTTTAAGTGCCAAATCTTTTAAACAGGAAATATGGCTCTTCTAATGCAGCATGCGCAATTGCGATGCAGCCCTCCCTGGACCCCCTCCAGTGGTAAGAGTTACTGTTGGGAGGGGGAGCATTTCCCATGGTAGTTCAGTATTTGGCCATGGGGTGTCTGGGTTCCCTATTTTAAAAAGGGGAAGCCACATTATGCTTTGAAATTTTGGTCCCTAATTTCTGGAGGAGGTGGTGTATTGAAGGGTCTAGGATGTCAATGCCTCCAGATTTCTGGATAATACACTAGGGATCGTTTCACTAAGGCAGTGAGTATTATCTCTGGGGTTTTGCAAACACTACACCTATATTTGTGTCAATAACAACTAATGTAAGAAAGCACTGGAAGCATATACTGATTTAATATTGCATCTGAATCAGCACCCATTGAAAAACTGCGTAACATAAGTCCAAGTTATCATCTTGGTTTAAGAACCAATGGCATACGCTTCACTCTGTTTGTCTGGAGGCTCCCAGTCGTTCCTATTCACTTATATGCTTGTGTAGTGGTGAACTATAATCTTAAGCTTAAACTTAAATTTAATGTTTTCTTATAACAAGCCAAACGCTCACCAAATAAGACTACAGGTCCGGGTGCTTATGCCCCGAACCTCTCGCTCTGTAGATATTCAGTCTTCATATAAGTGCAAGTGAATGAGCACCCATTGAAAAATTGCGTAACATAAGTCCAAGTTATCATCTTGGTTTAAGAACCAATGGCACCCAAGTTATTTGAAAGATCTGTTCTGTGGGTAAATATAGTATGGCTAACCCTTCCTCCAAAGGTAAAGTAAGGGTCCACCTGAGAGAAGACTTGCATGTAACATATGTCATATTAGGATTTGCCAGGAGTTACCAAATTGGCTGGACCTGAGGTATACCATCTGGGGTAATTGAGATCTTAGGAACCCCCATGTCCAAAAACCTTACACAACCTTACATAATATTTATGTGTAATTTTGTTTAGCTGCAAATCATTTGCAGGGATTTAATTATGTGATATTATATTTAGCCTATTCAAATGTAGGGCCTCCTACCTTCCAAAACAGGGCAGGTAGAAGGTGGCATGAAAAGTACTATACTTCAGTAGTTCTGGATTATTTTGCTATGCAGTCTGGATCACATAGTAACCTGATAAGATAACTGTAAGATAAGATATGGCTTGCTTCTGTAAAAAGTAACACATAGCACCAGTAAAGCAATAGAGAGGCAGAAAATGAGAGTGGTGATATCCCAGTTTGACTCCCTCATTACATCAAAGACTGGGGTAGGCATACTGATTGAATATTTTTTTACCCAAGACTGTAATAATGATCCATTACCTTTAAAAACAGGTTACTGATATTGCAGTTTGATGTCACATAGCCCGGGTGAATGCCACACATTCAGGTTTCCTATTTAAGGTTGTGCCTGTGGTCTACCTAGCAGCTACCATGATGAATTAAAAACATCTTTTTCTTATGTATGATAATTCTTGTAGAATTGTATCTGAGACCCTATAGTTACAGTGGCTCAAAATAGTCATGGTTATGACTTTTAACAAGTCTCAACCCATCTCAATAAATATAAAGAATGAAAGGAATAGTAACTTTACAAAATTACATTTCTTAATTATACCTGACCAATTATTTCTATACTGTTCATATAGAAATTATATCTTTGAAGTCCTGGTTTTAATTGCAGTGTATCTGTCAAAACAAAGCAACAGCCAGTCTCTTGTATTCAGTGAAGCCTTTGATATTACATATATCCTTTGGAAACTGTGGGAACTTACGTGGGTAAAACATATGAATCGTGTAATAGCATGTATTGCCTAGCATGGCCTTTTTCTGCAAATTTGTGTGATATGTGATTTCTATGTTATTACCTGTGACTCTTCCAGCAATTCCCAATGGCAGGGTAGTTTTTTGGCCACCCGGTGAGATTTATACAGGGCTACAAAGCACCCTGTGTGCCATCACCCTTAATGTTTAGAAAAAATAGAGATTGGGGCACACTAATATGTTATGAAAAATAGAAAAAGTATCCTTTACTTGTGCTATTTCCTTCCCAGCACTTTATTCTACATCACACCATAAGTTGCAATAAAATATAAAAACTGGCACAGGTGGCTAGACATCATAATGTACCAGCAACTATGCATAAATGAGATGTAGCAAACTAAGGGGCAGATTTACTAATCCACGAACGGACCAAAAGCGTCCAAACGCGTTTTTTCGTAATGATTGGTATTTTTGCGATTTTTTCGTCGCTGTCACGACTTTTTCATATGTCTCGCGATTTTTTCGTCACAGTTACGACTTTATCGTATATTTTCTGTGGCACATTTACTAATTCACGAATCCGAATCCCGAATGGGAAAAAATCAGATTGCACCTTTTTCGTTGCCGGCGCCTTTTTTTCCGTATTTTGTGCAATTTTTTCATCGCCGTCACGACTTTATCGTATTTTGCGCGACTTTTTCGTCGCTGCCGCGATTTTTTCGTATTGAGCAATTGTAAACGGCGGAATAACCAATCCGATTTTTTCAACGAAAAAGTCGCGGAAAATATACGATAAAGTCGTAACGGCGACGACAAAAAACGCGGGACATATGAAAATGACTAAAAAGTCGCAAAAATACCGATCATTACGAAAAAACGCGTTTGGACGCTTTCGGTCCGTTCGTGGATTAGTAAATCTGCCCCTATGTGTTGCCAAAATTCTTTGAAGTCAAATTGAAATAGTAAATAACCCTGAGATTCCTTTTTTAACTGTGTCCAGTAGGTAACAATGTTCAAGTGCATAAAATCAATGGGTGCCCTTTGCAGAAACAGACCCCTTACTTACTTACTTACTATCATTTAATGTTTATTCTAGGTGATTTACCCATAAATGCTTGGATCCTCCCTAACCTGCAACATGCTGCCGGTCCTCCCATCCCTAGTTCTACTTGCAGAGGGCCCAGTCAGCAGGAGCATATGGTACCTGTGCAAACATTTTTGTGCTTGTGAGCTTACAATTTGTAGCTGGTGTGGTACTAATACTTCATTTTTTAATTGGTAAGTTTATTTTTAAGAATAGTACAAGCTGAACTTGAATGCTAGCAATTATTTTAATATTTTTCCCAAGGCACTGTATGTCTCTCTTAAGGAAGTCTTAATGAAAGGGTTATCAAATATAGAGGGAAATAGGCATTTAATAAACCCAAAAGTTTAAATAGATGATGTCTACCTGAATATGCACTTATCCCTTCCCTTGCACTTATCCCTTGCCCATAGAGTGCTCACTTTGTTATAAATACACTGTATAATACACTGTTGGGGGAAATGATACAGAGCAAGAGTTACCTTTCCCTGCTATTCATACCATTAAAAAAAACAGTCAAATTATTGTTTAAAGAGAGAAATATGAAGACTTTTAAGACCCTTGAGCCTTTAAAGTTATTTGCCTATTGTCATACCAATATATGATTAATATAAATTACCTGGGTGATAAGTAGCATTTATGGGCAGTTAATTCTTATTATATTGCAAGAAACCTGACAGATTTATGAGGCTAACTAAATACACTGGATTAGGCTAAATACTGAATACTCTACAAAAGATTTGGTAAATACTAAACTCAATCCAAACTGTAATTTGCATAGAAAAATCTGAGCTCAACAACCCTGCATCGTTCACAAACAAAATTACGTCGCAATAAAACTTGATTTTTTTCAGATTTATATTTCTTTGAAACCAAAAAAAACTAATTTCTACCAATGTCAGTCATTTATCAAAAGATCTGAATTGAAATAAAGACGTGGAAAAAATGAGAAAAGGGCTTTTTTATTTTGTTGCACAAAAAACACAACTTTTTCACATTGTTGTACAAAAGTCAGTGTCAAGAAGACCCAAAAACCTCTAGAACCACAAAGCAAAGAAAGATCTTCCAAAAGGGACATCTGCCCTTCAACAGGTATTAGATGGCGTATTTTTGCATTTAGATTTATTGCACTTTTCACAGGGTTATTTTCATGACAAAATCATATTTAGGTATAAAAAAAACAAAAACAAAAAAAAGGAGCCCCCAAGGATATCACCAATAAGAATCCTGAACAAAGTACTGTAATTTCCCCAAGTCCTGTTTCTCTGTGTTTGACTTGGGTTCATATTTTCTGCACCCCAATGTCAGGTACTATTTAATAATTACTGCCCTTTTGTTTCACTAATTATAATGCACATACATACTGAAGAACACAAAACCATATCTCAGTTACATTCATTAAATTAAGTTATAAAATTCACAAACATGATCACTGGGGGAAAGTGAAATAAAAGGCTTTCCATTGGCAAACATATATTTATACAGTATATGAATATTTAGTAGGCTAAACCTCCCCAAATCTTTATTGGTTTACCTTATCAATTGGCCTGAGGTTCAAACAATAAACCTGTTTCCCAGTAACAGAAGTACAGGTATGGGATCTTGAAACCCTTTATCCAGAAATCTCCAAATGGGAAGGCCATGTTCCATAGACTTTCCTTTTTCTTTGTAATAAAAAAAATTGCCTTGTATTTATTTAATCCTTATTGGAAGAAAAACAATCCAATTAGGTTTATTTAATGTTTAAATGATGATTTAGTAGACAAGATTCAAATTACTACTAGTAAAGGCTAAATAAAGTAAAGCTGTTATTTACAAATACAGGTATTGGATCCCTTATCCGGAAACCCATTATCCAGAATTATCGGAATTATTATCCGAATTACAGAAAGGCCATCTCCCATACACTCCGTTTTAATGAAATAATTCACATTTTTAAAAAGTTTTCTTTTTCTCTGTAATAATAAAACAGTACCTTGTACTTGATCCCAACTAATTCATATTGGAGCCAAAAACCCTATTGGGTTTAATTACTGTTTAAATATTTTTTTTGGCAGACTTAAGTTAGGAGATCCAAAAGACCCCTTATCTGGAAAACCGCAGGTCCCGAGCATTATGGATAATGGGTTCTATACCTGTACACTGGAAAGTGCAGATGCTTTTATAATGGATACAATGATAAGTACTTATTGACACAATTAATTAAGGTACTTGGGTCCAAACACTTCTGCATTTCTACTTGGTTTCTAAAGTATCTGACCTACCTCTTCTGATGAATGGTGCGCAGTTGCACCCATTACCACTGACGTCAACAGTGAGTTACATAAATAGGTGCACCAGACCAGCCCAGTGAATCATATGCAAACATTTCAAACACATGCTCCACAAGTGATGCCAACCTTACTCTGAAAATTCTAGGGCATCTTGCCCCTTTTTGTACCAAGATGCAAGCACAATTGCATCCACATTAGTGGCCATTGCAACAGACACTACTCGGTATGTTGCTGAAATAACTCTGCCTTGCGTCCAAAATTGAACTTTGCACATTGTACTGGCCTTTGTAAATAACCCAATTCATCTTTTTTTTCCCAAAAACACCATCGAGCCCATTCAAAATTTCTAAGAGCATCTATTGACAGTTATTATATGCTTAAATGAGTATTTATTTTTTACTTTTGGCCATTTTGTTTCAGAATTACAATGGTTTCTATCTTATGTTTTCAGGTTACTGCACAGTTACCCTTTTAGAGAATCTGTATGCAAACTAACCAGAATGTACTTGATTGCTTTGTTCATATCTTATATGCTTTATACACTTCTCACAATTTAATATAGCTGAAATTTCTCTAGTACAAATATAGCTGGCACGTGTATTAAAGTGATTAAGAAAAGTCCTGGATTGAATGACATAATATACACATTTTTATAATGGTTATCTGGCAGGCAGATGTATGCTTAAGCATAGCACTTACAATTCAGTTTTATAAATGGCTCTTCAGCAAAATCTCCCAGAATAGGTCATAAGGAAAGTGCTTAGAAGCAGCTCCTAACTTTAACTACAAAGGAGAATAAATCTATTGCAGCTTCATGTCAGCAAAAATGTCACAGAAGCATATGAATATAATTTGGGCAGTAACTGCTTGGGAATGTTTCCAGATATCTGACAATGTTAGGTCTCAAAATTTCACAGCGCTTATAAATATTTTTAATTTCTGTGGATTTGTTGTTGAATATTTCACAGTTAGCATTTTGTTCAACCAAAAGAGCAAAAAAGCTACAGGAAGAGCCATTATATATACCACATAGCAGGTGGGCTAGCAGAGTTAATGCATCATGGTGAAGGCATATTATGTGCTAATAAATATACTTTTCTGCAATTAAGGTTTTGTATACCTGCCATACTAAATGATAATATACCGACAAAAACATTTGCACTTTATAATCACTTTTTGATTCAGTCCTCAGTATATATATATATATACAAAGCAAAGGCATCCTCTTAGTCAGTGTACTGCCTGCAGAGAGTGTTAGAGGGCCACAGCTGCCATTTTTGTTTGTAATGCTACATAGCATAGCTAAAATGCATTGTATCCTGTTAGCCACACAATACGCAAATACTGTGTGCTAAATGCCACGATACAGGTTGAGAATGTTATATACACAGGTCAAATATAGCATCATAGTTGCTTAATCTGTTTCTTCTACATGTGGTATATAATATGTTTTTCTTTGCTAGCTGAATCTGTGTTTGGGATGTCTGATGCCTGGGATGTTAGGAAATAATGTAAGTAATATGCCAGCACAAAGCAGAATTCCATGCCAAAATATATAATCATGCGTTTCAGCACCAAAATGCTCTCCATGTGTCTGCATCTGGGCTGATGCAATGGCTCCATGTACGGGCACAGGGCAAGCCTGATGCCAGAGTAGGGGTTGATTCTTGGCTTTTGTTTATCCGCAGGCCGAGAATCATGTCTGTCTGGCATTAGTCTTGGGTGTACTTTCTACATTCTGATTCCAGCAACCCTCTACTTCAGTGATCCCCCGCCCATTGGCTCGCGAGCAACATGTTGCCCACCAACCCCTTGGATGTTGCTCCCTGTGGCCACAAAGCAGGTGCTTATTTTTGAATTCCTTTCTTGAAGGCAAGTTTTGGCTGCATATAAATCAGGTTTAATAACAAACAGAACCTCCTATAGGCTGCCAGTCCACTTAGGGGCTACCAAATAGCCAATCATAGCTCTTATTTGGCACCCTGGGAACAATATTTCATGCTTGTGTTGCTCCCCAACACTTTTTCATTTGAATGTTGCTCACAGGTATAAAAGGTTGGGGACCTGCTACTAAAATCCCTTCCATTTTCCCTCATTATATCAAGGCAATTCAAGGTTCTCTGTTTAGTGAAACTTATTTATAAAGACTGGGAAAATGTGCACCGGGGCAGTATCTGAACCAGTCAGTACCTTTTTTGCAGGCTGTTTACTGCCCAGCACTATATTTGCCTAATGTTTAAAGATGACCCCCACTATTGGTTTTGCTTTATCTAATGGTAGGGCAGTCCTGATTTTATTAACTACACCATTTGCTGCTACTCTGTGCACTCTTTTGCCTCAGTACAAGAGGTATATATATTAGCTTTCCTCTCTGGAGAAATAATAATTTGCTAGTTTGGTATGTTTGGTCTTTAGCAGCTCTTTCACTTTAACCTCCATCTTCTCTTCAGGCAAAAGAAATACTTTTTATTTTGACAATAGTGTCAATTTAAGATGCAATGTAGGAGCAGCAGCTGGATAGACAATATTTTTGGCTCAGAAAGGCAGAATTATAAATATAATAACTCAAACATTTGTTTTACATTACCATAAATTTAATTTAATTTTGGATGTTAATTAACAACTAATTACTACCATTTTCATGAATGTATCCATATTAAAGCTGTAAAATGTAACATAATATGCTTAACAACATTCCAACTAGCTAAGTCCCTTGAACCTCATGGCCTTAAAAGAATACATATAAGGTGTTGTTCACTAGTATCCTTATCTGTGTTAAAGTATGGTCATTTATTATGGGCTTCATTCATGTAAAAAGGGGGAAAAAGTTATTATAATGAGCCAGACAGCAACCAACTATTTTGCAAGGTAAATATATGCCTTTAGTTTTATACTCAGTGACTAGTAAGGTAAATTGTATTGTATTTATCCCTCCATTGCAATATTTCCCAGCTCTACAGAGCTGTTACCTGGTTTTAGTTAAGCTATAATATGATTATATTTAAAAGAGAACTAACCCCTAAAAACAAATGTAGCTCAAAATGCTGTATTTTATATAGCGAGCTTAATGCACCAGCCTAAAGGTTCAGCATCTCTATAACAAAATGGCCACAGGAGCTAGCCACCTTGGCTTTTGTTAGGAATGTCAGTAATACGCACATACTCAGTGTGCTCTGGGCAGCTGTTGAAAAGCTAAGCTTAGGGGTCACTAATCATCAAGAATAAAATAATGTTTGCCTCTCATAGACACTAATGCTAAAGGGCTGATTATTAAATTCTGAAGTTAATTGCACTGGTTTCATAACCGTGTGAATCTTTCTTTTTGTGTATAAATAATGGCTTTTTATTGTTTCTAGCAGCTGGTCAACTCCAGAATGTGGGTTAGACCGAGCGCTGGCACAATAGTGTGTTTCTAGCAGCTGGTCAACGTTACAGCGTGGGTTAGACCAATCGCTGGCGATTTCTTTTTGTGTTTTGTGTACAAATTGTAGCCAATATTGCTTCTAGCTGCTATGTAACCTTTAAAGGAGAAGGAAAGTCAAAATCTATTAAGCACACTATTAAATAGTACTACTATTGCTGTGTAAAAACGCTATATCCCTGGCTTGCCTAATGAAAGATTTACAGAGATACACATACTAGAACTTACATGCTTGTTTCAGTGAACGGCGACGCCATCTTGTCCAGCGTGTCTGTATGGGCTGAAAAGCACAAGCCAGCTCCCCGCTCCTGTCACAAAGATTCTGCAGCTCCCCGCCCCTGCCATAAACCCCCCCAAGCTCCACAAACCCCCCCCGCTCCTGCCACAAACCCTCCGCCGCTCGCAGTACCTGCCCCCCCTGCTTCCCCCACCTGCTTGTCACAGAGTTTGGTGACGCTGCATCGCCATGGCAACTGGATGCTCCTGCCCTGTGCGCATGTGCTGCCTGCAGTAACAAGTCGCCAAGTCTTGAAGGAGCGATGCATTATGGGAATCTTCTCTACCCTGCTCAACGTTTTTTTTTCCTGTTTTGCTTCAGATCATCTGAACAGGTGAAGTATGGGGAGACTTAAGGGCACTATTGAGACAACTGAAGGTATGCCTGCAGCTTGGGATTAACTCTTTATTAGCCTTTCCTTCTCCTTTAAACCACTTTCAGGTGTATGTTAATGAGCTGGGGCTTAAAAGCTCCCTGCTTTCTCACTAGAGCCTTTGAGCTAAGGGTAGGCACAACATGGTCTTACTACTCAGTCACATTGTTTGTTGGGGGACTTGATTTTAATTGCATCACAGACTAATAGACAGTGTAGGACTCACGTACAATGAGGGGCCTTGACATGGCACGTGAGCTTACATATTTTGCCCAAAGTGTGATACTAACACCTCATTTTTTGTAAAAAAAAATATTTTTAAAGGCAAACTAAGGGCTGGCAATTTTTCTTTCTTCGCTCACCTGATACCCTGGGCTGATGTTCCTGTTAGGAAAAAAACACACCAGCCTGGGGTACATGCAGGGCAGCAACTCTCTTCAATCTTCTTTCTTCGTGCTGGCTGTACATGAGCAGTAGAGTGAAAAGCTGCACTTTAATAAAAAAGTTTGGCCTTTAGACTCTACTGTTCATGCGCAAGCCTTGGGATAGCAGCAACACAACAAGAAAGGGATAGGATGAGAGTATCACTCACCTACATGTACCTGGGCTGGTGTGACTATCTGCTAACAGGAGCACCAGCCTGGGAAATGAGGCAATCGATCAGAATCACTGGGGGTTGCCTAACATTTTGGCAGGCACTTGTACCCAGCAGCAAAAATGGTGGCACTGCGCTACTCACTTTTGAATAAAAGTAGGAGTTAAAGCGTCATTATACCGTTTTACTAACTCACAGTATGGTATATATACCATATATACAGTAAAGTATGGGATCCCTTATCCAGAAACCTGTTATCCAGAAAGTTTTACATTACAGACTATGGGAAGTCCATCTCTCATAAAGTTCATTTTAAGAAAAAAATATCTTTGATTTTCCCCTGGGCCTCTCATGAATGGCAAAAGGCAGGCTGCAACCAGGACATTTCAACTGCAATCTGGCATGTATATAAGAGATCAGTTCCTTTTATATAAATGTGTTATAGGAAGTGTGTGACATCCAACTGAAGTGCAGAGGGCTTTAATACATCTATTGTATCTATTTCCAGAAGTTTAGTATTTCAGTGCGTCACTTTCCCCAATGGAAAGAGCAGTTTCCTTGTGTCTGCAGCTGGCAGCTCTAAAATCACCAATGCACTGCCTTTTGATTGGCTGAATTTTCTCCCGATACCTGCTGGTGCTATTGTGACACACTGGCGCTGATTGGCCCAACTTTCTCAAGGTATCTGCAACACTTGCCTGCTGATTGGCTGAACTTTTTGCCAGCCAGCACTTAATGGAAGTTAGAGACTCAGTGGTACTGGGATCCTTGTTCCCTTCACAAAAACAACAGAAGCTTCTTCTTTCACTGAGGTAAAGTAATGCAGCACAAGTGGCATGTGATTTTATGTCCAAGTGCTATTCAGCTAAAATAGATATTTCTGACAAAAGAATCATTCTTTTTTTTTTTTTTTGAGTTAGACAGTCTCTTTATTTAATATACCAGGCAGGCAGTAATCAGGAATGTCAGGAACGTAATTACAGGAATGTAATTAATGTAAAGAGAATATTTCTAGACACCTCTAATATAGCAGTATTCGTTATGGAAAAAAAATAGTGTTCTAGTGCTTGCATGTACATATGACATTTTTAAATGACAATCTGCTGATTGGGTGAACCCTTTTGTGGTGCTTGCAGGTGCGTATGATATAAGTAACACAGCTGTCAACCAACCCCATGTCATGAGAGAGATAATGATCCAGTCCTGTTGTTTTAGGCTTTAAGGGCTCTGGTACACGGGGAGATTAGTCGCCCGCGGCAAAACTCCCTGCTCGCGAGTCTTTTTCGGCGATTTGCGCGAAATCGCGCCGCCGCGTCTGCCATCCCGCCGGTGACTTACATGTTCGCCGGTGGGTTGGCAGGGGGAAGGCAACTCGGGGAGATTAGTCGCCCGCGAGCAGGGAGTTTTGCCGCGGCCGACTAATCTCCCCGTGTACCAGAGCCCTAATTCCTCTTCACACTACATGATAACATATATAAGGTCTCAAAAAGGTCTGGAGTTGATCATTATCTCCCTCATCCCATGTGGTTGGTTTAACAGCTCTAAATCAGTACTCAGCTCTGCCAGTGGCTGCCAGGCAGTTAGAAATGTTGAGTCTTCTGGGAATTCAGATTCAACAGGAGCTTTGTACACTAAGGGGCTGATTTACTTACCCACGAACGGGTCGAATGGAGTCCGATTGCGTTTTTTTCGTAATGATCGGTACTTTGCGATTTTTTCGTATGTTTTGCGATTTTTTCGGATTCTTTACGAATTTTTCGGATCCAATACGATTTTTGCGTAAAAACGCGAGTTTTCCTATCCATTACGAAAGTTGCGTAAAAAGTTGCGCATTTTGCGTAGCGTTAAAACTTACGCGAAAAATGCACAACTTTTCGCGTAAGTTTTAACGCTACGCAAAATGCGCAACTTTTTACGCAACTTTCGTAATGGATACGAAAAACTCGCGTTTTTACGCAAAAATCGTATTGGTAACGAAAAATTCGTACAGAATCCGAAAAAATCGCAAAACATACGAAAAAGTCGCAAAATGTTCGTTTTCAAGTCGGAACTTTTCCAATTCGGGTCGGATTCGTGGGTTAGTAAATCAGCCCCTAAGAGTTGAGAATAATATGTGGAGGGATAAATGTTGTAAAAATGGAATGTAATGGTGTATTTAATTAAAGGGACTTGGCCTCCCTGTTTAGGTTATATAAATAACCTTATGTGTGATTGCATCAAGTCAGTCTCTAAATATATACTATATAGTAACTTATTGCAATAGATATTTAGCCTCATAAAGCAAGACTGTTTTAGTTGTAAAAATGTGTGACCCCCAGCAACCAGATAGTATTTCGCAGACTGAGAAGAGACAGGCAAGGAAGACAAATAATTAAAAGAGTACAGGTATCGGACCCCTTATCCGGAAACCCGTTATCCAGAAAGCTCCGAATTACGGAAAGCCCGTCTCCCATAGACTCCATTATAATCAAATAATTCAGAATTTTAAAACTGATTTCCTTTTTCTATGTAGAAATAAAATGGTACCTTGGAATTGATCCCAACTAAGATATAAATAATCCTCATTGGATGCAAAACAATCCTATTGGGTTTAATTAATGTTTTATTGATTTTTTAGCAGACTTAAGGTGTTGAGATCCAAATTACGGAAAGACCCCTTATCCGGAATACCCTTGGTCCTGAGCATTCTGGATAATGGGTCCTATACCTGTATAAGGCTGATAACAAAGTAATGTGATGGCCTTTTCACCGCCAACTCCTATTGTTGCCAGTGGAAAGCCATTTTGGAGAGGTTAATCACCCACAATCTATCGCTGGCGACTGAACTGCTCCATGGGTCCTTAACCTAAAAGTAAAGACCATTTTAAAGATTGTCGCACTAGGCTATCCTATAACATACTGAAAATTTACTGAGAGAGTAAATACCACCTTAACTTGCACCTTTTTTTGAATTATTGTAAACAGAACTTGGCAAAGAGAGTGTTGGAGTAACTGGCAAAAAGATCTGCAGTGCATCATGTACTGCCTTATAAGTCAAGGACAGAAAAGAGCCAATATAGTTCCTGGACCTCTGGCTTTCCGGCAAAGAGATCTGAAGCGCATTGAGTCCTGCCTTTAAAGTAGAAAAAAGAAGAGATCCGATATAGGTGGACTTTTAGGTGAAGGTAAAGAAATATTCTATTTTAAAGCTGTTAGGAAAAAAGGGTTTTATTTTTACACTAAAAATTAATGAAATGTTTAACTTCCCTTTTAATTTTCTCCTTTCTGATTTTTTTTTTTTAAACAGGGCCCGATAAAGATAGCTGCAGAGCGTCCGGCAAAAGATCTTCAGTGAATGCGTCCTGATTTGAAAGGCAAAGACAGAAGATAACTGAAATAAGTTCTATAGACTTTCAAGTGAATGAAAAGAAATCTGCTATTAAGAAGCTGTTAGGAATAAAGATTCTTTATGCACTAAAAATGAATGAAAGGTTTAATTTCACCTTTCATTTTCTGTTTTTCTGATTTTGTCCTAAGAAGAACCCGGTAAAGAGAGCTGCAGAGCGTCAAAGTGTTCAGCAAAGAGATCTGCAGTGCTTTGAGTTCTGCCTTATAAATCAAAGACAGAAGAGAGCACTATAGTACCCGGACCCAGTAAAGAGAGCTGCAGAGCATCAGAGTGTCTGGTAATAGATCTGCAGTGCATGGGGACCTTAGATTGTAAGCTCCACTGGGTCAGGAGATAATGTGAATGATGTAGAATTTCTGAAAAACACTGTGTAGGGATCCATAGGGTTAACTAGTCCCTATGGCTATAAACCCTGCAGCTTCCTTGTTTTGTGCTGTTACTGGGCAAAGATCCATGTATCAGTTTTGAGTTGCATGTGTGTGTTTATTGGTTAACAGGGAGACCACTCTCTTGATATAGTGTTTAGCAGGGGGGTGGGTCTGCCTCTTTGGCTTCCTTTGCTCACAAGGGAAGGACCCCTGAGCCTGGGAGCAGACCTAGGCCCCAGTAAAGCCATGTGCTCCAGAGTGTTGTCATCCACTCTGGTGAAGTTGGGGACCCCATGAATGAGGACCAGTTAGATAGCAAGTTTTGTGGAGCACTTTCTAGGGAAGTGAGATAGTGAGGGGAGAAAGCAAGAGCAGTTTGGCTCAGAGGAAAGTAGCTTTGGGAGTACCCTTCCAGACAGGCACAATTGCCTTAGAGTAGGGCCATGGTTTAGACATAGGAGGCAGGTAGTGTGTGAACCCTGATCCAGAGTTGCCGTGGGGCCCTAAGGGCTAGAGTTGTTCAACCTGAGGAGTGTGGTATCCAAGCTGACTGTTCCAGAGAGTGGGAAACTGAACCGGTGGCACTGATCCAGCCCAGGGTCAAGAGGAGTTGGGAGGAGCGGGTGTGCACCCTCTCTGTGCTGTCCTCAGAGAAATGCTATGCTAAACTGATGTATGTGAGTATATTGCACCAAAACTGCAAATTGATTGTCTCTGACAATAAACCAGTTCTACTGTTCAACTGCAAAAACCTTCTGGCGCCCATTTGTTACTTTGCACTGCACACAGCTACAGTGAGTTGTAGTCGCACTACACCATAGCTCCGTTTGGTCACTTCCACATAGCGAAGGCCCATCCTGAATGATTGAGTCGCGTGTACCCCATGCTCTAGACCAGTGCTGTCCAACTTCTGTGGTACCGAGGGCCAGAATTTTTCCGACCTACTTGGTGGAGGGCTGATAATGGAAGCCAGTTTTGACCACTCCCCTTTTTGAAACCGCACCCATGTTATCACATAACCATACCCATATTAATGGTTGTAGTACAGCAAAAACCTGCCCTACCCTGCCTGTGTGTGCCATACTCTGCCTGCCCTACCCTGCCTGTGTGTGCCATACTCTGCCTGCCCTACCCTGCCTGTGTGTGCCATACTCTGCCTTCCCTACCCTGCCTGTGTGTGCCATACTCTGCCTTCCCTACCCTGCCTGTGTGTGCCATACTCTGCCTTCCCTACCCTGCCTGTGTGTGCCATACTCTGCCTTCCCTACCCTGCCTGTGTGTGCCATACTCTGCCTTCCCTGCCTGTGTGTGCCATACTCTGCCTGCCCTACCCTGCCTGTGTGGGCCATACCCTGCCTGCCCTACCCTGCCTGTGTGTGCCATACTCTGCCTTCCCTACCCTGCCTGTGTGTGCCATACTCTGCCTGTCCTACCCTGCCTGTGTGTGCCATACCCTGCCTTTCCAACCCTGCCTGTGTGTGCCATACCCTGCCTGCCCTACCCTGCCTGTGTGTGCCATACTCTGCCTTCCCTACCCTGCCTGCGTGTGCCATACTCTGCCTGCCCTATGTGTATAGCACACACAGGCAGCATACAGTGACACAATGCTGGCACTGCTCCTACAGTCTGCACAATAACTATATATTAAAAAACTTTTTAATTGCAGTTCCACCACAGTATATGTTGTTTTTATAGTGTGCAGGGTTTATTTGTGGGTTTCTACTGCTCCTACAGGTGTGAGGTCTGAGGTGTGAACAGTTGAAGAATGTGGGTGATTACAGCCTGAGCCTGAGGTGTGAACACTGCAGGGGATGAACAATGCAGGGATTAAAAGGTGTGAACAGTACAGGGGATTACATATTTAAACAATACAGCCTGATTACAGCCTGAATCTGGGTGAGAACCATGCAGGGGGGCAGTTAATCACAGTACTGATACCATTTAAAGCTTACACAAGAGTAAGCCATCAAAGCAGCCAGACAGGTGGGGGGCCACACAGAGGGGGGGCGCGGGCCGGGCCGCCAGTTGGACAGCACTGCTCTAGACCTATCTAGCCGTGCTGTTGGCTTGGTTACAGCCAAGAAAGGGTTACAACTGAATAAAAATGTTTTTTATCAATAATATTAATATAATATTTCTGCCATTCATTTTTCATCTGTGGGGAATTGAGCCTGTATGTGACTTTGGGTCAATGCCACCTGGCATAAAAATGCCTGAGACACAATCATGGAGGTGCATTTATGCCATTCTCATTAAACATTAAGGGAGGGTGATTTCCAGCATTTTGATGTTGCATTTTTAGCCACACAAATAAAAAGAATTGTGCCATACAAATTTCTGCACCAAACTTACATAACACCCCTCAAGCTGATGAGATTTGGGAGGAGACAGGGTGACAGGTGACCTTTGGTCCTGTCCCCCCATACACGAATTCTGGTCCAAAATAATGGAAACACTGGCAAGTGAACTGGGTACACCACAGGTAGTAGACCCAATAACTGGCTTGCTCACCCCCCTATATTAAGTGTGACTGACCCGACAGAACTAAACACAGCCTCCTACACAGTGACAACTGCAATGCCTAGCAATAGTATCCTTGCTTGTACTGACCTAAACACAACTTGACATCGTTCCAATGTCAGTATATTAAACACTGTTTTGTATTTTATTGTTTTGTGATGTTGTAAAACCAATAAAAAATTACCTTTAAAAAAAAAAAAAGAATTGTGCCATGGGGCCCTATCCAGATGGCTAACAATAAAGTCAGAAATATAAAGGCCTGCAGAAATACTCATTGGTTGCAATTTGTTTGAGAGATGTTCGGGCCTTAGAAGTTGATGCTGTCAAGCCCATAACTTGTAGCCCAAATGCTTAGTACTTGCACTAAACTTGTTTTCCTTAATTTGCAGAAAACTGATTCCCGTCATGCACCCAAGGAAGATGTGTTGCAACCAAACACAGGGCCAACCCTTTACCGGGACTCACCCCAAACGAGTCTTTCCCTAGTCTGATCCTTTCCCCAGTCACTGCATTAACCTCTTAATGCCCAAAGGGAATGGCAGTCCTTAATGCCAGGGTTCCCCAGAAGTTTCCTCCACAGGGGTTTTTCCTCTCCTGAGTGCTGACGGATGATTTCAGTACAGAGGTTGCACTACTTATGCCCCACCCTAAAATACTATTTATTTAATTAAAAGCAGTGATCACTGTTATATTTGAAAGCTTTCTCTGAGTCTTCTCTTTTCTTTTTCTAGGGTTTCTCACAGCCTGATATTCAGCATCTAAGCATAAGTTAGGACATTTTTATTTCTTCTATCCATTGGTGCTCCTCCTGAAGTTGTTTTCTCAAAAAGGACAATAACAAGTCCCATAATGGTATTTAAGGGCTCAGTTAGTTCTGATTCTGTGCAGCCTTTAGGTCTCTCTGTCAGGCTGCTGCCTGATACTGGTTGCAAGAGAGGTGAGATGTAGCCAATAATAATGCGTGGATTCTTAAAATGGTTTTCATATTTCAATAAATACCTTATCCCTTAGGCAACATTTCAATTAAATAGTGAAAGACTGATATAGGTGCTGCTGCCTGAGGTGAAACATGTTTTAGGATAAATTACAGGAACAGAATAAGAGTGAGTAGGAAAGAGCAAGAGCTGCTCTCCTTAAATTCTCCTAAACAATTGGTGACTAGGGTCAGTTGCCAGTCATTTGGATATCTGTTTTCCCTTGTAACATTAAAGCTTCTCTTCTTACTTTTCTCTTTTGCTTCCCCCATCACTTTTACTCATTGCTTACTTGTTGCCCACTGTTTTCTATTGTTGCATTTGTGTCTGTAACAAAGCTTTATCCCCTGTGCTGTAATTGTGTTCTGTGCTCTTGTCCCTCTCATTTCTCTTCCTTTCCAGTCTCCTGACCCTCCTTTCCCTCTTAAAAGCTTTTCCCTCAGCAGCAGTTCCCTCTCGCTGGCTATACCGTGCAAGCTATTGGGGGGTTCAATTGTCCCATTGCATACCAACTATCAAGTATGTTGCACAAGATAGTATACATGGGACCTATTATGCAGAATGCTTGGGACTAGGGATTTTTCTGTCATTTGTATGTATGTATAACTTTATTTATAAAGCACCACAAGGGTACGCAGCGCTGTACAGTCTTACAGAATACAAAATTACACACAGGGAGGACGAGTGATATAATAAATAAATACAATAAATACATATATGTATATATATATAAGTGCCATGTGGTAAGAGACACAGTAGGAAGGAGGTCCCTGCCCCGTAGAGCTTACAATCTGAGTTTGGATCTCCATACCTTAACTCTGCTAAAAAAGTAATTTCAACATTAAATTAAACCAATAGGATTGTTTTGCCTCCAATAAGGATTCATTCTATCTTAGTTAGGATCTAGTATAAGGTCCTGTCAATATTACAGAAAAATAGAAAATCATTTTTAAAATTTTGAATTATTTTATGAAAATGGACTCTATAGGAAATGGCTTTTCTGTCATTTGGAGCTTTCTGGATAATGGGTTTCCAGACTTAGTCCTATTCCATTTAAAAAGAAAGTAGTTAGCTTACCTACTAATTATTCAGTTTGTTTCTATTTCAGAAATCTGCTGATAGGCTGATTTTTGCCACCCATTACAGTGCTGTCTGAGGTCTCTTAAAAGCACAGTAACGCCAAAAAATTAATTAAATTAATTAAAATATAATGTACCTGCCCTGGTAAAAGCTGTGTGTTTGCTTCAGAAAAACTACTATAGTTAATGTTAATAAGCTGCTGTGTAGCCATTGGGGCAGCCATTCAAAAGGAGAAAAGGCACAGGTTACATAGCAGATATACTCTGTAGAATACAATGGAAATCTATGCACTTATCTCCTATGTAACCTGTGCCTTTTCTCCCTTTTTCAATTTAAATGGCTACCCCCATGGCTACACAGCAGCTTATTTATATAAACTATAGTACTGTTTCTGAAGCAAACACACAACTTTTACCAGTACATACTATATTAATTACTTTAATACACTTTCATTTGTTGGTGTTACTGTCCCTTTAAAGGAGAAGGAAAGGCTAATAAAGAGTTAATCTCAAGCTGCAGGCATACCTTCAGTTGTCTCAATAGTTCCCTTAAGTCTCTCCATATTTCTTCTGTTCAGATGATCAGAAGCCAAACAGGAAGAAAAAACGCTGAGCTGTGTAAAGAAATTTCCCATTATGCCTCACTCCTGCAAAGACACCCAGACCAAGTGAACATGCTCAGTTAGTTAGACTATGAGTCAGCTTCCTGCTAATTGGCTCAGATCTGCATTCCTAAGGGGGGGGAGTGAGTTCTTAGAATTCTTGAGGGAGGGGGGAGCAGGAGAGAGGAGACAGCAGAGAGCTGCATGTCTCTGGCACATAAATTACAGACACAAGAAATCTTTTCACAGAGAAGTCAGTGCAGCGTTTCTGTGAGTGCTTATGGCTGTATTTACATAGACCTTTCTGATAAAGCTTACTTAGTTTTTACCTTTCTTTCTCCTTTAAGGGTTGTCAGCATGAGTGCACAAGATAAGATAAATACACAACCACTCCAAAATTATTGGGGGCCCTCAGCTTACCTTGGTTAAATGGAAAAGTTTTGGAAGGTAAGAGATTACTGGGTCTGGCCCTAAAAAAATCTTACTTTTAAACCTATACACCCTTATGAATATGTTCTTGCCTACAGTAATGTGGATTGGGGCACCATGGAGAATGCATAAATGGAGAGTCCCCATTGAGCAAGTGATAACTCTAACTGTGCATGATCACTGTTGACAATATAGAAATTTGAATATTAGGCTATAGGCCATGCTGAAATATTGCTGCCACGTCTACAGTTGTTCTATAGTTGTTTATACCAATGGGATTTAAACTACAAATTAAATGTTTTTTAAATGGTGAAGGGCTTTGGTAGGGC
This sequence comes from Xenopus tropicalis, assembly GCF_000004195.4. NCBI lineage: Eukaryota > Metazoa > Chordata > Amphibia > Anura > Pipidae > Xenopus > Xenopus tropicalis. The sequence continues at coordinate 44,561,078 of NC_030681.2, read as the reverse complement.
CCTCAGTTTTGCAGCAGTTTGGGTTTTATAACCTAAATAAGCTGAGGTAGCCTTCCAATTGGAACAAAGTGATTTGGGAAAAAGAAGATGAAATGGTTCATTGCAGATATAAATAAGCTTAGGGACTCAGCAGTTTTTATTACCTTTTGTACAATATAAGTATTGGACCTTAATAGGAGCAATTAGTAGTGGTATTCTGGCTAGGACTGGGCCACTGTGACAAACTGTAGATTGTGGTAAATGCCATTGGGGCTGCTGTAAGATGCCCTAGACAGGTTCTATTTATGGGGCCAGTGGGAAATGTTTTGGGTCTCTGTGTACTTGTGTCTATTTTGAATCTCAGTTGGATCTGTCCTAGGGTAAATAGTTCTAAAAAATAGTAATAGCTGTGTGGTGGGTTAGTGGGCAAATTATACTGATGTTTTTGAACTCTATTTACCATTTGTTGTAGTAGCGTGGCTGTAGCAATATCTGCTGACCTTTTGTTTTACCTACTGTATGTTGGTGTAGCCATTTTTCTAGGTGGTCCAGCATAACACTTGTTTTCTGCAGCATGGATCTAGTAGTTTCATTCTTTCCTTGTAGCTATGCAGACAGTGGCAAATGTAAATTAAAGCCAGCAGGTAGTATGCCAAGTAGTCTTGCATGGATCTCTCTATACTTTATCCAGTCTATATCCAAATTTGCCTTAATGAATCCTGTCATTTCTGTGGATAAAAATAAAACAACCAGGCAACATTCACTGAATCATTAAAAATAAATCCTAAGGCAATTTGATGAAACAATGTGTGGCATAATGAATTGCAAGCTGAAATGCAAAGCTCATCATACAATTATGAATACAAACACAAGCCATTTGAGACAATTTTATTTAATACAGCAAAGCAATTGGACAAAATAAAGGAATATTCAAGAAAACATGACATGTAGTAATGGAGAAATTGCCTTCAAACAATTGGACAGTCTGATAAAAAGCACATTTCTTTGAGCAATTCTGTTTGGATAAGGATAATGTCAAAAGGAGCATTTTGCTTCCTGCCCAGATTCTAGCCCCAAATTGCTTATTAATAACCCTACACAGATTACAGTGTTAACTGACCTACAATTGCAGCAGCGTTAATGCAGTTGAGATTGTAGTCAATGCAGGAGGGATTGTGTTGCTGTCGGCCATTACAAGAATGTGCTTATAGACATCACTTTTTAGTTGTTACATTATCAGAAACTTGCAGTAGGCTTTGTAATGGAGTATTTGTCACAAAAAATGGAGCATACAATCAGCATTCTATTTTTAAAATACTCTTTTGCTTTCTTCTAAATCCACTAGGAAATAGAGAAGAGAACTTTTTGCCTTTACTGGAATAAAGTGTCTGTCAAACAATGTATACAACAGGAAATGCAGAACCAAGCCCTTCAATTCAGGATGTTGTGGGAGAAAAACATAAATATATTTATACACTCTTTACATAAAGTATGTGCCACTTTGAGGATATGTATATATACATAGATTACCATTTGTTTTTATGTGCTTTGGTGTTGGGTCTTTTGGGGGTACCAGTTTCTTTCTCAGGGTCACTTGTTAAAAAGTTTTCTCTTCAGCCACATGTGGAATGACTATGTCGCCACGGCTGCTATGCTCCTCCCCATTGTATAACCCTTCTTCATCTAGATCAGTGATCCCCAACCAGTGGTTCGTGAGCAACATGTTGCTCACCAACCCCTTGGATGTTGCTCCCTGTGGCCTCAAAGCAGGTGCCTATTTTTGAATTTTTGGTAAGGAGACAAGTTTTGTTTGCATAAAAACCAAGTATAATGCCAAACAGAGCCTTCTGTAGGCTGCCAGTCCACATAGGGGCTATTAAGTAGCCAATTATACCACTTATTGACACCCCCCAGGAACCTTTTTCATGCTTGTGTTGCTCCCCAACACATTTTCCATTTAAATGTGGCTCATGGGTATAAAAGGTTGGGGATCCCTGATCTAGATAAACCATTTTCATAAAAATATTTTAGTAGTATGTGCCATTGGGTAATCCTAAATAGAAAATTGCCATTTTAAGTACTAAGGGCCACCCCCTGGTATCATACGATTCAAAATGCACACAAACAAACCAAGGGCACACATACATGTTAGGTCACATCAGCCAATTAATGGCTTTTTACTCCCACACTTCTTCCTGTTACAGTTAGAGCTGCATTAATTCCTGTCAGCTGATCTCTGAGGGAGCACCCAGCCCATCAAAAAATAGTGGCTCAAGGGAAAAGATGTAAAAGGGCAATATTTACTGATATATATATTCCAGTTTGGCATGATTTGCTAATAGGCCACTTAATATAAATATAAACTAATCTGTTGGTTAAGTATTCGTTCTGGGGTGTATAGTTTCCTTTTAAATTAGAATTTTAGCTCTTCAAGTGTATAGAGAGAGCAGTTTCTGCAGGCATTATTAGTAAGTGGTGTTTAGTCAAAAACAAGGAGTCAAGAGCTTCCCAACCCAGGCAGGCATGGGGTAGACAAAGAAGCCATAGGTAGAGGGGGTTTGGGCAGCTCCCACTCATTTTGTAGGCTTATTTTGAGTTAAGTGCAAATATAAAAAAAATAATGCAGCAATCGCAAGATCTACACTAGATTGTTGAATTATATTTGTAGAGTACTCAGTGCCGGATTTGTAATCTGGGCCCCCCGAGGCCGTCCCGTCCATCGCACCCCCCGGCACGCGCAAGCACGAACGCGCAATCGCGCATGTGCAGGGCTTTACGCTCGCATGCGGATCAGTGGGGGAGAGGTCCCCATTGCTCCGTATGGGAGAAACCGTTTAACATTTTGGTGCGGCGGGGCGGTTATTTGTGCCGCCCTAAGCCCGGCCCTTTGTGGCCTTTCCACAAATCCAGGCCTGAGAGTACTGATAAAAACAATACATTTATAAAAAGTAAATAGGAATAAAATTATAGGGAGCATCTGACATAGACTCCATTTTAATGTATTTTCTCTGTAGTAATAAAACAATACGTTGTACTTAATTCCAACTAAGATATAATTAATACTTATTGGGGGCAATATTTCATGTTTCAATTATTTTTTTGTAGACTTAAGATATTGAGATCCATATTACAGAAAGACCCTTAATCTGGAAAATTCCAGGTCCTGAGCATTCTGAATAATGGGTCCTATACCTGTAATATATTTATTAAAAATAGGATAGGGGTTGCCATTACTTTTTTTCTGTTTAAAGCAAAGGCCAGATGGAGGACTTCAACTGACTACACAAGAGCAGTCCAGGGTGAGACGTCATGGAACCTGTATTTATTATTTTACTTTAAAGCACCAACCACAAGAAATGTAAATGGCAGGTGCATTTTATAGGGTGGGCACATGGGGAGTGAACTGTGTCATTTCATTTTTATTAAACAGGCCCATGAAATAGATTTTGTTATTGTAATTGTACTGGGAGTTTATGATTGTACCTTTGATAACTTCAGCATATATTCTCCACAACTGACACTGCTAAACAGCAATCTGCACAGTAATATGGTTATGTGAAACTGGAGTGTATCCAGTAGAGTAGAGTGAGATTAAATCCAAGGTGACTTTGTGGCTGCATCAATGAACAAATCCCAGAGGTAGGCATAAAAAATGCATAGTAATCTTAAAAAAAGAAAAGTGCTAAGCAGAAAATTAGAAAACACAAGAAGGGAGACAAGGTGAATAAAAAAAAATAGTGACTGAACAGCAACATTGTGATGAAGGTCAAATAAAATTACACTCTGTTATGGATTTTTTCCTAAAAAGCAGTGGCATAATCTACTTCAGTGTTCACTAACGCTTGGTAAGCTACAGCCCTATAGAATTACACCTTTATCAGGCATTTTCCTATCAGTGTATAAACAGTGTAACACTTCTGGGACAAATCCATTATACAAAAAGCATTATTTTACTGATTTTTGATGATTATTAAGACAGAGGTGTAGGTAGTTTTGCTTAATTATTGTCAGGGAGTTATTGCCTATACTATATACTATGATAACAATTTTTCTGGTAGTGAATTCTGGTGGTGGATTCCAAAGGAGGCCATACACGTTGATGCATGTATGGCCAGCTTTAGGAGTATGGCACATGGGAAACCTCTCTGCAGGAGCAACTGGCTTGGTTGGTAGAACCTTCAATAGTGATGACTGAATCTGTCCCATTTCGCTGAAATCAAATATTCGCCAAAAATCTGCCAAAAATCCATCAATGGTGAAACGCAGAACTTCGCTGTGAATCCATGCCTGCCAAATTATTTCTCCCATCACTAACCTCCAAGTCTCAGCTAGCTTGGGTGGTGTGTTTCCTGCAAGCTGTGCATTCCTATCAAAGAACAGACATTACCTAATACTGAGCCTTCTATATCAGATTTATAGCAGTCAGTTTTCTGATCTCTTCTATTATGAAAGATGACTTTTTTAGTAAACAGTATGATAGTAAGTATATACAGCCAAGCTATCATGTTCTTTATTCCCCTTCCCACCTTATATTTCAATCCTTGTTTACCCCCCAAGTACCATCTCGTTAAAGGGGAGAGCAACACTTTTTTTTGCCTATCTAGCCCAGTGGGGCATTACATAGCCATAGTGGGCCTCTAGAGGCCTGATGGCACTTTCCAATTGCAACAGGCCCTAATCAGTTAGTTATATAGGGCCCCCAGATTCTTAAAGGCAGCCCTGGATGTTGCCAGCTTTAGCTTTATCTCACCAGGAATATTTGGATGCTTTTATAGAGTGCTGTTCATCTGTGCAAAGAAAGCAGTCAGGGGATTTCTGTTATAGAAATGATTGCATGGGTTGGTTTAAACATCTTTTGTAGAAGGTCTGTTTCTTTTCTAAGTTTACTTCCCTAGCGGATGAATGAAACAGAACACACAAGCACTCTGGGAAACTACAGACAGGCCACCTAGGAAGATAAAATAAATAAATATTAATTTTTCATCTGGAGACACAGTAATATCTTCTGTAATGTCTGTATTTTATAACATTTAACACATGCTTTACAGTGGCAAGAAGCAAATTGAAACAAATTGTAAATAAGAATAGTTTTGTATAAATGTACTTGCGTGAAGAAATTTATATTTTCTCTCTAGCCCTTAGGGACACCACATCAACATGACTAGAACCCCTACACCCCAGTGAAGAATTTTAGCATTATCCATCCTCCATTTACTCAGCACTTGTGGTTGGTCACACCAGGCTGCATACATTTAATTGCTTAGGTTTGGCCCATAGTGTCTTTCCCCTGCCAGAACTATTGTTCCCTTCTGCAACATAAGTAATCCCTGTCAAAGCTTCTATGAAGAGATCTTTTCTTATAGAATTATTAATACAAGATCTCTCTTGACTAACATCTCTCATCCTTCCTTACTACCACCCATTAAATATCACCCATATTGTTTCCATAATGTGGAATGTAATACCCCACCCTATTTTAACAACCCTAATATAATAATTTTCAGTGAAAACTTAACTCTTTAGTGAGTATCCAAACGTTTTACACAGAGTAAAGGTAAATACAAGCAAAGTTTATACATGCTGGTGCATGAGGTATGTATGAGGTGCTGGAGGCAAGCCATGCCTGTAGTGACATATATCTAACTGAACACAGTAGGGGTCATTTACTATTCCCAGGGGTGAAAGTGCTCTGAGGCTCAAGAGTGCACCTCTTATTGATCACTTTCCAACCACTTCCCGCAGAATGCCTATATCCCCCTATCCTCCCTTCTTGTATGGAGGGCAAGTAGCAGGTCTCTGCACTGTGAAATGGAGCACAGGGGCCTGCACTAAGTTACAAAATGCAGACACAGTTTCCAGATTGCAAAAAAAATGGCAAATTGCAGTTTCATGGCCCACAGTAAATACAGTCAGTAATGCTGCTTAGATTAAAACAAAAATGTGTTCTCCTGTAACTTTCCTTCATGCAGTCTACAGTCTGCCCAGAATCCATTGCTGCCTCGCACCTCAGTGAATTTTGGTTCCAAATGAGCAAAAGCAATTGTTGATGAAGCTAGAATTTATTCTATTATTATTTCACTAGAATTTATTGATAATTGTTCCATTTATGTTCAGTAGTAAATCGCACTTTGTTCTTTGCAGATAATAAATTAATAACATAATGTTATCAGACAACTGAAACTTAAAGAATAGGAGGAGTCATGTTCACTGAACAAACTTACTGTTCAATCAGGCACTGATTATTTGGCAAAATTAAAACATCATTTAAACATTATTGAATAGGATGTGAGAAACTGCAACTATGCCTAAACCAGATACAACAAGGTAAGGGTTACACTGTGTGCCTACACGGGCCAATAAAAGCTGCTGACACAACCCTTCCAGAGTCTGCAGCTTATTGGCCCTTGCATGAGGGCCACAGTCGGGCCTGTCTGGCTGAAAATTCGGTAGATATCTATCAGGTAGGCTTGATTTTTCCATCCTATAAGGATCACATCAAGCCTGTTCATATGATCTTATCATTTGCCCCCACTGTACCAGTATGTGGATGGCCAGTTAAGGCCCAGGTCCACTTATTTGAACACAATAAACCTTTAAAGACTTATGGAGTGGTGTAAAGAGGATTTTGGCAACTATTTTAATTCTAGGATCAAATGTTTAACCAGACAGAAAGTGTTTTTTAATTATCTCTACCACTCTGTAAAATTAACTGATACCACTATGGGATCCCATATCTGGAAACCTGTTATCCAGAAAGCTCTAAATCAGTGATCTCAAACCAGTGACTCGTGAGCAACTGTTGCTTACTAACCCCTTGGATGTTGCTCCCACTGGCTTTAAAGCAGGTGCTTATTTTTGAATCTCTGGCTTGGAGGCAAGTTTTGATTACATAAAAATCAGGTGTACTGCCAAACAGAACCTCCTTTAGGCTGCCAGTCCATATAAGGGCTACCAATAGCCAATCACAACCTGGAGCTTTTTGCATGCTTGTGTTGTTTTCCAACTTTTACCTGTGGCTCACAGGACCAGGACTGCTATATGGCAATTTAGAAATTTTGTCAGGAACTCCTGGTTTAGAACCAAGGGCCTGAGGTGTACTGGCCACTGCTCCTCCAGGTTAAACCGCAGGGAGTGTGGTTTAGGTCTGGTGGCTACATTAGTGGTTTTTCCCTGTGCCTTTGCAGTGCCTGGCTCTCACCACCTGCAGGCAATAGCCCAATTAATGGGCTATTTAAGCCTGTTTCTTCCAATACCCTGGGCTGGATCATTAAACCTTAGACCAAGCCATCTGAGTTCCTGTCCTATAAACTGTTTCTGCCCTACACTTGTGTCCTTATTCTAAATCCCTGGTTTTGACCTTGACCTGATAATTGGATTATGCTTGTGTGCTGCCTGCCCCGATTTTCTGCCTACCCCAACCACTGCCTGTTCTGACAGATTTGGACAAAATAGCTGACTGCCTGTGTGCATGTGGTCTGTTACCAATTGTTAGGAATTGCTTTTACGCCAATCTCTTTGCAGCTCAGTTGTCTGCCCCAATCTAACTATCCTCCCACTTCCCATTTTCTGTTATCATTATACTGACCTATCAGATCAGTGCAATTTGCCCATACTTAGGGGCACATTTACTAATCCACGAACGTCCGAAAAGCGTCCGAATGCGTTTTTTCCGTAATGATCGGTATTTTGCGACTTTTCGCGAATTTTTCGAGCGCTCAATACGAAAAAATTGCGACAATTCACGAACGTCGTAATGGCTATGCAAAAGTCGCGACAATTCACGAAAGTCATAATGGCTATGCAAAAGTCGCGTCAATTCACAAAAGTCATAATGGCTATGCAACAATTTGCGCAAGTCATAACGGCTACGAAAAAGTCACAAAATGTTCGTTTCCAATCCGATTTTTTCCCATTCGGGATTCGGATTTGTGGATTAGTAAATCAGCCCCTAAGTGTGACCATATACCACATGGTCCACTCAGTCCACCGACAAGCGAAGAGTTTGTGTTGCACAGAAGTTAACCCTGTCTGCCTCAAGCATTTGTTTCTAGCATTACATTTGGACTAAGTAGAGGCTGCACCATAATAAAGATGTTTTCAAAACTAGATATAATTAGATATGCATTCTTTTATTTTGTTGCTTCAGTTGAGCTAAATAAAGACATATTTTGCACTGATTCCAAAGGAAGTTCTGCTCACCAGGAAGGAAAGGATTACCACTGTAACAATTGCTTTACAGCATTTCACAGCTGAATCTAATGTTTTTATCAACAGCATTAAAAATTGTTTTACCAAGTTTTCCAAGCCTTTTTCTCATGGAACCCAGATTTGTTCTAGGAGTCAGTTTCATAACCAACACATTTTTTAGAATGAATTTTACACCTTATTGTAATTACTATGGTCTATTGTAGCAAGAGGATTTACTGGATTAAATGGGACTATAGGCCCACCCTTAAAGGAACAGTAACACTAAAAAAATGAAAGAGCTTTAAAGTAATAAATATATAATGCACTGTTGCCCTGCACTGGTAAAACTGGTGTGTTTGCTACAGTAACACTACTATAATTTATATAATAAGCTGCTGTGTAGCCATGGGGGCAGCCATTCAAGCTGGAAAAAAGGAGAAAAGGCACAGGTTACATAGCAGATAACAGATTAGTTCTGTAGAATACAATAGTGTTTTATCTGTTATCTGCTATGTGCCTGTGCCTTTTCTCCTTTGAATGGCTGCCTCCATGGCTACACAGCAGCTTATTTATAGAATTTTTGTAGACTTTCTGAAGTAAACACACAACTTTTACCAGTGCAGGGCAGCAGCACATTATATTTTAGTTACTTTTATACACTTTCATTTTTTGGTGTTACTGTTCCTTTAACACTTTTTGGATCTCAACTAGTAAGTAAATTTGAGGAATATATAAGAACAAAACAAAATGAAAAATAAAATGTCTCTTTTCTATTGCAGAACAATACATTTGATAAGGAATATATAACATTCTGCACCATTCCAGTTAAGTGTTTTGAATAAATGTTCAAATCCATTGATCCAACAAAATATGCAGAGTAATGTATACACCTAGGCATAGACATAGGCCAGGCCACCAGCAAGGCCTCAGTACCAAATAATAGACATGGAGCCAAGTTTGCTTACCATTTAGTGAGGGGTAAACAATTTTAATTATGTAGCTGAGGTTGAAATATCTTTAGTATCTGCCTCCACCTCTGCCATACAGTAGTAATTGGGGTAACCCCCTTCTTTCACAAATAAGCTGACTAAAAATTAACAACACCTCTTACAAATTCATTTTGTTGGCCCAAAAGGGATTGTGTACCGGTTTGGTATCAGTTCAAAAACAATATTAGCTTTTTGTAGGAGTGTCTGTAACTTTTATAATAATATGATCACCTAACACAAAACCCCTCCAAATATATAGAAACAACTGAAACAACTTAATACCATGAATATGGCTCCTTCAGATGATCATGTTTTGGAGCTACTGCCCCCTGGTATTCCACATTTACGTCTATATAGATTTTTATGCCATTTGGAGGTTTAGTAGTAGCCTGCCACAGTTAGTAGAACCAGCAACCCTAAAAGCCAGCTAAAACTGACCTAGCTGGATTTTCTTAGAATGTATAATTACATGAAATTTATAAGAGGATTCCTCTGGAAGTTTCCAGCAGAGGAGAAGGTAGCAAGAGGTAGGGAGAATGGTCCATGTTTAGAACTAGCTAGTGACATGGTACCTGTAACAGCTCATTTAGAGGTGAGAAGCAGCTAATTAAGAATGGCCATCTGTAGCCCCATCTATAAGGTTAGTGGGGAAGTGAAACTATATCCCCAGAGAGGGAAAATTGCTGGTAGGCCTAGGTTAGTCCTAGGTAGGCAGGACCTACACAGGGGCCTGTTATTTCAGACAGGTAGAGCATATTGTACCTGAAAAGCCAGTCCCCTAAGAATGCATTCATGCAAATCATGCTGATCATTGGGAGGGCTGTTTTGGAAGAGATGTATAGTATGAGTGTGAGTATGAGTGCATGAAGGATGTGCCAGTATGTTCTAAAAATATAAAATTCTTTGATTCATTGTAAGATTTATGTACAGGTCTCTTGCTAAAAGTAGTCTATTTAAAGGGCTCCAAGTGGAATAGTGGGCTGGAAGGTGCACTGTTGTGCTTTCCTGCTGGTACATACTCTGCTAAGCTTTTCCTGCTGACAGATGCACTGTTGAGCTTTTCGCACACTGTTGAGCTTTTTCCCCACTGGACATGCCCCAAGACTTGCCTTAAGAAAACCTTACATTCAAGCAAATTCCTACCTTAGGGCTGTGACAGATGGGAAGATTAGTCGCCGCGCAACAAATCTCCCCGAAATGCCATCCCACGTGGGCGCCTTTAGAGGAAACTTCTGCGATTTTGGGGAATTGCGGTGCCGCATATGCCATCCCACCGGCGATTTACACTCTAGCCGCTGGGATGGCATTTCGGGCAGATTAGTCGCCCGCGACAAGGGAGATTTGTCACGGGTGACTAATCTCCCCGTCTGTCACTGCCCTTAGATTTAGCCAATGTCCTTACGACAACAGTTGTTAAAGTTCTTAGACTGCTAATTACTGGGCAACGTGTTGACTATTACTGCTTATTGCCTTTAAACTGCTATTGGTTCTAGGTTGTCTTTCTGGTATAGTTTTCTTGTAGACTCAGAATGAATCTTAATAAACCTTTAAAGGTTGCGTATTGGAATTATTAAGTTGACTGCTGAAGTTATTTCCTTAGACTCTGGATTTACCTAAGTAGAAGTCAGGTACATATCTTGGATGCCCATCATTTCTTTAAGTAAAGTTATCTGTAACTGGAACATTGTTTAATTTCTAGTTGGACACTAGATTGACGCAATATGTCATGGTGTCCATGATCCCCTTACTAGCAGATTGTCTTATGCCAGTAGTTCAGCAATATTGTTGGTTGTCAGAATATTGTATAATACTCATAAATATACCAATCTGAGGTTAATTATAAATAATGGATACATTTGCACCTGGGCACAAAACTATGGCAACCAATTAAATGTTTGCTTTTATTGTAACCCACAGCAACCAATGTTTGCTCTCATTGTGCAACCTGCAGCTGGCTAAGAAAAGCCAATCACTGATTGGTTGCTATGGGTGAATATTGCCCCATGTTTATAAATGAGCCCCACTGGTGCTCTACATACTTGTCTCTTTGTAACCCCCAACTTGTTCAAAGAGCAGGAGAGTATTTCTTGCACCAAAACAGAGAGATCCACATTCTCTTGCAATCTCTTTAATAATCCATAAGACAATAATCCATGGTTGGAAATAGTAGGATTCAGAAGGCACCATTTGTTTTTTGTTAACAATGTCATAAAGAATGCACGTATTGCCTGTAGGTTTTGCATTTTGTATTTAAACTTTACTTAAAAGAGCACTGAAGCTATGTAAGGCAATATATTTTGCTTGGCTTTAAATAGAATTAGGTTCCTTAGTGCTTTTTTTTAAAGGGATGATAGAAAGGAATGCTGTGTGTGTATGAACTAATTACAGCACAAGGGAAAGACCACCTGCCAGTAGCAGCTTTAAAACTGTAATGTTATGCTGTGTACAAGTATTTAAAATGTTAAACTTTCTTTGGAAACCCATTGACCAGTTAGCTTCACGTTTCTCCACTCTTTCATAGAAAAACAGGCAATGCTGCTTCAATTTTCCCATATAAATTGGTTCAAATCCCAGTTGCCAAGCAAATTCCACTAATTTTGCTCTTTCATTTTAAATGCTTCTTGGGGGCAACTTTTAGTTTACCTAGCAAAAATATATATTATATTTTCCAGACAACATAAGCTCTCTAAACATGCCAGAATTAGCTATTAATTCAACTTCTGTAACAAGACATATGGCATTTAAGTCATAATCATATTTTCATTATACAGAGAAATATAATGTAAACATATTCTATTACATACATGAAATCACATCTGATCTGGAAAGCTCCATACCCCCGAGCATGCCAATACCAATTAAGCACAGATTTATGGAGATTCCTAACTTGTGTAGATCAAAAAAAGCCGCAGGACTATAAAGGGGGATTTTCAAAACATTGCGCCAGAAATAATAATATTTTGAACTACAAAACCAAAACACGGGCTAAACTTTAAAATATTCCTTTTTATAGCCCATATTTTTAAAAGCAGTTATCACATTAAATACAGAAAATTACAACATAACTTATAGACATTACAAATAAATATCTTTCTCCAATTTCTTCACCCACTAGTTCACAAGTCACCCAAGGACAAATATAGCCATGATTATTGGTTATTGATTATAGGGACTTCCTGAACAATAAGGGAATGTTAACCCATTGGGTCCCCTAAAATTACTACAAATAGATAGGGTACCAAAAATATGTGCCTTCTAGAGACCCATTTTAGAACTTGAAAAACCCTCATGGAGGCCTTGTTTACATTGGGTACTAATAAAAATAACCATAAATATGAACATCACAGGGTCAGAGAGGGCAAGCAGGACACATGAATTTAAGGATTTGGATTCGATTCGGCCAGAGGCATGGATTCGGCCAAATACGAATCCTGCTGAAAAAGGCCGAATCTTGGCCGAATCCTGGATTTGGTGCATCCCTAATTCTTGGCAAGCCGAAAATACGCCCCTCCACTTGAAAAAACTTCTATTGGGCCTGCACCGGGAAGCATTGAATACATTCAAGTGCCTACGTGTCTAGCCAATAACCGCCGAAAATACAAAGTCTTGCATTTTTTGGTGTCTATCGGCTACCTGTGCCTGTACCCGAGCGTATTCAATGCTTCCCGGTGCAGGGCCAAGTTTTTTAAAGTGGAGGGGCGTATTCTTAGCAAGTGTTTTTCAGCTTGCCGAGAATACGACAAGTCTAACATTAGCTTTAACTACAGCAACCTGCGCTGTGCGACCAGTCGAGGAAGGATTTCTTGACAAGGCTATTTCTGAAAGAATCAAAACTGACCACTTAATGCATTACCATTTTATTAGATTTATTTGTAGGCCCTGGCATTTCAAGTACACAGAATTCCAAACAGCCCCCCACCAGTCCACTAAATAGTGACTGTCTATGGCATCTTACAGCAGCCCCTCTGGCATTTGCCAAAATCCACAGCTTGCCTGACTGGGTCTGCACTGTCTTTACTTAAATTACAAAATAGGATGAAAAGCCTAATTTAAAACTTCCACTGTTTTGTCTTCATACTTCTTCCCCAATTACAATTTAATTTAATTACAAAAGAAAATTGACAAGGCCCTGGGGTCTGCTTTGGCCATGGACAATACCTGTCTTCTTCACACGTATTTGTGGCGGACAAGAGACAGGGTAATAACAAAGGATAATTGGATAAAGGCAACAGAGCATAAAAGAGTTGAAGGTTCCGATGAAAGGAAGATACAAGAAAAGAAGAGCAAAAAGTAATGGGGGGAGAACATAAAACTGGCAACAGAATGGAAAAGCAGAATGGGCCAAAGCAAAAACAGCCAAACAAAGGGAAGGTAAAGTATATCAGATTTAAAGATTGAAGATAGAGAAATCAGAAAAAAAAGAAACAAAAACTACAGAAAAAACAGGCGCCCCTGTGCCCCCAAACCAGGTAGTTATTTTTGAATTCCTGACTTGGGGGCAAGTTTTGGTTGAATAAAAACAAGATTTCCTACCAAATAAAGCCCCCTGTAAGCTGATAGTGTGCATAGAGGCCCCTAATAGCCAATCTTAGCCCTTATTTGGCACCTCCATGAACTTTTATGATGCTTGTGTTGCTTCCCAAGTCTTTTTACATTTGACTGTGGCTCCCGAGTAAGAAAGGTTCGGGACCCCTGCTTTTAGGGGGACATAATGAATAGGAGGCGCGCTGCCTATGGACGATGGTACTGTATCAGCATAGATTTCCTATGCGTTTAAATAAGAAGCAATGTCAGGTGGGAAACACTGTTTTAATGCTTGATTTTCACGCCATGTTAAGTCTGAAATGTTGGTGTATGGTCCATGACCTCATTTTTAATAATGGAAGTTTGTCGGTTGTAATAATTTATTTAGTGTGTAGGTTGTTATAATTTGCTTAGTGTGAGTGGGTAAACATTCTTCTAAGGATAATATAATCTATAATCTAAATATAATCTAAAGAATCTGAAGAAAATCCTTTAGCTATATTGGTCACTATTAGGCCCTGGAAGTAATGGAAGGCAACATGTTACTGGGTAAAATGTCTGGATCTATTATGAGGGATTTTATATTGGAATGGCTGTATTGTTACCTCAGCTGTCATCATGTAGGCAATGAGCCATGGCAGCATGTACTCAGCCTTATTATGCACAGACTTACTTTTTAATAAAATTTAAACAACACCTGACTGTTTTATTACAAGTGCACACAGCATACAAAGAAATACAGAGAATGTTTTATGTATATTTCCTAAAAAAAAAAAGTTCCAGCAGTTTATTACTCAAACGTTTATGACTCTATTTCTGTCTTATGCAACATTAAATTTGAAAGTTTATAGTTTCCTGTGATTATTATCAATCATTTCAAAGTTTGTTATTGAAGGAAATATTTACATGCAGTCAGGACCTTCATTTAACCCATTTTTAGTAGAAGTAGAAGCCCTGCTTCTTTACTCCAGACAATTTGTATATTGTAGTATGCATGATAAATAGTGCAAATACTTCATAAAACCATGATTATGCAGCTAAAGGCAAATATAGTAATGGGTACCAGTCAGATCCTGGGGTGTATGCGGGGTGTTCCCAGCCTGTTACAATATCACAGCTATAAATACCAATGCTAAAACCTAACATTTATCTATACATACTAATATAAAAAGTTGACTACATCTAAATCATCCAGGTCTGTTGCACTTATTAGTGCTGTCCAACTCCCCTTTTTAAACCAAACCCACTTCAAACCACACCCAAGGGCTTTTAAGACCATAAGCACATTAAAGGTGGTACCACACCAAAAAAAACAAAAACAAATCATTTGTTCTCACTGCAGGGATATCACCCAGTAAGTGTATTATGTCATATTTAGACATACCCTTAATTCCATATGCCTCCTCCAACATAATTAAAAACCTTAGAGACTCCCTAACAACTTCATAGCATATTTCCAAATGCTAACAAAATCCCACAACAAAACCCCTGCCAGAGTATGGCACACACAGGCAGCATAGGGCAAATGTATAGTGAATTTTTGGGTGGGATAATGTCTGTGTAATTGATGTACATATGGACTTATTTTTTTAAAAATGTGTAAAACATTTTTATAATTTTTTTGCAGATTAATAATTTGGAATTATGTCTTTTTTCATGAAGGTTTCACTTATGCACATTGCTCTGATTTATTTAGTGTTATAAAATTATGCATTTGTACATTTTGGCTTTTACAGATTGTTTAAAGGTTAAATATGCTAATTGCACAATTGTGTATGCTAATGAAGTGTGAGACTATTTAATCATGTTCACTGCACTGGTTTGTATGCCTGACGAAGGGGTACGCCCCCGAAACGTTGCTGCTATTTTTTGAATAAACACGCAGGGGCCAAGACCTGCTTTAATTACACTCATTGTACCGTTTTTTTGCTGGACTGCGTTGGGAGTGTCGACTCTCTGGGCTGTGCACCGAGTAAGAATTGTTGGAGGAGGTAAGGGTGTGCTGGGAAAACTTTCTTTGTTTCAGGCATAGTATGGCACACACTGTATGTCTGCCCTATGCTGCCTGTGTGTGCCATACTCTGCCTGCCCCATGCTGTCTGTGTGTGACACACAGGCAGCATAGGGCAGGCAGAATATGGCACACACAGGCAGACTAGTTCCTAGTTCCTTGTTTGTGGTGGAATTAATTTTAACAGTATCATTTTATAGACAATGTTATTTTTCATTCTCCCTTCTTTTAAATTCATTTATGTTTTGGACTTCTGAAAAGTGTAGTATTTCAATGAGGAAACTTACATCAGACATATGGTATCGGAGGAAAGGATTTCAAAAATAATTCTTATGAATGGTGGAACTGACTTATTCTGAATTTTATTTCCTAATGTTTGATATTTCAGTATCTGGAAGTGCAGCATCTTCATTATAGTTGGTTCATTGCTGAGTGTCCAGTTCTCTAGCACCAGTTTTTTTGAGTAGTGTAATTGCTCGTCAACTGGAGCCAAATGAGAAAGGCCCACATCAACAAGCACCTGAATATGAGTATTGCAGCATCCAAAAGAACTTGAAAGAACCCTTTTCAAATTATGAGGCCAGATTTTGTTGCTTGGTTGGTCGTTGGCTGAATGCAATGTTCAGGCTTGAAAATATCAACCATTAGGAAAGAAAAACAAAAAAACCCTCACATAGCTCACAGAAGGTTGTATTTAACCATCAACAAAGTGTAAAAAGTTGTTGATTGGTAGTTTCCTAGATGAAAATAAGTTGCTTTGCAGCTGCTGAGTCAGTTCCACCATTCATAAGAATTATTTTTTAAATCCTCTCTTCAGATACCATATGGCTGATGTAAGTTTCCTCACAGGAAGAAAACATTCTGTGGGCTAAATAAGGATCCATTAAACTCGGCCTCTTCCTTTTGAAATTCCTGTTTTCCACTGTTCGAAGACACCAATAAATATACATGCAAAAATCACCTTGTGAATACGACAGAGCTCATTTATTCCCAGCATTTTGTTACACTGCAATTTCTCTGTCAGTATGTATATGGAGAGTATGTGTGTAGGTGCATCATGAC
Organism: Xenopus tropicalis; assembly: GCF_000004195.4. Classification (NCBI taxonomy): domain Eukaryota; kingdom Metazoa; phylum Chordata; class Amphibia; order Anura; family Pipidae; genus Xenopus; species Xenopus tropicalis. The sequence goes on along the minus strand of NC_030681.2, from coordinate 44,544,326 downwards.
ACCCATCTTAGTAATACAGGTATGGGACCTCATATCCACAATGCTCGCTACCTGAGGTTATCCAGATAGGGGGTCTTTCTGTAATTTGGATCTGAATATCTTAAGTCTGCTGAAAAATGATTTGATCATTCCCTCCTCACACACTCGCATTCATGACTTTGCAAGGGCTGCTCCTCTTCTCTGGAATTGATTCCCACAATCTGTCAGACTTTTTCCCAATATCTCTGCCTTCAAAAGATCTCTAAAAACGCATTTATTTAGAGAAGCTTACACTCATTTAGTTTAACATAACTCGGTGTGCTGCTAAAAGCAATACCCTGTGCCACACCTCTCACTTTGCTTAATTCTGATCTTGCCCATTCCTATGCCCTGTGTCTCAACCCTTTCTCCCTGTAGATTGTAAGCTCTTTTGGTCAGGGCTCTCTTCATCTCTTGTATCGGTTATTGGTTGCTTTATATGTTAATCTGTTATATATATTATATGTTACTTTTTGTTTTGTTTTATTAGGATTATGGAGAGTCAGTTTTATGCACAATATATCAAATACACAGGGCACCGGGAACCCACAATAGATTCCACTTGAACTGGTAAGTTATGTTAGAGGCTTGTTCCCTCAATAGCTGTGCTTAAATATCCTTCTAAGCATTTTTAAATAATGGCGTTCAGACAAAGACCAGGGAGTGGCAATGAAAAACTGCTGTGTGATAAAAATAATATTCCTCCCAACAAGAGGACAGGTTCTGGGGAAATCTTTTCATTCAGTGTGTTTAAATACAGCCTAGAGAATAAAGAAAATATGAAGTCCAACAGCAGCAAAAGTGAAATGTGATCCTCAGATTGTGTACAATGGGCAGCTATTTACTATTGTCTGCGCTGTCTAAGCAGAAAGGTTGAGAGTAAATGGGCTTAGAATTTGAAATGAAAAGTGTTTTGACAGAAGAATACCCATTACTCTTCCTTGTCATTCACCAGGTCTTGAACTGTGACAGCAAAAAATTCAGTTGGATACAGTGGAAGAAGCTGATTTGGGGGCATGAATTTGGGTCCAATGATTGCACTGTATGCACTGAAGGAACTTGCTGGTTAGAGATTCTGGTGATTTTATTTTTATTTTTTTAACTGCTTTTCAATGCACCTACATTCTGTAAATGCCATTGCTAAGTATTTACTAAGGTAGGGGAGGTAAAAAATGTGTTATTCAGTTCTATGAGTCTCTACAGTAAATATAAAAAACAGAGGGGTTGATCAATGCACATTTTCTGGACAAGTTTCAATACTTTTCAAATGCATCCATGTAATACAGGTATATAACATGGATTGGCCCCCAACCTTTACTTTCCCATTCAGTGCTATGAGCAATATTAAATAAATAAACAGGGGGCATGACAAGGGGGCTCCTCAATTACCCCTTCGCCTTGAGGCACCCCACTGAACCCCCTTGTTACATACCTTAATGAAACAACAGGAGACAGAGGTGGAGAAAATGGCCACAGCATTTATTCACATTTTATCAAATAAATAGGACCTTGCCAGCCTAACCCAAGGCAATATTCTAAAGCCATAATTCCATAAGAGGTCGATACTATGCTCTGCCGTTTCTCGCTGAAGACTTGAATGAGTATTAGACTGCCTCTACCTACAGAGAGAAAACTCTGATACCAGCAGGAGCTGCATTACCAACGATGAGAGAAGCTCAGCAGCCCTGCTGCTGGTCCTGGATCTGCAGTGTCTCGATGATAGGAAATCCAAGCAGGCTGTCACCTAGCACAAGCAGTAGTTGCGTCTGTAACCTCCTTTCTCCCTCTGCTAAAATGACCTGTGCAGTACTCTGGCAAGGTCCTATCGCTGCTGTGACAAATAAAACTTAAACTATATTATCATATATCCACTGGTTTGAGCCAGAGGAAGGCAAAAAAAACCCAACCTGAAACCAGTGCCAATTATGCCTCAAGAGCAAAAAATTCCTTCCTGACTCCCCTGCCGATCGGAAACATTCCCTGGATCAAGCAATCGTAGTTAACATGAATTAAATACAATGCTGATTCTCTAGTTTATACCATATAAAGATACAGAAAGCACAATATAACAATGCATTCAGGAACACATCCACATTCAGTTATTAATAGATAAAATGAAAACAAAAAGAAGAGAAATTCCTGACATTTTGCAAAATATACAAAAAAGGGGAGGGTGGGTGGGATGTTTTTTACCTGCTTAGGAGATAAGGAAGTGAGGGCTTCTTTTTCTGACATCACATCCCTCTCTTTCTCTGCCCCCCAGCCCAGCCTTCCCCTGCCTTAACTCTTTCCTTCTCACCTAATCACAGTTGCACCTGGTTTTACCATTCTCTAAACATAAATCAGTGTAATTTAATCATTATAACAATGTATCTGATGTCTGTAATCTTTGGGTTACTATATGCATTTTGTTAGTTTTACAATTTAACTTACTGTAGGCACCTACAGGTATAACCGCAGATCCCACCAAGTGGAGGCACTACACTAAGTTGTACCAGATATTCAGCCAATCTTTAAACCACCCACAGACACTGTCTAATACCAACAATTGTTTGTGCCACAGAATAGTGTGTAATTCAGTTCTAGTACCTTGACTCAACAAAAGAAAAAAAAGGAAAGGACTTTGCAATTTGGTTATCCTGTGAAAGAAATGGTCACAGTAATATAAAGGCATCTCTGACAGTGGACTTAGATTAGATGATAGACATATTATTGCCTGGTATCTTAAATCAGTAAAGGGATGTTAAAGATGCAAAGACAGTCTTACACACATGCACACATACACAAAATGTGAAAGAGTGCATACTGGCAACAAAATTGATCATCCGAGAGAAATGTTACTTTGAAGTTCTAAAACAGAATTAAAACAACACACAACCAGTTCAGTAAATGGGCAAAGCTACAAAGCATACAACAAAGGGTTTCCAGCTGACTTATATAAAACAATAGGATAAGAATAAGGCTGATGCCACACTGAGCGTATGGCGTATATTTTCGGCAAGCTGATAATCGCTTGCCGAGAAAACCGCCATACGCTCCTACCTGTGCCTGCACCTGAATGAATGGAATATGCTCGGGTGCAGGCACATGTAGCCGATATCCGCCGAAGATATGAAGTCTTGCGTTTTTTGGCGGATATCAGCTACATGTGCCTGCACCCGAGCATATTTCATTCATACGGGTGCAGGCATTAGCCTATCGCTCAATACTAGACCAAGTATCTCCGGAAATGGTAAAATCCTGCTCAGGACACTTAGGTTTTTTAAGTTAAGGGCATCCCAAACCCCAGCAAGTTAATGGCAGGAGCTCTTTTGGATCTTGTAATAATAATACAGACTGAATCTCCAGCCCTAGTGTTGGTGAGCATTTAGGGAATAGCAACATGGCCTCCTTTGATGTTGCAGAGACAACTGTATAAGTTAGGAATTAGGTCACTAGGCCCATACACAGAATGGAGTAGGAAAAAAGAATGCAACATTGATGCAAGGCAATATGGTGGCAGCTTTAAAAAAAAAACAGAGAACTTCTATATGTAGGCACTCCTTTATTTTGATGAATTTATCCAAACATGTATAGGAATAAAAATGTATGTGAACTTTTGTTCTCTTTAAAAACATTCATTAAGGCGAACATTACTTACTCTAAATAATAATGTTTTGGGGAAAGATTTGGGAAAGTGTGTAGAAAACAGACAATCAGTGGCTAGTAATGCAAATAAAGTATTCTCTGGCATAAAAAAGTGCGGATATAATAAATTATTACTTCCTGGCACAGTTAAAACTAACACCTTACTTAGGCTAGGTTTCTCGGCTTCTGCCGCAGGAGTATTGGGCCTGCAGGCTGTGTTCAGACAAAATAGGCAGGAATTTTAAGGAGTTAGATAAACACGAGGAAGCTTTTTAAAAATAATACAGCAATAATGATATCCCTGTAAAACTCTGTTCACATGAGCAAAACATTAAAAATGCACAGGTTTTCTTCCTAGAAATCCAGCATATTCAGTGGGCACTACATGTGCTTTACCAAAGAGATTACAAATGAATGTTCACTTTAGTAAATGTCATGAGTTCCCTTACTGCATAAACCAGGCTCCCCAAAAGGCTCTGCGCCCCATAAATGACCAGAATAGGAAGAGCTGCAAAGCACCGTTGGCAGCCACCATTTCAAGTCAAGTCCTTCCATGCCACTGATTGCCAAACAGAAGCGTGCTGCCTGGAAGCCTACCTGACCCTGGATTCCAGAACACAATTGCTGCCAGAGATTCAGGGACTGGAAGCAAGGCACGGTGGCACCAAACATTTCCTGGGCAGGTACAGGGAAGCACAGCCATTTGGGGGAAGTCTGCTTGATGTAACTGGGGAGCGGGCCTGGTGCAGGGTGCTTGTGCTTACAAGAGGTTTTGTTTCCCTTTAAAGTGAATGGGAGGTGGCAGTGGGCAGAATGAGGCATTTGTGCACAAGCTGGAGAATAAACTGTGTGTCCCATGAGCTTAAAGTTTACTAGATGAGCAGATCTCTGGCCAATTAGTCCATCCATGAGCTGAACAAAACCATCTGCTTAAATTATTGGCCTGGGAGGATTTCAAAGAGATCTCCAAACCTGCCCAATAGATATCTAGCTGATTTTTGGCCAGATATTGGTCACCCAGCCCCAAGAATCTGTCAAACTGACCAGCTAAAGAAGTGTCTTCTGGTAAAGAAATACAAGAAAAGAAAAGGAATAGTAATGATATGTTCCTTTATATGACCCTTTTTATTACTGTTTCGATAGAATGGTTATTAAAACTGTGCTTTTTTTTACTGACGCACTGAAATTTCATCATGTCCTTTGAAGTCTGTGAACCATCATTTTTATAAGAGACTTGCAGAGAAAAGAGAAGAAAGTGGCTCTAACTCAGCATACAATAAGCCATACGGGATTGAGAGAGTGTGACCTTGCTACACAAGAGTTACCAAGTGAAACCTAGAAAGTATTACAGCTCCTAAAACACAAAGACTGGATTGTGGAGCTGCAATTTCACAATGACATGCTATTTAAACTCTAGTTTCTTGGGCTCGAAACTATTTCTGTCATTCAACTTTTCTTTGTTAGGAGGAAGTTGATGACGTGCGGTGCAACATGCTTTGTTTTCTCCGCTATCCTTGCATGACATAACCATCTCCAGGCCCAATGATTTTATCACATGATGATGAACAGGCTGATGTGTCACTGAATACAATACATTTCATCAGGAAGCAGGATATTCAGTCTATTACGGCAAAGCAGCTACAGTAGGATATCCTGTAATGGTCATTATTGTTTTCTATCTTGTATTTTTTAGGGCTCACCTGCAATATCAAGTCATGCAGTAAGATGCTTTATTTAAAATGTGATTCACTTGTGATGAGGAGTCGGCTGAACATCAATGCACCCCAGAACATCAAGCTTTTGTGGGTAAAAAACTTGTCAGACAGGGAATTTACCAATCCAGGGAAAGAAGTCTTAGCTAAGGGCTGTGACACACTGGGAGATTAGTCGCGCTGCAACAAATCTCCCTTGTCATGGGCGACTAATCTCCCAGAACGCCAACCCACCGGCTAGAATGTAAATCGCCGGTGGGATGGCATACGTAAATCATACGTGGTGGCCCAATTTGCTGAAGTCGCTGAAGTTTCCTCTCAAGGCAACTTTGGCGACTTCGGCAAATCGCGGCGTCGTGTATGCCATCCCACCAGCGATTTACATTCTACCCGGTGGGATGGCATTTTGGGGAGATTTGTCGTGGCGCGACTAATCTCTGCGTGTGTCACAGCCCTAAGGGATTAAAAGGGTTAGTCAGAGAGTAGCATTCTAAGACAATTTGCAAATGGTCTTCATTTTTTGTTATTTGTAGTTTTTAAATGATTTCACTATTAGTTCAACATCTCCTATTTAGTTGCTAGGGACCAAATTACTTTAGGAACCAGGGAGTGGTTTGAATGACAGAATGCAATATGAATAGTAGAGCACCATAATAGAAAGATAATAAAAAAAAAAGTAACAATACAATTGTAGCTGCATTTTTTGGCTGCCAATGAGCCCCATTTGAAAGCTGGAAAGAGGAGGGTGGCAAGTAAAAGCTATAAAAAGTAAATAATGAAGATCAATTAAAAAGTTGATTAGAATTGATCATTGTTTAACATGCTAAAAGTTACCTTAAGTGAACCTTAAACTTTTAGATGTCCAGGCCCAGATTTGTGGAAAGGCCACAAAGGCCCGGGCCTAGGGCGGCACAAGTTTAGGGACGGCATGCCGCCCCGCCGCAACAGAATTTTTAAATTTGGCTCCCATTCGGAGCAGTCGGGACCTCTCCCCACTGCTCCGTATGGGAGTTTAAATGTGCGATTGCGCATGCGCATTGGTGACGCATGATCGCGCATGCGCACTCGGGGGGAAAGGGCGCCGCATGCGCACTTGGGGGGGGGGGCGGGGGCGGCCTCGGGGGCGCCCAGAAGTTAAATCCGGCCCTGTAGATGTCACATGTGGATTTCATCACAGCCACAAAATATTTTACAACAATCTAAAATAATAACACGAGTAGATGAAGTGGAAAACATCCAGTTAAAAATATCAGTTGCCCTAGAGAGGGAGGCTCTGACATGCCCATCTGTGGCCATTGACAGTCACTCATTTTTGAGCCTGTGGGGGCCTCTGTGTGCCTGATATACCAGGGCTTAGGCCAGTTTAGGCCTGCATGACAAATAGGTTGTCTTTGAACTTTGAGCCTTGAAGACTTTTCTTGGAGTTATTGGTTCAGATGTAAATAATACCTGGGTTAAAATAAAAACAACCAAGGTTTTAGCCTTCACTAACTCAGTGGACAAGTACATAATGTTCACAAGGGAACAGTGCTGTAACTATAGAGGACACAAATACAAATATGTGGAGAGCAATTCTCGCACTTCACTTGTTTAAATACTCAGGGGTGGTTCTGCTCCCAGATGTACGGCTATGTCACAATTAAGCAGTTGATACTCCAAAGAAAGCTCTTAGCACTCACCACTTCTTGCTGTGCAATGACTTCTTAATTTAGCCAGATTTGCTATATAAAGATGTTTTTGGGTCCTACAATTCCCTGTATCAGTTAGAAAGGGACAAAGCGCACTATTGGTACACTGCTGCAATGTAAAATGGAAAAGGCAGCCAACTGGCATTCTTGGACTGTGTTATATATTAAAGAGGAGGGAAACCTGAATATTGAATTATACAGGAGCTCAGTATTTGGTGTTTGACTTCCACCATCCACTGGAACAAAAACTGGGGGCCATCAGAACTATACTAAGGGGCAGAGTTATTAAAATGTGACAATAGAACTCACCACAGAAAAATTCATTCACATTCTATTCATTCATGTGGGGTTTTTGAAGCGTTTGTATCAAATAGTGAACATTAACCCATTGATAAAAATCCCACACACTCTAATCTCACACTTCGATAAATCTGCCCCTAAGTAAGGGCTCTGGCACACGGGGGAGATTAGTCGCCCGCGATTTAACTCCCTGTTCGCGGGCGACTAATCTCCCCGAGTTGCCTACCCCTGCCATCCCACCGGCGAACATGTAAGTCGCCGGCAGGATGGCAGACGCGGCGGCGCGATTTCGCGCAAATCGCCGAAAAAGACTCGCGAGTCTTTTTCGGCGATTTCCGGAAATCGCCCCGCCGCGTCTGCCATCCCGCCGGCGACTTACATGTTCGCCGGTGGGATGGCAGGGCTAGGCAACTCGGGGAGATTAGTCGCCCGCGAACAGGGAGTTAATCGCGGGCGACTAATCTTCCCCGTGTGCCAGAGCCCTAAGACCTCAAGTAAGTAAGTCCTCAGCATCATTTTATTTCAAATGTTATGTCAACCCACATCATGAGGACATCATATGCCAGCACATCACATCATTGCCAATGTTCCTACATCGGGAAACCGCATTATGGAAATAGGCGTCAGAAATATTAGAAACGGTACCAGCAGGAAAGTAAGTGCCAGAGTGCACTCGTGTCACCTTCATTCAACTAAAGAAGCGGCTCGGGTGAGTGGTGAAACATTTTCAAGGAAACTCAGAAAGTCCTGTTGCTTTAGGCTTATCACTACTAGATAATGAATTTTTACCTTGTGTGGAAAATTATGGGCAGAGAATGAATGCACAGTTTTTCGCTCACAGGTAGCCATGTATTACGAAGCTTTTAATTTTTCAAAAGTTGAAGCCTTTCTGTAGATAAACTAACCAGCTTTTGTATTACAACTGGCTGAAAAATATAACTGAACTAATAAGGAATGCACAGCACCATCTACTGTTTAACTTTGTTTCAGGAAAACGTTCAGGACATTTGTGGGGATCCAAGCAGGGGCTCCACTATAAGCCCCACGCTAAAGCAGGTACAGGCAGGAAGAATGTAGGAAAGATTAAAGGAGAACTAAAGCGTAACTAAAGAAGTAGACTAGAACTGCTGTACATTAGGTACACAGCAGGGAAGATCTGTGCCCGCAATAACTCTCCAACTTCTTTTCTGCGGATTCACTGATTTTTAAATCAGAATTTAAGGTCTTAGTGATGCAGCGCCCCCTTGCCTCGCTCCAAAGCTGTAAAGTTAAGCAAGGAGGAGTGGGGGGCCCCCATCTATAGCAACAGAAGTAATAAGAAGGAAATGTCAGATACCAGTAGTAGGGAGAAAAGGTGCTTTGCCAAAAAATTTGCTAGCCCCAAACTTTATCTGAAATGCTTTAAATAAATGTGAAGGCGAAATGTACATTGAGATTAAGGAGTGCTTTGTCAGCCAGTCCAAATGGTGCATTGAGTTTAAGGCTTTCTGCTTTCTGAAAGAAGACAAAAATAAAGTGGACATGTTGGATGTGTTGATCTTATAGCAGGGATGTCAGGCAACTGGTGACTTGCCACTTTTTCGTTCCATTTTTTGCCAAAGCAGATCACATGATGAAATTCAAGTGGAGATTCGCAAAGAAAACTATTACAGATGAGAAAAGTCAACAACAAAGTTTGCAAATCTCCCTTGTTGGGTTCAGAGTGTAAGTTGTGCAGGACTCACCGGTAACGCTTAATAACCTATTTATTAGAGCTCCAACATGGCTAACTATGTACAGACATTTCCAAGCAGCAAGTGTACAGTAAGTAACCACAGAGAGCAAGTAGAAATCAGGCTAGAAAAACACATCCACTAACAGAGAGACTACATATTTGGTGAAACAACAAGTAGGCATGTAGTTCCATCTAGTGGGGCACAACAACCCTAATGCTGCAGTTATAATAAAGTTTAACACTGAGGATCCCTTAATCATGTGCAGAAAAATTAATCACTCGAAACAGCAACAGTACCACATTTCTACAAAAGATCTACAATTATCCTAATACCCAAGAGATCCAAAACCATCCGCCTGATCAACTATAGAGCGATAGCTCCACTGTGGTGTAACTATAGAGAAAGCAGAGGTCAGGTTTTCTACCAAACAGATCGACAGAAAATGCAATCCCAATGGCACCGCATAATGTTTTACAACACCAAGACCAAGAGAAACCCAATACATGGGCATGAATGCTGTTTCTGGAATACAGATCAGCATACAATACTATCAGACAGTGAAAACTCATGCTAAAACTGAAGAACTTTGATCTCCCTAGCACGCTATGCAATTGGGTCCTACATTTCCCTATCAACAGACCCCAGTATGTCCGAATCAGCAGGAATATGTTATCCACAATGTTAAAGCAAACATTAACCCAAATACAAAAAACGGTAAGCAAGTCAATAAGCTGGCCCTGTAGTACAATGAGAAACTAATAAAAAATAAATAAAGTTTAATTAAACCCAAAAATACAAATCAGTACCTAAATACCCGTTGACCCGGGTGTGCATACCCCAGGTCCTTCACCATATTCAGCCACGGCCAACTTGTAATAATCAATCAAAATGTTGAATAAGGAGACAACTCACCAACGCACGAGTTTGGTCCGGGTGCCCAAAGCCCCGAACCCGTAGCCCAAGGGAGCAAACTCGAATTTTCTTGTTAAACAGCTTCAAAGTACCACGGACAGCCAAACGTATCGTAAAAGCACAAACTTTATTAACATCTTCTTAAAAACCAAGTCGCCTAGGCGATGTGAATAAAGTTTGTGCTTTTACGATACGTTTGGCAGTCCGTGGTGCTTTGAAGCTGTTTTACAAGACAATCCACAATGTTATCCACAATATTCATGAACACAAGTGCACCACAAACATATTGTCTAAGCCCCAAACTGTTCTTGCTTTACACTTGTATATCCACATATAGTAACTGTTAATTTTACAAGTTCACAGATGATACCACTATAGTCAGTCCCATCAAGGGAGAGGACAAGTCGTCCTATAGACAACTAGTAGTCAATATCATCATATATTGGAAAATTCATGACCTAATCCTAAGCATAGACAGAACTTAAAAGCTTATTATAGATATCAGATGCTTCAGCTACAAATACACCAATATACAAATAGAAGGTAAAGGGATAGAGTAGGTCGACACTATTGAATGTCTGGGCTTGGACATCACTAGCTGGAAAGACAACAATAAAACCATGAGGATAAAGCCTCACTTTTGTTATAAAACACTGTACAAACCCCCCACTTTAGTTATACCTAACTCTACTACTAGTTCTTGCCCTATAATAAGGCTGTGGCTGGTGTAGCAAGACCCAGCTCTCCTTTCTAACTTAAAAATGTAATTGCTTTGTGAATTGTGGATCTATACGTTATTTCTGTTAAAGATACAGTGTGCAGCTAAAAACACCTTTGCTAAAGATTAACATAATAACTACTTAAAATTACATTCTCTCTATTGTTTTAAATTAAAAAATCCATATTTTCCTATTTCTGTTATTATATACACTACAGACACTAATTTGAAAGTTGGGCTATTTTCATGGACCTTATCCCCCTCCCCTTCCTTTATACCCCCTTCCTATCTGAGCAGCCCATTATCAGGTGCTTATCAGTGGACTGGTAATTGGTTTTATCAGCTCCTTTGAAATTTTTGGGGGTCAGGAAGTGACAGGAGCTTCATATTCTTTTCTTGGCAAAAAGTATATCCAGCACAAGCCCTATTCATTGAGCTCACATTAAAAAAGGTGTATATTGTCTCTTTAATGATTTTATTCTAAGGTAAACAATATCACATTTAAAAAAACTAATTAGAATATTCAGCACTTTAAACCAAAAATATTATTTGTACAACAATACTGTGTATTTTAATGAAGAATATAATACTTAACAAAATTACAGGTCAATGGTCTGCACTGTGCGGTATGTTTTTCATTCCTGCATACTTCCCATAGATGGCAGCATTGTACCAATGTAGATACTATTCGGTAAAAAAAAAAAGTCTTATTTTCTCTACACAGTGTTACTACTTTTTCTTCTGCGATTCACTCTATTAATGTAAAAGGGAAAGTCCCAGATGAATGAATAGACAGCTAACCTGTATGAAAACTGAATGTCATTGGAACCTTTTTGTTAGATAAAATAAAAGGTGCATTTATAAAGTCAGTACACCTGGGGCTTTCAACTGTGGGATTTTCCTTCTGGTCCAGTGTAATTATAAATGTAGAGAAAACCATTAAACTAAAGTCAATAAACCCGTGGGCAGATACAAAAGCCCATCATGTATCCTTCGCGCAAATAATCATAATATTGTTATGGCTATACACGGATGCAACCACAATTGGCTGGAATGGCAGTCTCAAACTGATGGAACACAAACAAGCACATAAAAATATCCTTCTTGTCATGCTAATAATACTGTAAAACTATATATTGCAAATATATGTATTTCCAGTTATATCCATGTATGTTCTATATGCAGTTAGTAAGTTTATCCTTGCTGTTATTAATGTCCACCCCCACATACAATATCTATTTCTACCCCCAAAGGGGTAGCCTGACAGTCTAGGATCCACTTAGCTAAGGTGTAATATATAAGTTAAATTTAGGGTTATTCAACAAATTGGCTGACCCAAATTAATAGATCTAAATGAATCTGCATCTGCTTATACGTCATCAATGTGGCAGATACAGTTTGATGTTAGCAAGAGAGCTAAACTGTTTTTTCATAATATAGTCAGGTGTAAAGGAATCACCAGTCAGGTTCTGGGATTGGAGGCTCCTTTGCACTCTAGGAGCCTGTGCTAAAGAAATGGGCACTTAAAGCTAATGGGCAGAGTGATATGATAGTACGAGTATGGGACCTGTTATCCAGAATGCTCAGGACCTGGGTTTTCTGGTTAACAGGTTATTCTGTAATCTGGATCTCCATACCTTAAGTCTACTAAAAAATAATTTGAACTTTAAATAAAGCCAATAGGATTATTTTACCTCCAATAAGGAATCGTTGATAATTTGCAGCTCCCAATAAGAATTCCTTTTCAATATTAGTTAGAACAAGGTACTCTCAATATTACAGAAAAAAAGAAAATCATTTGTAAAAATCAGTTGTTTTTTTTAAATGGAGTCTATAGGATATGACCTTTCCATAATTCAGAGCTTTTGCATAACAGATCCCATACCTGTATAAGTACAGTAGCCATATAGGTGAAATAAGAGTCTATATCATATCATCAAATGATGAATAGTTTATGTAATATGTGTGATATCTGCTGCTACACATTAACCAGGCAGGGACTGATTTGAATTATGAACAATTGAACAATCTCTGTGTTTTCATTAAATATTTATAATAAACATCAACATTTTTCATTTTCATAAAAGATCTGTATGTGCTGGATCTTTTTTAAATCTCTGTTTTTCTGAGCACCCAGGCATTTTTTTTTTGTAAACTGTCATGCACCTAGTCAGAAGGTATATAAATATTTTGTTATGTTTTTGTTTTGTAGCATGGCAGCATTTGGATGTAACCCTTTGGCTGAAGTGTAGATAGCTGGCACTTATGCAGTTCTGCCAGAGGCAGCTTCCATATCTGTATACTTTTGCAAAGCAAAGCTTGTTTAAGCTGTTAGAACCTTGACCTGTCAAGGGGGATGGGATGACAGCTAAATGTGTGACCCCCCCCTCCCCCAAGTAATCTTGTGTAACACTTATGTAACATCTAAAACCAACTGTTTTTTTGTACCTGGAGATCTCCTCCCCTCCCAGCATGAGAGCATGCAAGCAGGCCAACATGACTGAAATTTGTGCTGAATGCATCACACTTGGTCCGGCTGCTTACAAAGCTTATACGCAACTTTTTTATCCTGTGATTTTAGGATGCTCCAAAATATAGTATTTCTGATCCCTTCCTGAGCAAAGCAACATCAGAACAACTTCTTTTGTTCCAACCACACTGTTACATAAACTGACCAGCAGGTGGCAATGTTGTCACAAAATTCATTAAATTGGCCATTAAAAATGGCTGAAACATGAAAAAACTAATAATAATAATAAAAAGGAATTGATGGACATATTATTATGTTCTAAGGTTGAATTAACCTTCTACTCAACATACAGGTTCTGAATATTCTTTCATCCTTAGCTTAAGAATGCTGATGCATTTGTATATGTGTTTGTGTGTTTGTTAGTGTGTGAGAGAAACTTTCTAGTATCATATTAGAGGTTGAAACTGTTTAGTTTAGATTATTACAATCTAGCAGAAGGCAGCTGATAAACAGACCTGTGAAGACATCTTTTTTCAAGAATCATATGGGCGATTTTGAGCAATAATTGCCTGACTTACGAGTACACAGAAAAGGTTCAGGCATCTACAATTCATGTCAATGGCAGGGGAATTCCAAGTATTTTGTTACCCAGATGCCAAGTTGGAAATCTTGCAGGAGGCAAAATGGTAGGAATAGCTTTGTGCATCATTGCTCCAAGACTGCCAACAAAAATGCCAGCCAGATACCCCCTTCCTGTCCCTCTTTCCTCTCCTCAAAGTGCCTTCCCTTCATTGTAGTACAAAACTAAGAAACACAGATAAAATAGCACTGCCATCTAGTGTCCCAATGAAGTAACTACATGGGCTTCTTTATTAATTTTCGAATTTAAGAATCTTAGAGGTTTTTTTTGTACTTTGAATAAACTCCCAATTTTAAAAAAAAAAAACATGGGGGGACCCAAGGTTAAAAAAGAGGGATATACATCATTGCTGACCCCATACCGGTGGAGCAATATTTCTAGGTGCTAGTAGAGCCTTTTAACTCTGTACATGGGTACTTATGTGATCCATTATTGCTTGTGTGTCTCTTGCAGGTGCGGACTGGAGATCTGTGGATTCTGGCAAATGCCAAAGTGGCTTCTGTTGGGGGCTGTTTGGGCCTCTGTGTACTTGGAATGCCTGGACCTATTTTGAATCCCAGGTCCGACCTGGCCTTGTAAGTGTAAATCAATGCAGGAATGCTCTGAGTGCTATGTAATCTACTAATGTTCTGTCACCCCATATTTTAATGTTGAGAGAAATCTGTGCAGTGTCGGACTGGGTGTCAGGGTTTCCAACATGAGGGCCTAACACCCAGCCACAGAGGCCCCTACATCATGACAAATCCCTCAGCTGCCCCCCCCCCCCCCCAACACATACCTCCAAGGTGCACCCTGTAGTTTCTTTTCCTTGCTGTTGTCTGTGCCTGCCACACCTTTATCTCCCAGTGGAGTAAGCAGTGTGTCTCTGCTGGTGGGACCAAGACCCACCAGGTTTTCAACCAGCACCGCACCAGCCTAGTCCAATGCTCAAGGCTGAATATGTGACCCGATACTAGAGTTTTAGTGGAGCTACTTGCCTGCTTGTTATCCTGGAAATCCTGGTATCTATCATATTGACAAATAGAAAAATAACTAAGTGATCTTGCAAGTTTTTAACTAGTAATAACACAAGCCATTGTTAAATAATAATGGCTGGGATTTCTACTGAGCTCATATATTAAGCACTAATTAACCAAATTGGTTCTGCTTTGGAATATTTAGGCTCGAGTTGTTATCTGACTGCATGCCTTGCTTTATAATTAGACTTGCACTTCAACTGCTCTTTCTGTGGAAAGCTTTGAAATGTAAAACATTGTGCAGGAGCCTGAGAAATGTTGCCTTGGGCAAAGCTTTTATAGCAGACAAACTGCGTGCGCTACTGACAAGCTGATGGTGTTGCTGAATGTTTCTTTCCTAAATCATTCACTTCTTAATCCCCTGTATTTGTTTTACAGATTGAGATGTCAGGGTAAGAGAAACACAACATGCCATGCTAAGGAATGGTTTACATTTGGGAAGTTATTTTTAGTTATGGACTGAATCGTATTTGAAAAAATAGAATCGAGTTGATTTTGCATGATGTAACTACTTTTGTGGAAGCTGGAGACGTCACCTGGAACCTGGACCAAAAGAGTAAGTCGGTCAAGCAATGCTTTGTTTATTTGCACCCTTGTTGTCAGTCTCACCAATCAGCATGCAATTCTATGAGATCTGACTAGGTGATAGAATGGAAAATCCAAAACTATTGATAATAATCCCATCAGCACATGTAGAAGGGCATTAGCTAACAGAAGGTGATAGTGTCCATGCATCTCTTCAGTTGGAACATGTTTATAACATTTATGCTTAGGCCCCGGTTACATGGTGTGTTTCCTCAGCTTCTTTACACCTGTGGTTTTAAGTCAGGTGAAGAGAAATGGATCCGCCCTAAAAATGCATCGCCCTGTAGCTGCATTGACAATGATAGCTACGGCATGCATGCAGCTACACTGAGCAAAAGCGGAGATTGTACCTAAAGTGCCTGCTTTTGTATTTTCAGGTCAATCTCTGGTCTGTGTAGCTGCATGCATGCCGAAGCTAGCTGCGATTGTCAGTGCAGCTATACAGGGACGGACTGGGCCAATGGGACACTGGGAAAAAACCTGGTGGGCCCTGCCAACTCAATCCCCACCTGCCCTCCCGTGATTGTGGCAAAAGTAAGTATAAGGTGCGCATGCAGGGGGAAAGGGACGGGCAGTGGGGGCCCCAGAGAGGGTGTGGAAGCCCTAAAGAGTGGCAGCCCCAGTGGGCCTCTCACACCCCAGTCCAACCCTGCGGTGATGCATATTAGAGCGGATCCGCTTCTCTCTGCCCGACTGATAACCACAGGTGGAGAGAAGTGGAGGAGACACTCATTGTGACAGGAGCCTTACGGTTCATTAGAAGGGCTAAAGCAAAATAAAGGCAACATTTAATGGAAGCTATAGAATTACAGATTTTTCCTTCCTCTTCAGGTCTTACAAACTTTAGCTGCAGCACAGATGCAGCAAGAACTGGTTTGTATACACGACCATGGCTTAATATTAAAAATAAACACAGTCATTTAGAATTTGCATTTTAATGGTCCAAACAAGAGTGATTACATTATTTTAAGATATAAAAGATTAAAATAATAGTTAGATTAAAATAATAGTTAAAAGCTTCTCAAATGATATACACTACATAAGCATAGTCAGCCTACAGTGTAATGCCTTTATCATTCTTTATGAAATTAGTTTTAAACTTTCTTATAAGAATCTGTTTTTTTGGAATTATTTATTTTCTATGTAATCACCATGATGTCTTCCAGTGGCTTCCTCTTCAGGTCCGGCACAGTGGCATGCTTACTGGGATAGCCTACAGGAAGCAGCATCAACAATTTCTCATTTACAGGACGCTCAAGCAATACCCGCAGTCGAGGGCCACAGTTCAGAGGGGTAGTGGTCACTGTTACCAAGCCTACATTCTGAAACAAACAACAATAGGTTTCCTGTTATTCACAAATGGAGTTGGTGAATGAGCAATTTCCATCTTGTATTGTTCTAAAATTAAATCCTGCATGAGATATTTAATAGGCCTGATCTCTGTTTTAGTTTTAGTAAAAGTGACATTTTAGATGTAAATATTGTGTCAATAAACACACTTGCACTTCGTACCACAAAGCAGGACAGAAGCAGCAGTGCCATGCGAAAGCACAAGGAGCGTTTTTGGATGGAAGTACCTGAAATGAATGGTGCTGATTTAGCAATGACTTCACCTGACTCCCCACATTGACTTGGCTTGTCAAATGTACCAGGTCTTCTAAAACTGTGGGGCTGAAAGCATGTCCAGGGCAGTGGTGGGGAGAGGGGCCCAACTTGAAGACAAGTTAGGATGAGATTTGGGGAGAATCCTTATTGCTTTTCTAGATACCCCTAAAATCCAACTTGAAGGTCCATTAGAGTGAAATTTGGGGCGAGATACACTGTCTTCGACATTCTTGAAACTATGGATAAATGTTTTTTTAGCCATAAAAAAGTTTGTCCTACATTTAACAACCTTGTTATGAGGGACACAGACAAAATTGGGAAATTTTACTGCATTTCATGGTGTGAAGGGCTTGCTTTATATTGTAAAATGTTACACAGATACATGCCCTATGACCAAGAAGTGTACCTGTATGGCTGCTAGAAGGAGTCCACATGCAATAGACACACTTATTTCATTATAATAATGAGTTCTCTTTTTACTGTTTGGAAGCTGCCCATAAACTTGTTTGAAAATTAAAATAAGGAATGGAGCGGTGTCCAGATATTCTTTTACCCAGTTAGTCCTGCAAAATAAAGAATATAAAAATATTTTACTACCTCTTTAAATGCCATTTAGTAGCTATAGTGTGGCTTAGTGGTTAGATAGCAGGGCTCTGGCCAAGTGTGGAGGACGTGCAATTTCTTCAATAGCATCTTAAGACCATACCTTAGTTTCTTTAGGTCACTAACCCACTTGTCTCCCATTCTTTTGTAGTAGTTGATTTCTTCTTCTTCCTCAATAATCTCCCTAATTTTATGTTTTACTTCTGGGTCTTGAACAACAACAAATGTCCAGGGTTCAGTATGGGCTCCACTGGGAGATGTCCCTATTATTTGCACAAGAAATAATAATTAGTGTAAGGGCCATATTAGATGAGCTGTTTTCTCCACTGGCTTATCTACGCCAGGGAGATCTGCTTTCTCCTACCACAACATCATTGTGCACTGACAGGCACTGACAGACAGCACAAATTGGGCAGATTTGAGCAGAAGGAAGAAAGCGGATCTGTGTTTTCTTCCCGGGTGTAGGTAGGTTAAGAAAACACCTTGTCTGACATGGTCCTTAAGATCGCAGATCAAATCCCATTAGTTACACCTTGAGATCATACCAAATCTGTCCTTGCCCTCGATAACTCACTGCACACAGAGATGGTTTATTATTCTATTTATTTTTTCCTGGTAATTATATAGCTCCAACACATTTACACAGTGCTTTACAGAGACTATACGTGATTGATATCAATTCCTGATACAGTGGAGCTCACAATCTAAGATCATTATAACATTTTAAATAGTCAACTTTTTTAGAAGCCAATTAACTTGCCTGTAGGTTTTTGGAGTGTGGGAGGAAAATAGGGCAACAACAACCATGGGCATATATGCAGTCAGGAAACACCACAGGGTCACAAAAAAAATGTAAAAGTAAAAAAGACTTTATTCAAAGTCACAGTAAAACATCTCCAAAGGCCCTACACATTTCATGCCCTAGGGCAGTGATCCCCAACCAGTGGCTCCTGACCTACATGTTGCTCACCAACCCCTTGGATGTTGCTCTCAGTGCCCCCAAACCAGGTAGTTATTTTAAATTCCTGACTTGTTAGCAAGTTTTGGTTGAATAAAAACGAGATTTCCTACCAAATAAAGCCTCCTGTAAGCTGATAGTGTGCATAGAGGCTGCCTAATAGCCAATCTTAACCCTTATTTGGCTCCTCCATGAACATTTATTATGCTTGTGTTGGGGACCCCTGCCCTTGGGGCACTTAGACTTGGGCTGAGTAATCAGGGTACCCAGGTTGGAATAAAAACTTTGGACCCCAGTGCTGCTACGCAGAAGTGTTACCCACTGAAGATAATTTTTCAAAAAGTTGAGATAAAATTCTGCAAGTCCAGGTGTATTATCAACTCTTACCTTCCAATTTGTGCCTGTATGTTACCCAACCACTTAGACTGTAAGCTCTACGGGGCAGGGACCTCCTTCCTACTGTGTCTAATACCACATGGCACTTATTCCCTGTGCATTTATATATATATATATATATATATATATATATATATATATTGTATTTATTTATTATAACACTTGTCCTCCCTGTGTGTAATTTTGTATTTTGTATTTTGACATACAGTCAAGTTATTTTCATTTAATAACAGTGGACTAACAGTGAATAAAACAATGTGGTTTTCTTTGCGACTACTTTTTTCATAAATATGTGAGTGAGCATGAAGCTGTGATAAAGAATATTTCTGCTGCAACATGCCCATTATTCAATTAAATAGAATCTGTACACAACTTGTTATTAAAATTATAAAACCATATCTTCTTCTGGCCTGCATTGCCAAAGGGCATTAAGGCCTATAATGATAAATGTGTTACTGTTAAAGCAAAGCTAAAAGTGTAATATATGACAATGTGGCTATAAAGTAAAATTACCTGCTGCTCTGATAATGTTATCAATAACCTCTCTTGGAACAGGTTCATTGCTTAGAAACCTGACAGATCTTCTTTGGTTGAGTAACTCATAAAAATCTCTTGATCTTTTCACCATCTCTTCTACTGAGTATCGGGCAGAGGAAAATGGAATGTGCAAGATATCTTCCTCTGGGTCTTGCCAGTCATCCTTATCTTCTAAAGAATCCAAATGTAAATAACAGCTTAGTGATACAGACAGAATATTCTCATCATGCTCATAGTTTGGTTAATTTTAATTGTATTTTTCAGTTCAGTGCAAAGAATGTAACCATATTTCATCTAAAAATCAGTTCCATATTGTATAGACAGCCCAGGGCAAACAAGTTTTGTGGGATCCTATTACATATACAAGGTAAACACCTACAGGTTGGATAACACTGACATTAAAGGGCTCATTTATGTCCCCAAGTGCAGTGGACAATTTGCATTTTTCCCCAAAGTGAGTTGCGAGTAACACCACTTTTATGTAAGGTACTTGCGTCAAAATGTGCACTTCGCTATTCCGCATAATCACACTTGGTGCCACTCAGTCCTTTCTGCCTTGTGTTCTTAATCTCAATTCTGTTGTGCCTATTGATACTGTGGAACCCTGGAGCTACTGCCACCTCTGAGCCAGCTGTAGCTCCAGGGTTCCCTCAGCACCCCAGGTCAACCGTTGCAGCACTCTTACAGAAAAAAAATAGGATGCACTAGCTACCTGTGAGCTGAACATCATAAATGACACCAGCGCAACTGTGCCCGATTTTCAATGAAGCGCACACACAGCGTCCACCCTACCTTGCGTGTCATTCAGAGGTGCAAGCTAGGGAGTACAAGGAGGCCCAGCCTGCATGGGGGCCCTTTCATTACTGACTGCCTTAAGGCAGAGGTGCTGCTCTCTGCAGGGAGTGCCAAATCCTGCTTTGGCAGCAGACCCCTAGGGCTAAGTAAATGACCCTTTCAGTTTCAAATCTATATTAGTGTTTCTGACCTATATTTACTTTGTGCTAATTTCCCACCTAAAGAGGGTGCCCTACAACTAACAAATTCATATTTTTTAAATCTGTGAGAAAAAAATTAAACAGCTGCTCTATAGGGAACTATTATAGCATCCTACAAAATCTTGTACTGTTGCATTCTGTTGCATGATAAGAGGGGTAATTTATGTACTCTAAATGCAGTTCAACTTTAGGTGCAATTGTTGAGCAATAAAATGGCATTCGTTGAAGGCACTTGACACTAAAAAAAACTTGAAAAATTTGAGAATATAGCTTGACTTTGCCTATGACAGCTCCAATTGAAAAATATATATAGGGGGGAGCACGAGACAAAATGCAAAATTGCTACAAAAAAAAGAGCTTTTATTTTTATGCCATACATGACATGTTTCAGGCCCCTTTTGTGCCTTTACAGCTCCAATTGACTTCTATAGAAACTTGCAAGTTTTAGAAGGCAAATTTTTGCATTTGAGTTTTTTGCACTTAATAAATACCAGATATTTAAATTTTTGAACCATAACTCGAATTTGATTTTTTTAAGCGGAAAAAATCTGGATCAAGAAAAAAACTCGAGCTTTGATAAATCCCCTAAGGCTGGAATCATAGGGAGCAGGAAAAAACATGCATCTTGTGCCTGAAATTAAACTTTCTAACACTGCACTTGTGCACTCCCCTAAGATCCTGTAGAAACGCTTTATGGCCTCATTTACATTGCTCAATCAACGTTCAAAGTGCAAAAAAAAGGCTGCTATCAGTATATACAGAATGGTTGCAGGCCACTGCTCTCCTTTTTGTAACAGAGAGATCTATGGCATGGCCCATGCATTGCGCACCAACTGGGTTATCCTGCATTTCCCTACGTGCAGGGGAAGGCACATTGGTATCCCCCCACTCCTAAATTGCATGTGATGTGATGTACATCTGGACCTTAGCGCAGGTGGTATGGACAGACCTGGGCTGCATCTCTTGATACTACTCTCTGACACAGTTTTTTTAATCTGGTGCTCAGTGCAGAGGTCTACAACCCCTTAGCGCTTCTCCACTTATGCCCTCAGGGCAAGTAAATGACCCTTAAAGTCGGACCCACAAAATTCCTTGTATGCATGTTTAACTTTATTTATATAGCACTTAGGGTTGCCACCTGTCCGGTTTTGACCCTGACAGCCCGGTTTTCGGAAGGGCTGCCCACTGTGCCCAGGTCAAAATATCCTGCCTGGTTTTCCAAATTAGTTCTGTTTTCTTGAGAAATTTGTTTCTCAAGCAAAATAAACTTTACTTACAATAGATAAATTATTTAAATGTTGTGTCCTTCAGCCGTGGAATTTACAATCACAGCAAGCAGGCAGGCAGCATTTTGTGGACACTGTTATTAAGGCTTTGCATCATGCCAAAATCTTGTTTATGTGCCTGAATGGGGGACCTGATGCTTAAGCCCATGCACTGGCTACACAATTAGATAGAAGGGAGGGGAAATGTGCAGTGACATCTAGGAAGTACTGAATAGAAAGTGAAAGTAATTGCCTGCATCACCTCTATGCCTAAAGCATAGTAGCAAGCAATATAATATTGGCAGCTGTGATTTTTAAATGCCTTTATAATATGAATGGGTTAATGAAAAAAGGAATTTGGGATTCATGTTTAATTTGAAAAGAACTTTTATTTCATGCTTTTTTTTTTTTTTTTAGCTTTTTATGTGGGTGACAGGTCCCCTTTAAGTGCCAAGACTAGACTAGATAATATTATAGTACAGCACTGCGGAATATGTTGGTGCTTTATAAATAAATGTTAATAATAATAATATTCTATTACTCCAAAAAGTAGGAACTGAGTTTCTTTTTGAAGAGGTTGAGAACATGTGCTCTTTGGAGGTATTCAGGTATAGAATTTCAAAGACAAGGATTATTTTGAAATATTATTCAACAGCATTTGTGGCTTGCCCTGTGTACATAGTTCTGTTCATCTTTGTCTCTCTTACTTGTTTGCTTTCTAAATATTTGTTTAACCTTTACTGACTACTTGATTGAATTAACTGTCTATAAGACTAATGTAATAAAAGGTACAAAGTTTGCATAGGCGTAGTAACTTAGCAACCAATTAGATGTTTGCTTTTAAATAACTGACTGGTAAATACTAATTTCTGACTAGTTGCTATGGGTTACTAGACCTATACTTTGTACCTCTTATTTCATTATGTATTTCACTTAAAATAAGTTATTGTGTATATAATTATTCACAAGTATCAACTGATTCTGATTATGAATTGATCAAATAGTAGCATTACTTGTACTAAATTGATAATTTCTATAATAAGGTTTATTTAGTCACAGTAATTAAAGGGGTAGTTCACTTTAACTTATATAGAATGGCCAATTTTTGACAACTTTTTTTTTTAATCATTTTTTTTTATTTTTTTCCTTCTTTTTGACTCTTTCACGCTTTCAAATGGGGGTCACTGACCTCTGAAGCCCATACATTATTGCTATTGAGGCTACAATCTTATTGTTATTGGCATTTTTTATGACTTATATTTTTATTCAAGCCTTCTCCTATTCATATTCTAGTCTCTAATTCAAACAACTGCCTGTTGCTAGCGTACCTGGGACCGCATAAAACTGTTGATATTCCAAACTGGGGAGCGGCTGAACAAAAAGTTAAATAATCTAAAAAACATAAAAAATAAAGGCCAATTGCAAATTGCCACACAATATTACTCTCTACATTATACTAATTTGGTTTTGGTCTGAACTACTGTCCCACTGTGGATAAAACAAAACAGCCACACTAAACTGGATATACACACACAGAGGCCAGTGGCATGTCACTGGTCACATACAAAAGAGTACTAGTAAGGTAACTGATGCAGATCTGTTCTATAGCAATCCCTCTAATGCTTTCTGATCCTGAAACACTTAACAATATTAACCCACTACAAACAGTCTCCTTGCTCTTCAAAATTATTAACTGTTGTACTTTACCAAATATATTTTTTCCGTTCATAAGCCTTATCACACATATTTTGTCACTGTAACTTTCCAGTGTCATTATGAATCTGACATGTTAGGGGCTGTGGCCAGGGGTATGTTAACTTTTGTTTCTTGTCCAGTGCATTTTAATACATTGCCCATTACAGCAATCAAAGTGATATTTGATTTCATGTTGCTGTTTGGATCTGCACACAGGAGCAGAGACAAATACTAAGTATGAAATGCCCTATGGATACAGAGCTGCATTGTTTGCTTATTTTTGTCCTTAATGTCCTGAATGTGTTATTGCTATATGAAATAACTAGATATTAAAAAATAGAAACAGTGTTAGGTATGGCAAAACATGCTCTGATATAATCCAAAAATGTGCTTGTCTGTGTTTCTATAAGCGCAAGCAAACAGCAACAATTTTTTCTTTTTGAGATTAGTGGTAAGTCATCCGTATTAGAAAGAACAGTTGCCATAGCTTTATTACTAGATAATTGTTTACTACAGGTATGGGATCTGTAGGATCTGTTATCCAGAAACCTGTTATCCAGAAAGTATATCTCCATATACTCCATTTTAATCAAAGAATACACATTTTAAAAAAGTTTAAAATTTCCCTTTTTTCTGTAATAATAAAACAGTATCTATTTCCTAATCCCGACTAATTATATAAATAATCTTTCTTGGAGGCAAAACAATACTACTGAATTTACTCAATGTTTAAATAATTTTTAGTAGACTTGAAGTATGGAGATCCAAATTACAAAAATATCTTTTATCCAGAAAATCCCAGATAACCATACATGTACTAGATTCTAGTCATGCATGTCTATATATATGTGTGTGTGTATTTTGTATATATATATATTTATATGTGTGTGTATATGTAAATATATATATAAATATATATATATATATACACTCAGATACACATGGTCACACATCAAAAGATCTAGGCATAAGTAACATACCACCGTCCTCAAGTAGAATTTCAGTCCCATCTTGCAGATCTTCATCTACCCATGGCTTAGATTCTTTCCTTTTCTTCTTAGTCTCTTGTAACTTGTTAGAGGAATTCCCCCTACTCCTTAGGATCACCACAATAAAGACACATAAAATGGCTATAAACAAAGGTGTTAACAAGGAAAATATTGCCATGGTATGATTGGTCGGCTATACGCCTGGAATTTTTCACTGTTTCTCTCTACAGCAAAGATTTAAGCAAATGTGGGAGGAACATTGCTGTCAAAAGGGCAGGACGGTTACATTTCACAAGTCAACACGCACTTTTCAGAGCATAGTCCAATTAAACCCCAGACGGAGAAGTCAAATGCGGTCATGGAATTCTCATCTTGGACTGTTTGTCTAAACTGAAGAGAAATGGAAAGCAAAACAAGTATTCAGTGTACAGAACTAATGCACCTTCAGACATGGATGTGAATCTCACAGCCCTCAGCATGCTGTCAGGCAGTCACTTTATCAACTAAACATAACAATTAATATCACATTAAATTCAAAAAGTACCCCATATTTCAGACTTAATGAAGGCCAATACCTAAAGCCTTTTAATGTAATTCTAATGTGTCCCCTTAGTAAGTTCAGGATGCAGAATCCTCCTTTCTAGAGCCTAGAGACCTGCGGCTTGCCCATTGCATAGATCACTGTCTGCAGTAAAAATTAAAAAATCACACTATCTTGGTTAAAAAAAAATGGCACAAACTAATGATATTCATTTGATCCATGTACGGTTCTGTATCTAACGTTCTCCAAAATGGAGTTCAAAGACCTGAAATTTGCCCTATGAATATAGCATTCCCAGTGTTTGGCAGCATTGTATTCAAGAGGGGCATGCAGGCAGAGACACATGGGTGTCCTTCTGACACAGAACTTAGGGAGGACAGGGGAGCTCTGCACCTTGCACTTTTTTACAGTTTTAGGTGCAGTGCACTGAAATGCCCTTGCCACAAGTCCAGTGTGAATGAAATCTATTGTCTTATGGAAATAATCTATTACAAAAACTGATTGCACTATTTTTAAAGGATGTGCTGTTTTATGCCACACTAACACAAAACATTAAGCTACTGTTTTATACCAACTCATAACTGGAGTAAGTCATGACAAGTTCAGGTGTAAAATTTTAGGCATCATAATTGGTGTTAGGCTAATGGCACATTTTGTGGATCCTACGCCAGCATTTTTCTATTGGTGGAGAAACATCAGTGCCTACCTGATACTGCCTCCTGCTGTTCACTTAGCTGTATGCACAGTGATAGACAGATTTAAGCCAATTGCAAAAGTCAGAGGAGGTGTATGATGGGAGAACCCAGGGATCCCATGTATGCTATAGGTCATACCTCCCAACATTTTAAAATCTGAAGGAGGGACCTAAATTTTTTAGGTCACGCCTACTTTATGGCCACTCCCTCCCCAACATCCTTCAGCTCCCCCCAACATCCTTCACCTCCCCCAACATCCTTCAGCTCCCCCAACATCCTTCAGTTTCCCCCAACATCCTTCAGTTTCCCCCAACATCCTTCAGCTCCCCCAACATCCTTCAGCTCCCCAACATCCTTCAGCTTCCCCAACATCCTTCAGCTCCCCCAACATCCTCCCCAACATCCTTCAGTTTCCCCAACATCCTTCAGTTTCCCCCAACATCCTTCAGCTCCCCCAACATCCTTCAGCTCCCCCAACATCCTTCAGCTTCCCCAACATCCTTCAGCTCCCCCAACATCCTCCCCAACATCCTTCAGTTTCCCCAACATCCTTCAGTTTCCCCCAACATCCTTCAGCTCCCCCAACATCCTTCAGCTCCCCCAACATCCTTCAGCTCCCCCAACATCCTTCAGTTTCCCCCAACATCCTTCAGTTTCCCCCAACATCCTTCAGCTTCCCCAACATCCTTCAGCTTCCCCAACATCCTTCAGCTCCCCCAACATCCTTCAGCTCCCCCAACATCCTTCAGTTTCCCCCAACATCCTTCAGTTTCCCCCAACATCCTTCAGCTCCCCCAACATCCTCCCCAACATACTTCAGCCCCCCCAACATCCCCCAGCTCCCCCAACATCCTCCCCAATATCCTTCAGCTCCCCCAACATCCTTCAGCCCCCCCAACATCCTTCAGCTCCCCCAACATCCTCCCCAACATCCTTCAGTTTCCCCAACATCCTTCAGTTTCCCCCAACATCCTTCAGTTTCCCCCAACATCCTTCAGCTCCCCCAACATCCTTCAGCTCCCCCAACATCCTTCAGTTTCCCCCAACATCCTTCAGTTTCCCCCAACATCCTTCAGCTTCCCCAACATCCTTCAGCTTCCCCAACAGCCTTCAGCTCCCCCAACATCCTTCAGCTCCCCCAACATCCTTCAGTTTCCCCCAACATCCTTCAGTTTCCCCCAACATCCTTCAGCTCCCCCAACATCCTCCCCAACATACTTCAGCCCCCCCAACATCCTCCAGCTCTCCCCAATATCCTTCAGCTCCCCCAACATCCTTCAGCCCCCCCAACATCCTTCAGCCCCCCCAACATCCTTCAGCCCCCCCCAATATCCTTCAGCCCCCCCAACATCCTCCCCAACATCCTCCAGCTGCCCTTACCTTCCTCCAGTGTCCTCCCCAACGTCCCCCTGCTCCTACCACCACCAGCTTCCTCGGCTGCGCCCCAGGGCTCTTCTTCTCATCCTCGTGACGTCACACGCACGTCTCCCCTTAGCGCCGCAGCTTCTGCACTGTGAATGCCTTTATGTTAAAACTGAAGTGAGCGGCGCAGAAGCTCCGGGACAGCGGGACAGGGTGGCAAAAGCGGGACTGTCCCGCGTAAAGCGGGACAGTTGGGAGGTATGCTATAGGTGACAGCTGTAGAGGTTGAGGCTCTCCATAAGGGTAATGACACATTTAAAGTAAATGGAAACTGCTGCAATGCTGTCTAGCAATAGGCTCAAAAACTCACAGCCCTGTATTATTGAGAGATACATTGATGTTATTACTCTGGACAAGGGCAGAAGCTAGGGGTAGGCAGAAAAGGCAACTGCAGGGAGTGCAATTAAAACATTTTTAAAAATTACTGTATAGTGCAGTCCACACTAAATTCCCTTGCTTGCTATAAGATCCAGAATGGGTTAGTGAGAGTGGTAAGCAAGGGATCTGTGTCAGGAGAAGGGCCCGGATGTTAATGTGAATGAGAGCAGGAACAAGAGGTACTGGCACGGCACTGATGGACATTTCCTTTGAATGATGGGGAGACATGCAGCTACAAAATACTACAAATCTCTCCTTGTGCTATTACCCCAAGTAAAAAATCCAAAACCAAGATGCAGGTAAATTAAAGAGATCAAATAATTTACTTTTTTCCTATACAGGTATGGGATCCCTTATCTGGAAACCTGTTATCCAGAAAGTTCTCAATTATGGAAAGGCAATCTCCCATAGACTCCATTATAAGCAAATAATTCTAATTTTTAAAATGATTTATTTTTTCTCTGTAATAATAAAACAGTACCTTGTACTTGATCTCAACTAAGTTATAATTAATCCTTATTGGAGACAAAACAAGTCTATCGGGTTTATTTAATATTTAAATGATTCTTGGCAGACTTAAGTTATGGAGATCCAAACTATAGAAAGATCCCTTATCAGGAAAAACCCAGGTACTGAGCATTCTGGATAACAGGTCCCATACCTGTAATATTTTGCATACCAATTTCAAAAGGATGATAATATTTTGACAGGAAGGAAGACTATAAAATCATGTGACTACAACAAAAACATTTCTCCTTGCTGGAACCAAATGTGAGAGCAACTTTGCACTCATTTAGCCTTTTAATACCAGCCAATTTCTACCGAGTACAACCTTGAGTTGCTTGTGTTAAATAAATAAGAACCGTAAAAATGTAGAATCTATGGTACAAAAAATCTGTAACTTGAGATTCTATTATCTGTGTCACTTAAAGAGTTACAGAACAGTTCTAGCTTTACAGAACCCTTTGCTAATTTAATGAACATTATTCAGGATTTATTATTTTCACAACTAATAAAAATGTTAATTTGACTGAAGGGTCTAATTTGCTGTAAGCTATCTATTTTTTACATTATACTTAGTAAAAAATAATCTGACAAACATTAGCAGCTTGTATGTTATTAAGAGAGAACCTGAATGGAGTGAGAATGCCTATGGCCATAGGTCAGCAGGTCACACAATGACAGATGGTACAATTAAAGTGGGCGGAGAAACAGAATGAACACAGAGACAGATGGTGAGAGGGGAAAGAGAGCCCAGTGTGTATCATGCAGAAACCCCAGCAATACACATTTTGTATTTAATGTTTTACAGTATTTTTAATTTTAAATATGAATGTGTAATTAGAAAAAAAGGTTGGCCAGCACTGAAATCACTGCTTTGCCCTTGGGGTAATATTTCATGGACCTCCAGTCAGATATGAGGAGAGTCATTGCAAACCTCTATACCATGAACAGATGGGGGCAGGGCATTGTACTGGGATAGCAGATGATCTTCCCCCAAAGAGATGGGCATACTTTGCTGCATTGTACAGTCGCGAATGCAGAAAAACTTCTCAGGAACCATCAACTAATCCACAAGGCTTCAACAGGTATATTTGGTTAAAAAAGGGGGCCCCCATGCAATGGACCTGCATATCTTAGTGTCCCATCTGAGAGGGAGGCAGCTGAAAAGGACTGGCTATTTCCTGAACAGGTCGACCCCCTGCCGACACTGGTTTCATCAAGGCCTTTATAGATACCAAAATTTTTGTGGTAGGACTAAAGGTGACCATACACGTGCCGATAAAATGATACAAAACCTAGTTTTGTAAGGTTTTCGGACTGTATGGGCACTGATTTATTATCCCAATAATTTTAGTACCATGGCGTTTGGTCATTTAGTTAATTAGCCAGGTTAGAAAATTTTGCATGGCTTACAAAAAAATCAGAGCATGTATTGTGTATCCTTCGGGACCTACAGTGCAAGTCATTTTCATACGATTGCTGTCTGCCAACTATTTAATGTTCAGAACATCTTCCGATTTGTATTTTAAGGGACGTATCTTACAATTTCAGTCTGAATTTTAGTTTCAGATCATTGCATTTAAATATACAACCGATATCCTAACGTTCGTCAGAACATGTATGGCCACCTTCACAGGGAACTTCAGAGTTAAAGATACCAGGAATAGCACTCATAGGGATGCATTCAAAATGGCAGGACGAAGAAGCAGTGTAAAATATAGGAAACCTTTAAATCTGAGGACAGATTCAGGGTTTGACTGTATCATGCAATATATTTGTTAGATTTTGTTCAATTGCTGGCTGAAAAGCACATTTTGAATATTTTGTGCTCTTTTACTTTAGGGATGTCTTCTGGAACCAACTTTTCGTTTAGTTTGATGTCTCTCAATTGCATGTTACACACTGCTTCAACCTTCACTCTTACTCATACAGGACAGGTAACGTTCTTTTTGGGATGAGGTGGTGCAAGGATACCAGACCCCACTGTCACTCACTCACTCTATATAATTTATTTAGTTGTCAGGGCAACTATTTCAATGTCTAAAATGTATTTTTGAGAGCCAGGAATCACAATCTGTCACTGCAAATAATGTACTTTGGCACAGAGCCAGCACTAGGGTTAGTCAGGAGAAGCACACTATCTGAGGGGACACATTTTGTTAAAAAATATGCCCCTTGCTATAACATCCACTAGAAAAAAAGATAACTGTGTTTTGGCAGATGATCTGATCAACTATTCTGGCAGTCATTTAGGGCAAATAAAACATTCAAAAAGTAAATAAAATGTGTATGTAACTTGCTTAGGGGATCAAAATGCAGATCAGTAGGGTGAGTGCAGGTATAGGAGGGCCCCATGTTGGAGGGCCACTGAAGGAGTCACAAAGAATATAGGGCTACAAAGGGAATGCAGAATCATGCCCCCTGGCATCATATACATGGTACCTTGCATTTCTATTTTAAGTGCCATTATTTTTGTAGCAGGAAATACCAAGCTTCTGTTGCTAAGCAACTGTCATCTGAACACTGATTATACTATTCACTAATAAAAATGCATCACCAGGGTTTCAGAATTTTTAAACCTTATTTTTAGAAAATAAAAATAACAGAGTTAATTTTAATTCCAGTGGGGAAAGAAAATAAGATTATATTTGGGATGCAGAGAATTGCAGAAGTATTAAATTAACCAACATTAGCAAAAGCAATGTAGGTACACTAGACTTGTGAACATGTGGTTCTCTATAACATTTTTGGAAAAAAGAAATGTGGAGATGTAATAATATTTTTTTCTCCGCATTTGCTAAATGATTTGGGAGCTTAAAAAATTGTATGCATTTTTATATTTGCTGATTAATTTCACTTATCTCAGGTTTAAACGTGGAACAAATCCATATCCAAGATGGCCAAAATTATGTGTCAAAACTATGAGCCTACTGTTTCCATCTCAAAACAGTCATTTGTGTAAGGTGGAAGGAATTCATCACGTCTAGTAAGGTTGATGTAATGTTACTTTGGCACCTCCGCCCTGTTTTTGTGCAGCTAAAGCTACTCTGGGTATCATATTATAGATTTGCAATGCAATGCAATGCAGGCTGGTATTATTCAGTTTCTCAGCACTTTCTGGAGTCTTGACAGGTTAGGACTTCTAGGGCCTCCAGTAGTACTTAGCACACCACCAACAGTTATCCTTGTACCCACAGCATCACTCCTCTCATATTCAAACAGTCGCTGCCTAATAACCCACCACCAGTACCACTATGGTAGGGAGCCTGAATAGAGATGTTGTGTTACTCACAGAATTGTTCCAGCTTACAATAAGTATTGAGAAACTTGCATAAGAACTGAGCCTGAAGCTTACAGTTGTAAAACAGAAAAGACAGTTTAAACAGTAGGGCTTAACATGCACAAGACCTTGTAGTATGAAGCTTACAGATTGTAGCTGTAGAAAAAAGGCTTACAGTAGGAACAGATGTAGTTATCATCGGAAAGATACTAGGGGTCATGTATTATATGCAGGGCAGGGAGCAAAAAACGGGTGCAATTAGCCATATTTTTACACGTTGCTCAGTGAAGTGCAATCTCTAGCTCGCCAAGAGTCAAAACACTTGCAATTGCCTCATTGTTGTCCTGAATAATAACCTGGCCCTAACAATAATCTAACATTGTGGCAGTGAGCTCTTCTGCTCAAAAAATATCTGAATTGTGGGGGTCACACTGATAGCTTGATCCTGCAGGAAATTGCCTAGGCAGCAAAAACATTGTAATTGCCACATGTAGTATTCTTACTAGGGATGGCTATTTGTTCTTTATTTAAAGGCCACCACCCAGGGGATTGTTTTTATAATGCACCAGTGCAATTACTTATACCATCTAAGAATGTATTCTCTCACAGCACAAGGTGTAAAACCAGGACAGGATGTAAAAGTGCAAAAAACATGGTGGTTTGTTACTACTCTTTGCACCCTGCCTGGCACTTTATAAATTATCCCTCTGGTCTGTGCAGGCTCCAATGCAGTTTTTAGTTGTTTCTTGAATCAGATTGAGCTGTCAGTCAATCCAGCTGGAATCTACTATTTCCACAAAGATTATAACCAGACATCCTCTTGTTGGGCCAAAGTTGGAAATAGGTGTAGGCAATGGTGGGGGGTTGCCAGACACGTACCTCTTCTGCCTTCCTACCCAGAGTTCTGACCCTTCTACAGTTCCTCACCTGTCAGGCCACTCCTCCCCCAACCTGCACTGCTCATCGCAGAGGTGGGGAGGGGTAACAAGCAGCGCATCCTGCCTTGGGCACAAGCATCCCAAGGCCCAGCACTGTGTTGGCCATTATGTTTACAAACTAAACAAATTTTCACCACTGTATTGCTAGTACAAAATTGTAATACTTCAATGCAATGATCAGAACAACTGACCTATAGAAGTGCTGGTGTACTACAGAAGTGCTGATGCACCAGAGTTTTACTCATCAAAATGCTTGGCACTAAGGATTATACATATAGGGACCCATTTATCAAAGTCTGAATTTGGGACATTTAAAAGTACAATTGAAAAAAATCGGATTAAATCCGATAATTTCTGATGCGCGTTAAAAGTGCGAAGATTTTGCATTGTGGTCGTACGAAAATATTATGGTACGATCTGAAAGTTCAGATTTTCGTATCTGAATGAATCAGAAACGCAAAAAACTCTCTGACTTTGGACCTTTGGCGCATGTTTTTGGAAGCCTCCCATAGGACTCAATGGTACTCTTGAATGGATATCGAAACTTTCATACTCATTGTGACAATACAATTGTGTCGCATAAATTGTCGCAAAGCACAAAAAAGTTGTGGAAATTAATAAAAAAATTGCAGAAAATACGCACAGTTCTAAAGGTTAGAAAAAATACTATTTTTTCCATTCTGACTCAATCGTACTTTAATGAACAGGCCCCCATAGTGTATGTGAATTTGGTGAACATTCATGCGAGACATGGTAATGTCATGTTTTTTTATCACACCCCATTCTAGGACTGCTACATAAACTCAAATCTACTAAAATTAGTAGGATGTGGATAGGTCCCAGCTCTCTGTTTTAAAAGCTGTGCATTGTAAATTGGATAGGAAATGCTGAGCCCTTTATGCAAAACAGAACCATGTAGGGTACTATACTGTTTCTAATGTATCTAGAAAGCCAAAAAGCATGAACCTCTGATTAACTGGTAGTGATAAAATGTTCAAATTTGGCCCCCAATTAACTTTTACAGTAGTCACCTCTAAACATAGGCGCTACTTGTCAGGTAGGCATTGCCTTGAAGATGATTGCACCCTTGTGCAATGTTTATGTTGGTGATAACCACAAAAGCAAATGGAGGCAATATCATGCTGGACATTACAAGTCAAAATTGCAACTATAAATTGATAATGTTATAGCAGATGTATAATTCTTTGTTCCTTCATTTCTGTTTGCACCATAAAAAAAAGAAAAACGACACATATAGGCCAATATTCTACAGACCATTCTGCCGAAATTTCAAATTACTGGATGATTTTGAAATCCCATGTAAATGTCATATTGCAAAAACTCTCGAGACCATCTATCTCAATGTAAAATGTATTTGTGGTCCTAGATATTCTTGGAAGTATGGTAAATAGACTGATATGCTGATATTTCATAAGCCAAGGGGAATTTGACCAGAGGCTGGACCTGCAAGGGGGGGTGGTCATGGCCTAATGTTGAACATTCAGTGGTTGTTAATTATATCCAAACAATAAATCTGCATGTGTCCAAATTTATACTATCATTTCCTAGATCATGAAGGTGTGAAGTCTGAGTAAAGTGAAATTGCCATATGGAACAAAAATCTACCATAAACTTCTTCTGACAAGTTATGGACAATCGTGCAATAATATCTAGCTAGTTCATTTTTTGATGTTCTAAAAAAATCTTTTTACCCAAGAGCATGTATTTTAGCATTTGATATATTTTTCACTTGAAGTTAAACTTTATTATTTATTTAAGAAGCACAGAATAATTTGGTCTAAAGTCTAGAGAAACTTATTATTTAATTATTCCATTATTTAAATGCTGAAAAGTTCAATTTTCCATCTCAAAAGAACAACATGCCAATGTTGGCACTGGCAGCTACTTTGTTTAACAGAATGAATCCCAGTCTCCCAAGGTGCAAAGGTGTAGCTTGCACATGAAAGGTAGTTATTGAGATGCATAAAACAAGGCACAGCCATTGTCCACCCTTCTCCCTTTCTCACTCCATTATCTAAGTGTTGTTTACATTTTGCACTTCTTTTCTCACACAAACACGCCCTTCTTCCACAGTCAAATTCTTTTTTACATATTCATATTAAGTGTGTGGTTTAACCATTTATTATATAATTCTTTATACAAAATTCCAGAATTTATTGAGATATGGCACTGTTATTTCATATGAATTAGAGCACCAACCAGTAATATAAACCCACAAAAATGTGCAGCCCACCTAAACCAAAGACTGCATTAAAACAGGGTTTTAAACATTGGTGGTGACATCTAATTGCAAGCATAGTTATGTCATCAGATCATTCAAATAGCCCCCCAAAACAGGAAACTATGGACTTTGAAACAGACTCTTTGGATGTCGAAATCTCTGAATATTAGTTTCAGATCACTGCATTTAAACGTACAACTGATATCTGAACGTTCATCAGAAGAAGACTAAAATCTGAATGTGTATGACCACCTTAAATAGTGACTATGTAAATAGTGAATTTGTGAAATTACAGTCAGATACTAAATTCAACTTTTGCAAGGCGTTTTGTACATTCTCACAGGTCTACATGGGTTTCCTTCCACACCCCAGAAATACACATACAGTTAAATGGTTTCTGATGAAACCGACTCTGGTGTGTGTTGTGTGAATGCCATGTGAGAGAGTTTGTAAGCTTCGCTAGGGATGGGAATGATGTGAATGTGGCCAGCCTCTCTAAAGTGTCATGTAAATGTGTTTAAAGGATATCAAGCAAATAAAATCAGAAGTGGCAGCCATAAATAGATACAAAAAACTTTTCTTTGCTTCATCTCTTGGGTGGTCAGTACAGCAAAAATAAAATCAGTAAATATTTTTTTATACAGCATAATATATCTTGGGGTTTATATGATCTTCTTTTAAAACACACACATATATACACAACTGAAAATTAAGAGCTGTTGCAGTTATTTGCAGCATATTAAAGGACATGATAGCTGGTCAAAATGAAAACTTTCAAAGCCACAGAGTCTTGTTAATTTTCATTTCAGTTGTGTATTTTGTTGCAAGGGAATCCACTCCAGGATAATATAACTTAAAAACTTTTATGAACTATTTTAATACCACTGTTCCTTTAAACTGTAGTGGCATAAAGTTAACTACTGCTAACATAACTGCTTAGGGCTACATGTTCTCTTGCATAGCAATGAGCGGTAAATAGGCACAGATGGGCTTACCACACTCATGCTGTCTCCAGCATTATTAACAATGCGCAATTCATCCTCTTCTTCCTAAAACAGAATACACCACAGGAAAGGTAAAGCTCTAAGTGCAACATTATAAAAGAAAACATTTATTTACCACTTTATCTAGATGCACAATACAACTGGAAACATGGAATGCTAGGAGACTTAATTGCCTCAAAATTATCTCTGATTTTAATGAAAAGTAAAGGTGGCCATACACGTTAATAACTGCTCGCTTGACGAGGTCACCAAGCGAGCGGATCTTCTCCTGATATCCCCACCTATGGGTGGGCCATATCGGGTTAATTAGGTAGATGGCCCTGGGGCCAAACGATCAAAGTATAATGGAGGGTATATACGCCGTCAGTTTGGGGACAACAAGCTGATGCGGTTCCCAATCTGACGGAAAAGTCAAACCTGCCCGATTGAGATTAGGAAGATTTCAGGCCAGATGTCGGTTGGGCAGGCCCATCGTTTGCGTCTATACACGGGCAGATAAGCTGCTGGAATGGGTCTAAAGGACCGATATCGGTAGCTAGAATCAGCCACCTTAAAGGACAAGGCAACGCAAGATATAATTTTTAGCCTAATAAAAGAAACCAAAACTCTAAGCAGCTTAGAGTTTGTAATGGTTTTTGAGTTATTTTGTTTATAATTGCTATTAGAAACAGTGTTTGTCTGTCCTTTTCTGTTCACTGCCCTGATGGCTCTGACTGTTGAAACATTGTAACACAAGCAGACTGTAACAGACTAACAGACCTGCCTTGCTGGAGAAGCAAGACCTTTGCAACATTGTTTAAAATGTAACAAGCAGGAGTTCAGCAAATGCTGCTTTCAATAGCAATTACATTTACAAATAACGGTTAAACTTTTAATTATTTCATATTGGAAAGTTGCTTTTTTTTTTTTTTTACCCCTTCTGTATCCTAATTAGCATATGCTAATTAGGATTTGGTTCGGTTTTTTGCTGAATCCCTTACTATGGATTTGGGGGTTTGGTGCATCCCTATAAATGACACTGTATATAAGTTGTTAAGCAAGCAGCTGACAGTCAAATAAATATGTTTGTGAATGCCATCTACCAATCCACTATATTGCCCAGTGCATTTTGCAATGACTGATTAGGAACCCAAGTTCCACTTCACTTCTTGCTGTTTCTAATATGGCCACCACATATCTAGGGCTCATCTAGGGCTCCTAAATGGCCGTTATTTGCCTAGCTTGGCCTGTAAAAACTTGCGTGATCCCAATCAAGCTTTGTTAATAGAGGACAAAAAGATATTAATTTATGAAGACTTGTATTTTTACAGAAAATGTGGCGATCCTACACATTCGGAATCCAATCATTACTGATATACCAAAGAATATTAATTGGCTAGTGGTGTATGGCAACCAGGCCTGCAATGGCCTGAACTAGTCTAACATTACAGATGTTACCTTTACCAGTGAGGCCAATGTTGCCTTATGCCAATGTTATTAATAGGGAAAACACATGCAAACAGGAAGTCCAGCATTTTTTCCAGAAAAGGTGACAACCCTATCAAACTGAAACACCTATGGTGTTTGTATAAATGAATTATAGGTTTGGTAAAGCCATATAACAGCTTTAAAAAACAGGAAATGTCCCTGAAAATGTGCCATCTTCCTAACAAAAACATGCTTTAGTAACAGGTACAACCACTGTACAGACAGGCACATTTGCGGTTTTGTTAATTTACAAAACCATGCCCCCAACCAACCCCAAGCCACACTGTTTCTCACATGAAATATGGCACTGATCCAATACACAGTATATCTACGAGAGCCGCGAAAAACCGTTCGGCAATGTAGAAGGGAGGCACAAACGTAGGGTAAAATAGAATTTCGATAAAGTGGAACGGAGCGCTATCGTAGATATATATTGGCTGGCTGTGAGACAACATTTTGTCCTATTGGATGGATTTATTGCTTACAACGGGTGTGGGAGCGAGTGTTTATTCAACTAAATGAACAGGGGCAGAGGCAAAATACAGATAATTATTGACAACAGAAGCAGCCGTTTTGTATTACGTTACGTATATTTGGAGCCCACAAGCCTCCTTCTTTATTAACGCGTAGCAGCATGTGAATACGAGAGAGAACTCATACTCTCGCATCACAAGGCAGAGATCACAAGGCGCATTGTTTGGCCATTTAGCCGCTACAAGAGTTAACGCTGCTGGGCGTGGCTCCTTGGAACCGGACTCTTCCCACTTCCATGTGGGCGGAGCGAGTAGAACCTTGGAGAGCCCGACTTCCCTCGAACCTCATTCTCTTCTCTTTCCTCCCCCACTGAGGGCAGTGCGCTCCGTCCTTGCTGGTGCCGCCATTTTGGAAGGAGTAAGAGCGCAACAAACACGCTCGCAAACCCTCTCCTGGTTCAGTCCACTAGCACGCACAGCTGACCGGCACAATGAGTTCCCCGATAAACGTGAAGAAGCTCAAGGTATCCGAGCTAAAGGAAGAGCTGAAGAAGAGGAACCTTAGCGATAAAGGGCTGAAGGCCGATCTGATGGAGAGACTGCAAGCTGCGCTGGACGAGGAGGGAAGCGCTTCTGGAGGAGGGGGAGTGGCGGTCCCTGATGAGGCCGAGGATTTGGGCGATCCCGAACAAGGTGCAACCGGAGAAGACGAAGAGGAGGAAGAAGAAGAAGGAATGGAGCTAGGAGGAGAAAACGGAGGCGATGGGGCCGATGAGGAGGCGCCCGACGAGGAGGTACCCGGCGAGGAGGTACCTGAAGCAGAGCAAGGAGATGAGAACGGAGACGATCAGGGTTTCCAGGAGGGAGATGAGGAGGAGGAGGAAGAAGAGGAAGAAGATGAAGGCATTCCGGTTGGACTGGAGGAAGAAGATGATGCGGAAGCGGCTATCGGAGAGAACGGGCAAGATCAAGAGAAGGAGGAAAGCGAGAGTGCGCCCAGCGGCCCACAACCACTAATGGCCATAAAGTGCGAAGAGACGGGCGGCCCCGGGAGGAGCGGTGAGTTTATGGAGGGTACGACACTTTTATTTTTCGATATTATAGTGCAGCGCGGTTTTATTACATCCGCTATGTTACCACAACGCCTCGTAAAATTAGTGACCCCTTGAGTATTTTGTATGTGGGAGGTGGTAGGCCACGGCCTTGTTGACTTGTATAAAATGCTAGCGCTCTTGTTCCCGCCGTGTAAATGGTTATTGCCGAGTACCGCTGACAAAGGGGGTTGGCGCTAGGGGTGCGCGTACTGCGCGCCCATCTTGTCACGTCTCCTCCTGGAATGATTGTGGCGGCGGCGGGCTGAGCGCGTCACTGCTCGGGGAGGGGCTTCCCTGCCCCCATGTTAGGGAGTGCGGCTCTGCTAACGCACCTGCTGCTCCTGCTTGTGTGGGCGGCGCAGCCATTATTGTCTCTTAGGGATCCGCTTGAGTGCCTTTTGTGGTTTTCTCTTTTGTTGTACTCTGTAAGGCCTAGTGGGCTCTCCGGGTTAGTTTATCGCTGTTTAACGCTGATCTGTGTGGCGTTATCTCCATCATGTTAGTCTCCATTGAATTAATACAGGGTGCTTACACAACTCTGCCATTTTGTGCAAGTGAAATGTGTTTTTTTTTAAATGAGTTCTCCACCCAATTTCAAAAAAGTAATTGCATTAAACATTTTCCACAAAGGTATTTGTAAAAGTATTTACTGTTGCCATTAGTATCTGTGTGGCTGTTAATACTATGCACATCTGGTTCTGACTTCAGCAACAATGTATCAGAAACCACCTGATCAAGATTGCAAGAATAAATACCGCTTTTCAGTAGCAATTTATATTTTCACACAATAAAATTAATGTGTTTTCCAAAGGCGCTTAGGATTGCATGTTTATGGCCCCAGTAGCTTAGTCACACAGATTGGGAAAAAGTTTGTAAGTTCCAAGGATCCTGCATGTCCATTGTTTCTAAATCTGTCAGCCTGTATTGCAGTACTGCCACTAGCCCCCCCCCCCCCCCCCCCCCCCCCCAAACTTTTAATAAACCTACTCCCTTGATATTACTAGGTTGTAAATGCATCCTTGTGGGTTGATTGGAGGTGTGTGGCATATAAATCTGGTACTATATTTGCAAAGAAGCATCAAGCAGTACAGCATTAGAATAGCCTTGTAAGTAAGTCGTTGGGCTGAAAGGTACTGAGGAGAAACAGGAAGTAGTATCCCAAAATAGAACAGTGGAAAGCACAAAGGGAATGTTGGGTCGCCTTGCATGCCCCCCAAGCTCGTTTCCCTAGCTGCACAGACACTCCAATTGTAGGGCTGCTGAAAAATGAGCCTTATATCTGACTTCAACATTCATGAACTCATTCATAGAGGAATGCATTTATTTATCTGTTTGCTGGAATACAGATTCCCCCAGAGGCTGGCTTACACTCCAGTGACCTCTTGTATGTGATCTTAGAAACCTGAAAAGCAGACAGGAACTTTGTTGTAGTAGTCCTTTGCTATTTGCCTTCTGGCCACATAAAAAGCCACTACAGAATTCCACCAAGTAGAACATTTTGTTAGGCTAAACATTTGTGCATGTGCTCTTACTTTCAATTTCATATTAGTTCGACATACACATACTGTGTAGAACATTGTGTGCACTGAGACTAAAACAGTTTTTTGTCTGTCTTGACTTGTTGGGTATAGATTTTCCTCCTGCTGAGCAAAAAAAAAAACTGGAAAAGAGGGTGGAAATACAAATACAAGAGTAGTATGTAATTGAATTAACAATAGATCATCATTTTGTCTGAAACCAAAGAGATGCTTGAGTTAATGGCACACATGGCAGCTTCCAGCAATAATTGATAGACTGAACCAAGCGACTGTTGGCCTGTCATACTGAAAGTGATTGGGGTAATTTTGAGTGTTTTGGGGTGATAAGTCAAGCAGGCATTCAGCCATACTTAGGACATTAAAGTATAGATATGTATTTTACAGCTCTGCAGGTTATGCAGACTATTACAGGAGTAGGCTGTGTTAACTGGAATGCTTGGGAACTGGGGTTTTACGTATAAAGGATTATTTGGATCTCCATACCTTGTCTGCAAAAATGAAT
This sequence comes from Xenopus tropicalis, assembly GCF_000004195.4. Taxonomy (NCBI): domain Eukaryota; kingdom Metazoa; phylum Chordata; class Amphibia; order Anura; family Pipidae; genus Xenopus; species Xenopus tropicalis. The sequence goes on along the minus strand of NC_030681.2, from coordinate 44,503,804 downwards.
TATAAAATTAAATAAATGCAATAGGATTGTTTTGCCACCAACATGGATTCACGTAGCTTAGTTACCATCAAGTACAAGGTGCATTTTTATTATTACAGAGTAAGGAAATTTTATTTAACAATTATATTTGCTTAAAATTAACACCATAGAAGATGGCCTTCACATAATTTGGAGAATTCTGGAAAACTGTTCCTGATAAAGGATGCCATACCTGCACATTAATGATAAAAACAATCTCATTTTGTGCTTGTGGAGATAAATACTGTACTTGCTACTTGTGAAGTTAGTCTGTGAGAATTACATTGGATTTAATTTCTTGATCATGTAAGAATAGCTGCAAGTGTTTCATTGTAAGTGTATGGATGTGGTTTATAGCTTCACATTCTTATTTCTAGATGGAAAAGATCCAAAAGAGAAGAAAAGGGGTGTGAAAAGGCCACGTGAGGACCATGGTCGTGGCTATTTTGAATATATTGAAGAAAATAAATATAGCAGGTAGGTACAGTTTTGTCCAGTGCCATTCTACTTTGCATTTTTACATGGCTTTAACTATATTCTTATTTCAGGGCAAAGTCTCCTCAACCACCAGTTGATGAAGAAGATGAGAAGTTGGATGATACCATGGTACTTCTTGATACTTGTAAGTCTTTCAGATTAAGTTATTTGGGAAAACCGTGTTCATTAATGTACCCAGGATAATGTATTATCTGCTTTTCTGTTGTCAGTTTTAAAAAAACCCAAAAGAATTTTCAATTTGGTTGTGCCGGCCACCCAGTCATCCCAGGGCTCTGTTTAGACCAGGGGTGGCCAATACATTGATCGCGGTCCACCAGTCGATCCTCCGTGGATTTCTGATGGACCGCGATGAAGTTGGGATGAGGAAGTGCTGTGTGAATGCGTACGTATGCTGCATCACATACGCATTCACGCTGCATTTCCGCATTCCCCGGTGGACCAGCGTAGATGTTTGGACCAGCGTAGATGTTTGGACCAGCGTAGATGTTTGGACCAGCGTAGATGTTTGGACCAGCGTAGATGTTTGGACCAGCGTAGATGTTTGGACCAGCGTAGATGTTTGGACCAGCGTAGATGTTTGGACCAGCGTAGATGTTTGGACCAGCGTAGATGTTTGGACCAGCGTAGATGTTTGGACCAGCGTAGATGTTTGGACCAGCGTAGATGTTTGGACCAGCGTAGATGTTTGGACCAGCGTAGATGTTTGGACCAGCGTAGATGTTTGGACCAGCGTAGATGTTTGGACCAGCGTAGATGTTTGGACCAGCGTAGATGTTTGGACCAGCGTAGATGTTTGGACCAGCGTAGATGTTTGGACCAGCGTAGATGTTTGGACCAGCGTAGATGTTTGGACCAGCGTAGATGTTTGGACCAGCGTAGATGTTTGGACCAGCGTAGATGTTTGGACCAGCGTAGATGTTTGGACCAGCGTAGATGTTTGGACCAGCGTAGATGTTTGGACCAGCGTAGATGTTTGGACCAGCGTAGATGTTTGGACCAGCGTAGATGTTTGGACCAGCGTAGATGTTTGGACCAGCGTAGATGTGATCATTTGGCCAGTACATGTCTGTCTGAAGACTTTATAACCCTTTCTTTTGATAATGTATAGAGACTTTTTAACCATGCCGTATTGTATGTAGGTGCTGTGTATAGCTTCTCAGCTAAGATGTTGTCTATCCATAATCATATTTTATAGATAACTGTGATCTTCACTTCAAAATTTCTCGTGATCGCTTAAGTGCATCATCACTTACCATGGAGAGCTTTGCACTTCTCTGGGCTGGAGGGAGAGCCACTTACGGTGTATTAAAGGGGAAAGTTTGTTTCGAGATGAAGGTAAGTGCACTTACAAATGCAAAAGCTGTCTCGAACCGACAACTGTTAAATTTTACTTTTTAACCAATCAAACTTATTTTCTACCCCCTAGGTAACTGAAAAGATTCCAGTTAAACATGTATATACAAAAGAAACAGATGTTCATGAAGTTCGTGTTGGCTGGTCATTGAGCTCCTGTGGATACATGCTCGGTATGTAGATAGTAAAGGGAGAATATATCCCTATTAATAAAGTTTGCTAGGCTATAGGTATCCTTCATGCCAGCAGACCTTATCTGTCTTTCTAGCTAGAATTTTGAAGTAGGCCATCCAGCCTCTTTGGCATTGAATAATGCAATATTTCTAAGTTGGTTTTCCATTCCTCTTGAGGTTGTGTTTACAATTTTTGACTTTTTGCAGAACTTCACATAAAGATTAAATATAACCTGTTAATGATCCATTTAATATGCCTTTTAAATTAGGTCTGTCAGTCTTGAAACACATTTAACAGTCACTGCTCAGAAATGTTATGAGGGATTTGCATAAAAATAAATCCTAAAAATGCCTTCTCATTATATAGCCAGCATGTCCATGAAGTTATGTTATCCAAGACAACTGGGGTTTTCATAATTTTGAATTAGCATACTTTAAACTGCTAAATATTTAAAAAATTAAATCTGCTATAATTGTTTGGTTGCAAATATAGATTCATACAGCTTAGTTATGATCAAGAACAAGTTGCTGGTTTTGAAAGTGGAATTAGTAAAAAAAAAACAAAACAACTTTATGGGATATGGCCTTCCTTTAATTTGTATCTTTCTGAATAACTGGTTTCATGGCAAAAGTTACCATATCTGTATTATAATTTGGAAAACAAATACATTAACAGCCTAATACAATTTTATTTTTGCTTTACTAGGGGAGGAGGAAAATTCCTATGGTTATTCTCTCAAAGCAGCAAAATGTTGCAATGGTGTTGCTGAGGATTATGGAGAGAAATATGATGAGAATGATGTGATCACTTGCTGTGCTGTGAGTAATTCATGTTTAATTCCCATTAAAACATCTTGTGTGCTACAGTTGGAGTTCTTTTAAATTTGGCAAAGTATAATGAAATATCTTGCTTTTGATTGGGTTAGCATTTAAAAGTGGGGACACTAATTTTGATCTTCACTGGTTTTTTTCTGTTGCAGAATTTTGAAGAAGATGAAATAGAACTTTCTTATGCAAAAAATGGCCAAGACCTTGGAGTTGCTTTTAAGATTAACAAAGATACCATATTGGAGCAGGCTCTCTTCCCACACATTCTCTGCCACAACTGTGCCGTAGAATTCAACTTTGGGCAAATGGCAGAACCATTTTTTTCTATCCCTGAAGGCTATACATTAATTCAGAACGTTCCTTTAGAGGACAGAGTCAGAGCACCTCTGGGGCCAGAACAAAAGCAGGATTGTGAAGTAAGTATATTTGAAAGTAAACTGAAGAGAACAGTTTTTTTTTCTTCTCCCTCTTTTTGCATCTTTCAATTCATGTTGTCTGGTTTTGGGTGTAAACTATAGGTGGGAGAACTGGAAAGACATTTAGCCAGTGCTTATTGTTGCAGATACTCTAAGATCACTGCTCTGTAGTGCTCCTCAAAGCAAATTAGGCAGAAGGGTGTCCAAGCACTTCTGCCTTGTGCTAGTGCTGAGTTCATCTGGCCTTGGCATGTTTGCATGTTCTCTGTTTCTGTGTGGGATTTCTTCCACACTCATACAGGCAGGTTAATTGCTCATGATTAACACTGATCATGTTGGTGCTATTTAAATACTGGATAATAAAATCTTTACTAGGTTGAAGATAAGTGATACACACGCTTGCCAAGGACAGTTACTGTTAAACTTCATTGGAACTCTTGTTGGTTAATTTATCTTGTGTTTTTATGTGTGGTATAGTGATATGGTTATTCGTGTCATAATGCTTAATATGTGCTCTTTTTTTTAGAATTAAGAATACAAATACATTTATTACATTCAGAGCAAATATGTTTTTTTTTTTTTTAAAGGTTATAATGATGATTGGCTTGCCAGGTGCTGGAAAAACAACATGGGTAACTAATCATACTGAACAAAACCCTGGCAAATACAACATACTTGGAACGAACACTATTATGGAAAAGATGACGGTAAGAATCCTAATATATAATTTTGGTATGTTAACCTTTTTTTTTTTTTTTTTTTCTTGACATTTTTACTTTAAAACCCTTTTCTTTGTAGGTTGGCTGCAAAAAGCAAATGTCTGACACTGGAAAGTTAAATGCTTTGCTGCAGAGGGCCCCACAGTGCCTAAGCAAATTTATTGAGATTGCTGCTCGCAAAAAAAGGCATTTTATCTTGGATCAGGTAAGTTTTTTTTTTATATATATATATATATATATATTATTTATATTGCCATTTTTATACAGGGCCTTAGAGAGACATACCTTGACCGGCAGTGTTTTCTGCTTTCAGGCAATTGTTAAACTTTGTTTAGAAACCTGCTGTCTTCTATATTTTGTTAAATAAAAAATATAATTAATTTTAGTCATGTATGCTTTTAAATATAAATAAATTGTATATTTACCGTTGGCTAGTAAAAATTTCAGAAAACTTACCATAGTCTATAGAAGTAAAATACAAGTTAACCTTTTCTCAGAAGAACCTCAGTAATTGAGGTTGGTAATTAGAAATGTTATTAACTAATGTAGCATATTGTAACAATTTAAAAAAAATCTGAAGTTTTTGCATAAGTAAAGGAATTATTCAAAAGGTGAAAAATGAAACTTTAAATTTTAGTATTAGAATGTCAAGTTATTTCTGATCTATTAGAAAACAGTGGGAGTGAAAATATTTTAAAGGCAAACAATTCTTTAAAGTGATCCATAATTTCACATGTTAATATGATAATTATTAATACAATAACAAACCTTGCTTTCAGCATACAGGGCTTTTTTTTTTTCAATAGAAATAAGTCCATTTTACCTCACTTTGTATAAAACTTATAACTGAAATATAAGCTATAGTAATTAAGACACCTTGAGCTTTCTAACCTTTAAATGCAGTATTTTAAGTACAGGTGTGGAATATATTGTACAAAATACTTAGCACCAGGGAGTCTTTATACAAAATGGAGCACCCTGCCATAAGGCTACTAAGGTGCCTTAATAGTTTTCTAATAATAACCAGAACAGCAAAATCTATTTGTAATCATACAAGGCCCCTCTGCCTTTCATCAGGTTTAAGCTGTAGTGTGTGTGTACATACACTATCAAACTGATTTGTTTCTTGTGTTGAGTGGTGCAAAGTGTTCCAGCTTTGCCTTCCTAAAGTTAACATTTTTTTGTTTGACATTTCTTTTCTCTTTTGCAGACAAATGTGTCAGTAGCTGCACAGAGAAGGAAAATGTGCTTGTTTGCTGGCTTCCAACGCAAAGCAGTTGTTGTTTGCCCAACAGACGAGTTATATAAAGAGAGAACACAGAAAAAATCTGAGGTGGAAGGCAAAGATCTTCCAGAACATGCAGTTCTCAAAATGAAAGGTAAGTAGATTTCCATGTTCTTGATCGCCATTGAGCCTCTTCGCAAGGCAGTTTTTCAGAGCTTATGGCTTCTATGCTATGATCTGACACAAACTTGTTATTGGTCTCTAATTTCTACTTTACTTTGTAACAACCATTCTGATATGGTGCTAATATGATGGCCCCTGATAGAGCACATTTTTTTTTTTCCCTCTCAGGTAACTTTACTCTTCCAGAAGCAAGTGAGTGCTTTGATGAAATCAGTTATGTGGAGTTGCAAAAGGAAGATGCTGATAAACTTATTGAGCAGTATAAGGAGGAGAGTAAGACGTCCCTTCCACCAGAGAAAAAACAAAACATTGGAGCAAAGAAACCAAACAAGAACAAAAATACCAAAGGCAGAGGTGGTATGTCTCACGGTCATGGACACAGAGGCCGGGGAGGTGGAGGATACAATATGCGTGGAGGAAATTTCAGGGGTGGAGGTATGTTTGCACCATGTAGTTGTACAGAATATTGTATACATTTAGTAAAGAGGGCTGAGGCAAACATATCAAAGATGACTTAGTTTCAGAATTTGTTCATTGACCTTTGTCAAAACCACCTTAAATATTTAGGCAGGGGTTCAGTGAAGCTGTGACCACAACAAGAGGTCCTCTTGAGAGAGAGATGCCCTCCCCTTTAAGCAACAGGGATTGTTTGTCCATATACTGCAATATACATCCAGCTGGCCAACTATGTCGGTCATCCATGGTCTGGGCAGTCCTACACTTGCTTTTATCTGATTCATTAAAACACCCAAATGGTTGCCCTTTTATTGGCTCATTGGGATCACCTGACTGTAGCTGGAAAGGGTGGGGGTTACAACATGACGCTTACCACTGCTTCTGTGCAAACTAACAAAAAAGGGAAAAGTTGTGCTCACCGCTAAATTTTAAACCATTAGGCATAAATTTAATAACTAACTATCTTGTAGCTCCAGGAAACCGTGGAGGATACAACCGAAGAGGAAATATGCCCCAGCGTGGTGGTGGAGGCGGTGGTGCCGTTGGGTATCCATACCCCCGTGCACCAGTCTATCCTAACAGAGGTGGCTATGGTAACCGTGGAAACTTCAACCGTGGCGGGGGCGGTGGAATGCCCAGCCGTGGCAACTACAACCAGGTAAAACTTTATATTAAGTTTTAATTGTCCCCTCCCATCTTTCTTTGTGCCATGTTTTAGGAAACAAGGGGGGAATTTGGTTGCTAAATATCTTAATTGAGAAACTCTGCATTGCAGTTTATTGACCTAGAATTTTCTCTGCAGAACTTCAGAGGAAGGGGAAATAATCGTGGCTTCAAAAATCAGTCTCAGGGTTACAACCAGTGGCAGCAGCAGGGTGTAAGTATCTCTCACTGAAATTGCTTAATGACTTGCAAACTTTTTTTCCCTTTTTGCACCCTATATTTTTTTTTAATTTTTTTTTATTTCACTGAGCTACTCTAACACACAGACATTTGCCTCCAGCTTTGGCCATATTCCTATAAAATCTTTTGCCGTAAGTTACATAGGATCAATTTTATTACTACTTGAACTTCTTGGAATTAAGTCTGGATTGGGCTCCTAGGTTAAAGTAGTGGGATGAAACTTAATCAAATGTTACACATGACCTAAGCAGTTCTTGTTGGCAAATAAGCTTAAAAGCTTGTTAACATGTTAATATTTACCCCTTTTTCTAATTGCAGCAATACTGGGGTCAAAAGCCATGGAGCCAGCAGTACCACCAAGGATATTATTGAATACCCAAATAAAAATGAACTGATACATATTTCTCTTCAAAACCTTCACAAGAAGTCGACTGTTTTTCTTTAGGCTAACTTTTAAACAAAAAACAAACATTCCACAAGAGGAAGTGCCTGCGGGTTCTTTATTACTTTTGTTTGGGTTATTCCCATTTATTTTGTTTAGTTGCTTTCTGGGTTGAATTTTTTTTTTTTGTACATTTTAATTGCAGTTTTAAAGCGATGAATAAGAACCTTAGCATTGTGCACGATAAGAATGTGTCAGTATTTCAGGGTTCTTCATTTTTATCTGTAATGTGACTTTTTTTTTCCTTTTTTATTACCATAACAAAAGTAAAGATGTTGCTTTGTAACTGGTGTGTTTTATTAAGGACTGCAATGCCATAAGTGTCCAGGGGCTTTTTAGCTGGGATATCCTGTCACACAACAGTTGAAATGTTGGCATGCTAAGTGGCCCTTGTTGACAGATTGGAACTTTGTAAAAACCCGTTTCCTCTCTACCCTCCACATAGGGAATAAATAAGGCATTTTAAGAGTTTCAGGCTAGCTTGTAGCATTGGAGGAATGCTTTATGAAACTTTCACATGAACCATAGGGTGTAGTATGTTAAAGCTGTTCAATGTATTTTGCTTTCTGTGGAAACCGCAGAGACTTTGACTTGTGAAGGTTCAACACCATTTACTCCGTTTGTTATGCATTTTGATTCGAAGAAAAGGCGTATTGCCTATTTCTTATTAAACTAAACTTGTTGTAAATCTAGTTGTCCAATGGGATCTATATGAAGTTAGCTGTGTGTTTGTATCTCCACTTCCCCCATCCCTCTTTATTTGCCTAGTGTGCTTGTAGTTGCACCAACTTTGTAAACTAATGAAATTGTGAGTCGTTTAATATTCAGCATTTCTTTTGAATCATGTCAGTTCTTTAATGGTTATCTCTCACCTGCTAACCTCTATTGAGGGTGAGCTGAAGAATCATATGCAGACCTTTATTTGCAATAAATAAACGTGAAATACATGCTTGTGTTTGGGATTGTCACACCTCTTAAAAAAAGTCAAAATCCCTCTTATCTGCCATGACTGCTTATCCATGAATACAGATAAAGCAATAAAATGTTTGTGATGTATAGACTCATTCCACTATAAAATAGTGGATTGGGGTTCTGTCCTTTTACAGCAGTTTGGCCTTGGTCTATATGCATCTCAAAGGCCTTCATATGGCAGTTACTCCAGATAAGCACCAGCTGCTTTATTTTCTTACTGCTTCCCAAGACCCGTGCAAAGCAGTTCAGCGTTGTCAGAACCCTGCGATGCGAAGCATGGTATAAAGTAACAAGTTACATGGAGGGGATTTCACCTATGTCCCAGCTGAACGATACAAATGCTTTGGAGCAGCTGACGTTCTGTGGCTTATTGTCCTTTAAGGTAAAGTTTGACAAGTTGATAATAGCTCCCGTCTCTTAATCATGGATGGGAGTGCCTTTATGAGCTGACTTTGTACGTAAAGTACATGCTTCACAACAATTTACTAACTTTCTGGTAAGTTGCATATGTCCATAAATCCCTTTTTCAAAAAGGGAACTTATACCCCTCTTCCTAGTCTTTAATAAAACTACTCCTCAAATTATTTGGTGCCTTCTTTAACGTGTGTGTGTGTGTGGCTTTTTTCTGGAAAATGAGATGTGGGATACCTTGATACTGCCTAAATAGGGCCCAAATAGTGCTTTCTCACAAGGGTAATTATGTACTATAGTAACAGGGCCTGATTAGTTTGAGATCAAACCTAGATATCAGAAAATGTATTAAAATTCAGTATTAGGAGCATGCAAGGAGGCAACAGTACAACAATAAAGGATCATATCTCATAATGGCACATAAATCTCCTAGAATTTTTTTTAAAGAGTTTTTGCACTTGCTTTTAAATTCATTCTAGAAGTATAGGGCTGTACTTAACCACACAATATTGCACAGACGTTTTTGGAAGACAGATTGGTTGTGGATAGTGTTTGTGTGAATGTATAACAGCTTTTAGATTCTCTTAATGCTAGTATCAGTTAATGGCATTGGTTTGACAGAATTGGTGAGAATTCACATTAGCCAATTAGTTTTTTGTTCTTTCAGAGAGTAAAGGCATTGATTTTTTTTATTTGCTCTGCAAAAGCAGATTTTAATTCTGCTTTAAGTTGTTTTTTATTTTATTTTTTCAATTATATATGAGTCATTTTCTAGGCAGTATGTTGATAGATCTAATAGGATTGCGGTAAGTTTGGGGGGTGTTTGGACAATCTGGTGTGATCTGTCTAAACTGCAGCTTTTTACAGCTTTTAATGTTTTTTGCCAAAAAAAAACTTGCTTTGAAAATTCCCCCCCCACAAAGTACCCTTTGCAGAGGGAATTTTTTTTTCTTCAATGCAGTGTTACTGCTCTAATTCAGGTTCCCCCCCCCCCCCTTTCTACAGTGTCTATCGTACCATCTTTTTAGCAAGGTTAATTGTACCTTGGCGTTTTCACTTTTGTGCAGCACCTTATTTGAAAATTAACTTGTGTGTATATATAATTTATTGGAATAAAAACAATGGTTTATTTAAAGATCAAATATTCATATAACTGATTTGGTTTTACTTATTTGTGTTTTTTTTTTTTTCTAGTTGTCGTGGCGCACACCTTCTAACTGCAGAAGTGTGTTTTCATGGTAAGTACATGTAAAGCAGGTAGGTATTTACAAAAGTTGCTTTCTACCCTAATGAGGACTTTGTCCCCTAGCCTATTTGTTGAAAAGTACGTACATTTTAATCTTTGATAGATTGCATGGGGTTGAAGGATTTTGCAAATGACTGCAGGGGATTTTAAAAGGGGCGCTATTCATTGATTTATATTTATATATGTGCACCAGACATGGTACTAGTTAGCATTAAGGATCAACCTAGTCACCCTGGGGAAACTGCTGCCAATACAGCTGCTCCTTTCAGTCAGGGATAGAAGCTTAAAAGATCACTGCATTTTTATTTGTTAGAATGAATGTGTTTGCCACTAATTTATGTTGAATTAAAGTTATTTTCATGTAACAGCACCCTTCAGACAGAGCTGTAGAACTGTAAATGGTCAGGTGAACAAATTACCTGTGCACCCTCTGTAAACTGTAGTTGCTGAGAAACATAACTGGCAGTGTTTTTGTAATGGAGAATAGGTGAAACCTAGACTATGCCTTTTGGTAAAAAAAAACACTTAGAATAGGTCCTAATTTTTATAATACAAAATGTGTATGAGTTACTACACTTTTTAAGTGTTGTTGTATTTTATAGTTAACAAGGAAATACGTGTTGTATATTCATCAAAGGGTCTGCTTGAACTTTTACAGTGTTGAAAAGCTGTTCTTGTGATATAAGGTTGTTAATTTATGGATGGCCCTGATTTTATGACAAAACAGATTAAGTAGACATAACAATACATATACATACAAGATATTTGGTTCATTATCATCCTATTTACTTATAACAGTTGGACTGCACTAACTTAAGAATAAAAGGGAACAAGTTCTTAAAGCTTTTATGCATTTTCACTACTGATCCGTTTTCATAAAAACATGTAACAGCTGCACCATTCAGTAGTTTTTGCTCTCAGTTTAGGGACATTTCATGGAGCTATCCTTTTAGTTTACCATTTATTTTTTTTTCTTTTTAAAGGGCCACATTATTACAACTTAGAAAGGGGCAAAATATTCTGCAGCGCTGTACATATAGGTAGATTAGAAAATTTACCTGCAAGAACTAATATAGATGCTAATATGGTCCTTGCACAAAAAAAGATTAGTCTAAGAGGAGAAGGGGTTACATGACTGAAGGTGTGGGAAAACAGTGATATTAGGAGTGATTGTAGTGAAAGATCTGGTTTCTAGTTTTGTACTTGGGAGGTGGCATATGGTATGCTAAAAGAAAACAGATTAGATGGTAGTATGGCTCTGTAAAAATTGTTAAAATGTTAGTCTGCGAGATTAAATGTAGAGGGTATTTCTAAGGAAGGGGGTGCAGCTCTGGTGACATTTTTAATTTGTTTGTGCAATGCAATGAGGAGTGAATAGTGCATCAAAATATGTTGATGTAGCTGAGTGGAGATTGCAAGGGTTAGTATTTGAATTCATCCTGAAAGGAAGCCTGTGCATGGCAGAGGAGGAATGGTTGATGAGGTACATAACGGGTGTAGTGACTGTCTGGAGAGGAAAGTAAATTTAATAGAAAGTTGCAGTGGTGATATTACAAAATATAAATTTCTGTGCAAATTTTTACAAAGTGACTAATTAAAATTAATGTTGTAGCTCTTCTGAATTGATCCCAAATATGCAAATTATTACTCAATTAAGTGGAAAAAATCTAAAGCACGTAAAATTTTTATTGCTGACACTTCAACCCCTGCAAATGCAATAAATTTGTTAAATTTAAGAAGAGTTATAAATAGGTGTGTTTGTGGGAAAAATCAACTTAAAATTTCAGACTTGCAGCATTTTCTGTATCATATTATGAAAAGACATTTGTTGAGACACGGCATTCATTTTTATTAACTACTTGTCTGAAACTGCATATACTTGTCCATACCATGAGGTATGTGTAGCCCCCTAAAATGAGTACTGCATTTTATGTTTAATGAATGACTCTCCAGCCCCTGCAAACAATACTAAGCCAGGAAACCACTTATGACAACCAACAGATCACCTGTATATAAACATTAATTTTGGATTCTGCAGTATTCTGAATGGGTAAATAGTTTTCTAAACAGTACTAGTGCTAATGTAGAGCAGTCCTTGGCCAAGCACAGTTGACTTTACATTCTTACTGCTTCCACTGTGTCACCATTTTGATCTTCAAATCTACACCCAAATACATGCAACACACAAAGTCTGGGTATAATTAAAAAAAGAAGAAACCATTGGCAACATTGACTGAACATTAGTTTATTCCCTTTGTTCTAAATTCAATGCAGACCAACATATACAAAAAAGATGTATCTGATCTGGTCAGGCTGCTTAAACAGAAAGTGGGGGGAAGTTGCATGTCTGTTTAGCAAAGCAAAATGTTGTGTATTTGAGTTTACTATCTTATGGCAGGAGCACTGGAGGATGTGCAGCAGCAGCATATATGGGAGGTAGGACTGCAGGGAATGGCAGATATGTGGTTGTCTTCTGTCCATTGTTTGGGGGATTTCTCCTGATTTAGGTTCAGGAAAAATTACACAACTTGCTTGTTCCTTAGGGATTTCATCAGGGTTGCCACACTAGCCTTTATTTAAAACTACTGCCAATACTGTCACTTTGTGGCCTGTAGTATTTAAGCATTGTGGGTATGTACCCACTTGCACTTAACAATCTACATGTGTTCCTCTTATGTGGCATCTGCTCCAGTGTGAGAGGACATCAGTGCTGAAGGCAGAAAACAGGTTTCCCTTTACCCCACAGGGCAGACCAGTTGGCTCCAGTTTAGTGCCATGAGGCAAAAGAATTATGGACTGCACTGTGTAATACATCCTATGTAGTGCTGTACCCAATTGTCAACGCCACAGGGCATATTTTATAGAAAAAAAATATAAAGGTGGTGGTCATTTAACAGTTACTGAAAAGGTGTGGTTTATTGTTACTGCCACAAACTCCTATATTCTTTAAATGCAGGTTTTGGAAAGGTGTTTAGCATATGCATTGGAATCCTGTTTTTGATGCGGAAAATCAGGTTTTTGAGTCAGTTGTGTTTTTACGCGTATTTGGATCTATACTGCTGCCTTCAAATAGTATCCTATTTTTAATTCCTTCTTGTAACATCTTTTGCTGGATCCTTACTTTTGCATTATTGTATCTGCAGTGCATCCTGCAAATTAAAACAAAAATACTGTTATTGATTCTGCCAAAAAACTTTTAATACTTTAAAACTTTTAACTTAATTTTAAACAAATGGTAAGCTTAGAATAGCTAAGCTTGTTTGAGTCAATGAATGCTGTTCTTGTATATACACCACCAACATCTTTAGTATGTACATCTAAGTGCCAAATGCTAATAAACCCCAAGAATAGCAGGCCATACTGACAAATGTGTACAAACCAAGGTGTGCCTGGAATGAGTAGTTTGCTCAATGGGCACTGAATGAAGCAGAAAAAATTTCAATAGGGAACACAACTGCTTGATGCCATGTAGTCTTGATTGTGATTGCCACTAACTAGGGAAATAGTGTAAGTATGCGCTCACATTTCATTTCTGATTCCTGCACTCTGAGCCAGAAATGGCAGTTTTCTGTTTGCTAAATGGTTGGACAGCTTAAAAACCTGCATTATGAAAAGAACTAATTCAACAGAAACCCAGATAAAGCTGAAGATGGACTGCCCAGCATGAAGAAATTCCATTCTGAATACATTTTCACTGTGAATTAAAATAATTGTAAAATAAAGCCTTTTTATTTGAAAAAAGTGTTTGGTTTTTTTTGTGGTAGTAGTGCAGTGCATTTATCTGACTGTGTTAAAGCTTTATTTTCTGATTTGAGGAATTTCCTGCTTCTAGGTACTCCAAGCAAGCAATATTCCCTCAGCTGAGCAAATGATTACGCTATAGCACAATTTCACATGCTTAAAGTTAACTTCCAGGCCTCGCCACCTTGAAGCAAAAAAAAAAAAAACTTACTCCTGTTTCATGGTGTCTGGAAACATTTTAAATTGTCTGATTCTGAGGTAGTTTTGTCTTGTAATTACATGGCACACTAAACTAACAGCTTGTGGATGGAGAGTTAGGAGTCCATTTGGGCCTCTAAGAAGCCCTTGCTTTAAAGCTTAGGGGGTAAGTGTGCCATAGTATGTATCTGCAAAAGTTGGTAAAGGAAATGTAACACTAAATTCTTTCTGTATAGGAAGGAGTAAGGCTAGGCTTGATCAATCGATCGTCGCATAGTGGATGCAGCTCCTTCCTTTGCCTTATAACCATAGCTCAATTGACAGGAAGCCAAGTTTTAGCAGATTTTCTATTAAAGCATTTAAAATACTAAGTGGTTTGCAGGATAGGGCAGTTATTGGTGCAGGGTAGAATAGCTTTTTTTTTTTACTTAAAAAAATGTTAGTGTTACTTTTCCTTTAAGGCAAATGAGATGCCAGGTCCAAATGTGTATACACTGCAAGTTATCAAGTCAGACACTACTCAATATGGCTCTACTTGATGTTTGTTATATCCGAGTTAAACACTGAAGGAATCTTTCTATACAGTAAGCTGGCTGGACACATACTGAACAAAACTGGTACATGTATGGTAGCCCAGTTGACTACACCCTAATGGAATGGAGGGGGGGTGGTTATAAGTAGGACAACTTTTTACACCACAAACAATTGGGCTTATTTAAAAATTGGAAAAGACTACCTATACTGATTCAAAATAATAAACCAAGCAGTTCTGGCATCCTTGGTGGGTAACAGTCTATTAACACACAACTGGATCAAGTATTTGGTAGTCACATATGCTACCCAGCTAAGTAGATTTGCTGATCTACCTTTTAAGGCAATGATTCATAATGAATTTTTCGTTGCATCTGCAAAATGCCAGGAAATGGGATACTGAGAAACTGTCGGTAAAACACTCAAATTGCATAATTGCTCTTAAGCACCTTTTGTATGCAAGGTATGTTCTGGCCTTTGTGTATCTGCAACAAAATGCACTGCACCTTTACAACAAATGAACACAGAGGGATATTCTGGAGTTTGGCCAAAGTCATTTTTACTACCCGGGAGCCAAAATGGCTGAATTTCCTCTCCACTGTCTTCCAGAAATTGTCATTGATAATTCAACTGCTTTTAGGTGATTATCTGATTTTTTTTTTTTTTTCAACCCTTGAGTATTAAAACATACCAGCATCCAAGTGTAGTAAGAATGTATCCACCGACAGCTACGTCACAGGATCTTCTCACTCTACCTATAGAAAAAAAAAAAATATATATATATATGGGGTTTTTCATGATAATCTTGCTGCTTGTGGCACACAAGTACAATTTGTAGCTATGGGGCAGACTGGTACCCATTGTGACATTAAATCGATGATTCTTCATGGAGTGAACTAAAACCACTTCGTGGTGGTGTTTTTCATAAAAATAAATAGGTGTGTGCCATTTCCCTTTAAGCCTGTGTCTAATGTATATTAAAGCATCATCTAAAAAAAAAAAAAAAAGGATATTTTCTGTGACTGCATAAACCCACTCTGACAACAACTTTGGTCCTTTATATGTGCATGGAACTCCTAAGAGACTTCTAATGCTCTTAATGGAAGCCCACTATTCCCTATTGTATTTATCCTTCTCTAATTAGCGTTTTCTAATGTGGAAAAACAAAATACCTAAATTTGCCATCTCTTGAAAAGCAAATCTGGTCAAATAAAGTAATATACAGAACAGTTACATAACAATGATTTATTCAGTTGTAAGATGAGGAAGTCAAAAATTTCTTGAGAATATAAAATCAGTGGTCACTTACTTGTTGCTAAGAAATGTCCTAAGCCAAGAACCAGAGACCCAACAGTTCCATACAGTATAGATTCCCGTGCACAAGGTGTATTCTGAACATCAATGATGCCCAATAATTTGAAGGACTACAAAGAAAAACACATTTTAACCACAGAATCCCACAAGATCAAAGAATTTATAGGAAGATACAATTATTTATGCATATTAGTAGTATTACTAGTAAAAACAAAACCATACACTAGCCGATCAGTTATCAAACCCACACACCTAATAGACAGCATATAAGGGACAACATATGATGGCCCTCCTACTGTTTAGGCAAACAGCAGAAAGTAAAAAGGAGCCCATACACTGGCCAGCAGGGTTAATCCACAGATGATGTTTTTAAGCCTGATGATTGAAAAAAAAAAAAACTGCAGTATCCATAATATATGGATTTTAGTTGGGATTGGCAGGCACCATACTGCCTGACTAATGTTTTGTGCCATATTATTGGTACATACACAGTTTAAAGGAATAGTAACACCAAAAACATGAATGGGTATCATAGTAATCAAAATATACTGTTGCCCTGCACTGGTAAAGTCGTGTATGCTTTAAAAATGCTACTATAGTTTATATAAATAAACTGTAGTCAGGAGGGTAGCTTCCCAAATTAAAATGGGTTTAAATAGAACATGTTACTTAGTTTGTAACACCATAGTATTCTACAGAGCTTATCTGTTACCTGCTATGTAATCTGTGCCTTTTCCCCTTTTCTTTCAGCTTTAAAGGAGAAGGAAAGGCTAATAAAGAGTTAATCTCAAGCTGCAGGCATACCTTCATTTGTCTCAATAGTGCCCTTAAGTTTCCCCATTTTTCTCCTGTTCAGATGATCAGAAGCCAAACAGGAAAAAAAAAAGCTAAGCTGTGTAAAGAAAATTCCCATAATTAAGACGCGGTAAAATTTATAGCGCACACTAAAAATAGCGCACATTTTATCGCACTTTAGTGAATCAGGCCCAATAGGTCCAGAGACATTAATGTGAACATACAATTAGTTTTATGGTTTGGAAATGGAGAATGGATTGCATACTGGGATCTATGGTTTTGAGTGTGCATGATCAGTATTTGTTCTGAACCCCTTTTCTCCTATTTATCCTACTTTTACCTTTTTTTAGACCTTGCAGACATTCTCCCAGATTCCATTCATTAACTGGTACAGATGTGCAAATGTCCAAAGTACTAACTCACCCTTACACATAATTGTGCCAGCTAAAGGCAATTTTAGGGGTGATGGAACATGCAGCATTTTGTCAAAGAGTTCAATCGCCTCTCCTATTGGTGAGTAAGTGGCCAAAACTTGCTATTAGAAACTGAGAAAATTGCAGTGGGTAAACCATTATTTATATAACTGCACTCAATTGCCGCCTTCTGCAGCTTTGCAGGAATGGGGAGTTGAACCCATGGCAGTGGCAGCAGCAGGGTATTATTGGCGCATTGTTGTCCCCTTGGGGTATCATGACTTCACTTCCATGCGGTAATTCGTATCCCAAAGACAGTGATATTTATAGGAATGCCATCTGGAAAGGTCCTTACAAATACATTTACTTTTATGACATAAAATAACATTTTTCGTTCGTGGGGGGCCATTCATGTAGCAAAGACTGACCCGGATGCTATCCAGCACTGCTAGGCAATGTGTGGTGTGAATGAACATGATGCATAACTAGAAATCAGAGACACATAAGAAGTGGGTTGTTTTTTTACATTTCCAGCACTAATCTTATAGGCCGAGAGCATTTAATAAACACAAAAAAACACGTGGTTATTCTGCAATCCGAAAAAAAAATCCTACCTTTTCTTTAACTACTTCGCCTTCCTGACCCGCCATGTTGGTTGGCACAGTATCGCCGACCTTCAGAAACGTCCGCCAACCAGCAACGAGAATGGAAAACCTCGTCTAGAAAGTCCCCTTCCTCTATTGCTCAGGGCTAGCCGAACGCACGCATTATTGTTGGAAGGGGAGGGGCTTGCACGCTGGGGCCATGTTAAGGGATTTGAGTCTTTTCACGTAGTTGTAAAATGGATGCGAAGTGCAAAGTGTGTGGTACTGATTCTGTGCCTGCCCCTCTGCAGTCCTGCACTAATTGCGCAGAACATGGCAGCTCCCTATGTACTTATTGGGGGGACGTATACAGTACACCCAAGCTTCGCTATGTTCACATATGTAGTTTTGGCAGCGTTTTGCTACAGCTGCTATTGGACAGTAGCGGGAAAATGATTTGCGTGCTGAGGTTTATTAAAGGAACAGTAACTCCAAAAAATGAAAGAGCTTTAAAGTAATAAAAATATAATGCACTGTTGCCCTGCACTGGTAAAACTGGTGTGTTTGCTACAGTAACACTACTAAAATTTATATAATAAGCTGCTGTGTAGCCCCGGGGGCAGCCATTCAAGCTGGAAAAAAGGAGAAAAGGCACAGGTTACATAGCAGATAACAGATTAGTTCTGTAGAATACAATAGTGTTTTATCTGTTATCTGCTATGTGCCTGTGCCTTTTCTTGAATGGCTGCCTCCATGGCTACACAGCAGCATATTTATATAAATTATAGTAGACTTTCTGAAGTAAACACACAACTTTTACCAGTGCAGGGCAGCAGCACATTATATTTTAGTTACTTTTATACACTTTCATTTTTTGGTGTTACTGTGACTTTAACCTGAGCTGCAGAGCCGAACTTGTGAGGGAGTTACCGTAAGCGTTTCTACTGAATTGGATTTTCCTTGCTGTAATGCTATGGAATAATTTGTAAATAAACAGACCTATTATATTACAGAAAGACTGGCCATTTGGCAATACGTGTTGAAACATGCTAGTTCAGCGAATTGACCTTGATTTGGCTCCTTGCATGCAGAGTCCGTTCAGACTGACAGGGTTGTTGGGCCATAATACAGGGCTACGCAGGCCCTTTCTACTTATCCCTGGAGGCTTTGGTAATCAGCAGGATAATACTTGGTGCGCCTTAGGGAAAGGTGCCCTGGTAACTTTATAGCATGGGGCCCCATGATTAGTAATGGGATGATTTCTTTTTGTCAAATTACTTGGCAAGAGTGCTCTGTTAAAGAAGAAGGAAAGGTAAAAACTGTGTCTGACTTCCTCTCAGAAACATCCATAATTCCCCTGGCCAGAGTCTGCGCAATTCTCTTCTCTCTTCTTTCCTGCTCCCTTCTCCCTTAAGCTGGCCATACACGCACTGATAATATCGTACGATATTCGGTGCGTGTATGGCAAGTCGGCGAGTCGACCGATATCGCAGGAAGCTGCTGATAACAGGTCGACTCGCCGATCGGGCCAGTTAAAAGATTTTGATTGGGCGCCATAGAAGGCGCCTGACCAAAATCTGCCTTCAGCACTGAATCGGCAGAAGGAGGTAGGAATCCTATTGTTTCTACCTCCTTATCTGCCGTTTCAACCCTGAACTGTTTGTGGCCGATTGTACGATCGCAAATCGCCACGTGTGTGGCCACCTTTCAGAATGTGTGATCTTGGCTATAAGGGCTAGAGCTGCAGACAGGAAGCCACTTAAAATGGCAGCTGCTATCTTAAGCAAAGGGAGAAAGCTTCTAAAGCTGTTTACTCGGGTATGGTAATGGTTTCTGCAGAATAAATATAGTGTTCTAGGTGGCACTAATGTGGCAAATCTATTGGCAGTAAAATGCCAAAATGACTTTCCTTCTTTAAGAGGGGTATTCATGACATGGAAAAGGTGCAGAGACACAACTTAACTTTTTTTTTAAAAAAAGAATTAAACTATGAGAAAAGACTGAAGGTTAGTGTTCTTTCTGGACAAAGGTGCTTGTGAGAGGACATGGTTACTCTTTACAAGTATATTAGAGGGCATAGAGTGGGGGATATTTTTTCGCATATAAAAGAACAACTGTGTAGACTTGAGGAAATTTACTTTCACTTGAAGAGGTCGAGCTTCACGGTGAGGGTAGTGAGCTGGAGTGTCCTGCCTGGTGATGCTGTTATGGCAGATTCTATTAATAACAAGTGTCATATCAGAGTTAGTTAACCCTTTAAGTGCCAGCCGAATTCGTCATTTCAGTTCCCCCCAGTGCCAGACGTTTTTTAAGCATTTTGTACTCATTCACTTTAAAAATGTTTTTTGGTAGGAAAACCTCCATGAAACTAGGGAAATTATATATCGTTTTTTTCGTCACTAATTGGGCTTCGACATACATACCAAATTTTATAATTTTTCTGGAGATATGATGTGTATTTTGGGTGAAATATGTAAAAAAAAAATAAAATTATGAAAAATTTCTGTATATTTTGAGTTTTTTTTCCATAGAAAAGTTAATTTTACACACTTTTTTTTGTTGTTTGTAAAAGCCCTGATACTCCCAAGTCCAACGATACCAAATATGTGGTGGTACCCCACAGTTCCTGTCCAGAAGTAACCCCCAAACTAAAGCAATACTTAGTACAATATCACACCAGAACAAAGCGGAAAAGCGCTTGTAACAGTTGATGCAGCATAACTTATATGTAAATCTAGAATATCCCCTCATGTTTGGTATCTTTAGAAACTACAGACCTTCAGGTTTCCAGGTGCAATGTAGTTTTCACTCAAAAGCCAAATACCTTTTGTCAGTGCATTGTGAAATTTGGAACTTTTTTTGACATTTTTTTTTTTTTTCTAAAACGTAAACTTGGACGCATGATCAAATGTGGATTTGACAAAAAAAAATCTCATAAAAATTTTCTAACAAAGGCAAATTTGAAAGACAAACTTCTCCTGAATAAAATGATGCCCCATATGTATGGGTGCACATAAAGACATGGGCATCAAACACTCCAAAGCAGGGGCAATGCACAAGGGCAATTACAGCTAAAAATGTGGGTGCTGTGCTCCATGTGCACTACCTGCAGTTTTTCAGTGTTAACCCCCCCTACTTGTGAAATAACCCCCACAAACTATATATGTCTGAAAAGTGCACACCTTCAGCTATTCAGAGACGCCACTCTCCTCTTTCTACATGGAAAATTGTGGCCGCAGTCCCTTGCAGAAGTCAGCGCTTTGGTCAGAAATCAAGAAAAAAACAGATACAAACCTAGATTTCTCCCCAAAATCTCCATGGCAACTACTAAAAACTTACTAAACATCAATCTGCAAGTTCCCCTGAATAAAACGATACCCCATATGTATGGGTGCACATAAAGACGTGGCCACCAAATGCCCCAAAACAGGGGCAATGCATAAGGGCAATTTCAGTTGAAATTTTGGGGGCTGCGCTCTATGTGCACTTCCTGCAGTTTTTCAGTGTTAACCCCCCCTACCTGTGAAATAACCCCCACAATCTATATATTTCTGAAAAGTGCACACCTTCAGCTATTCAGAGACACCACTCTCCTCTTTCTACATGGAAAATTGTGGCCGCAGTCCCTTGCAGAAGTCAGCGCTTTGGTCAGAAATCAAGAAAAAAACAGATACAAACCTAGATTTCTCCCCAAAATCTCCATGGCAACTACTAAAAACTTACTAAACATCAATCTGCAAGTTCCCCTGAATAAAACGATACCCCATATGTATGGGTGCACATAAAGACGTGGCCACCAAATGCCCCAAAACAGGGGCAATGCATAAGGGCAATTTCAGTTGAAATTTTGGGGGCTGCACTCTATGTGCACTTCCTGCAGTTTTTCAGTGTTAACCCCCCCTACCTGTAAAATAACCCCCACAAACTATATATTTCTGAAAAGTGCACACCTTCAGCTATTCAGAAACACCACTCTCCTCTTTCTACATGGAAAATTGTGGCCGCAGTCCCTTGCAGAAGTCAGCGCTTTGGTCAGAAATCAAGAAAAAAACAGATACAAACCTAGATTTCTCCCCAAAATCTCCATGGCAACTACTAAAAACTTACTAAACATCAATCTGCAAGTTCCCCTGAATAAAACGATACCCCATATGTATGGGTGCACATAAAGACGTGGCCACCAAATGCCCCAAAACAGGGGCAATGCATAAGGGCAATTTCAGTTGAAATTTTGGGGGCTGCACTCTATGTGCACTTCCTGCAGTTTTTCAGTGTTAACCCCCCCTACCTGTAAAATAACCCCCACAAACTATATATTTCTGAAAAGTGCACACCTTCAGCTATTCAGAAACACCACTCTCCTCTTTCTACATGGAAAATTGTGGCCGCAGTCCCTTGCAGAAGTCAGCGCTTTGGTCAGAAATCAAGAAAAAAACAGATACAAACCTAGATTTCTCCCCAAAATCTCCATGGCAACTACTAAAAACTTACTAAACATCAATCTGCAAGTTCCCCTGAATAAAACGATACCCCATATGTATGGGTGCACATAAAGACGTGGCCACCAAATGCCCCAAAACAGGGGCAATGCATAAGGGCAATTTCAGTTGAAATTTTGGGGGCTGCACTCTATGTGCACTTCCTGCAGTTTTTCAGTGTTAACCCCCCCTACCTGTAAAATAACCCCCACAAACTATATATTTCTGAAAAGTGCACACCTTCAGCTATTCAGAGACACCACTCTCCTCTTTCTACATGGAAAATTGTGGCCGCAGTCCCTTGCAGAAGTCAGCACTTTGGTCAGAAATCAAGAAAAAAACAGATACAAACCTAGATTTCTCCCCAAAATCTCCATGGCAACTACTAAAAACTTACTAAACATCAATCTGCAAGTTCCCCTGAATAAAACGATACCCCATATGTATGGGTGCACATAAAGACGTGGCCACCAAATGCCCCAAAACAGGGGCAATGCATAAGGGCAATTTCAGTTGAAATTTTGGGGGCTGCGCTCTATGTGCACTTCCTGCAGTTTTTCAGTGTTAACCCCCCCTACCTGTAAAATAACCCCCACAAACTATATATTTCTGAAAAGTGCACACCTTCAGCTATTCAGAGACGCCACTCTCCTCTTTCTACATGGAAAATTGTGGCCGCAGTCCCTTGCAGAAGTCAGCACTTTGGTCAGAAATCAAGAAAAAAACAGATACAAACCTAGATTTCTCCCCAAAATCTCCATGGCAACTACTAAAAACTTACTAAACATCAATCTGCAAGTTCCCCTGAATAAAACGATACCCCATATGTATGGGTGCACATAAAGACGTGGCCACCAAATGCCCCAAAACAGGGGCAATGCATAAGGGCAATTTCAGTTGAAATTTTGGGGGCTGCGCTCTATGTGCACTTCCTGCAGTTTTTCAGTGTTAACCCCCCCTACCTGTAAAATAACCCCCACAAACTATATATTTCTGAAAAGTGCACACCTTCAGCTATTCAGAGACGCCACTCTCCTCTTTCTACATGGAAAATTGTGGCCGCAGTCCCTTGCAGAAGTCAGCACTTTGGTCAGAAATCAAGAAAAAAACAGATACAAACCTAGATTTCTCCCCAAAATCTCCATGGCAACTACTAAAAACTTACTAAACATCAATCTGCAAGTTCCCCTGAATAAAACGATACCCCATATGTATGGGTGCACATAAAGACGTGGCCACCAAATGCCCCAAAACAGGGGCAATGCATAAGGGCAATTTCAGTTGAAATTTTGGGGGCTGCACTCTATGTGCACTTCCTGCAGTTTTTCAGTGTTAACCCCCCCTACCTGTAAAATAACCCCCACAAACTATATATTTCTGAAAAGTGCACACCTTCAGCTATTCAGAAACACCACTCTCCTCTTTCTACATGGAAAATTGTGGCCGCAGTCCCTTGCAGAAGTCAGCGCTTTGGTCAGAAATCAAGAAAAAAACAGATACAAACCTAGATTTCTCCCCAAAATCTCCATGGCAACTACCAAAAACTTACTAAACATCAATCTGCAAGTTCCCCTGAATAAAACGATACCCCATATGTATGGGTGCACATAAAGACGTGGCCACCAAATGCCCCAAAACAGGGGCAATGCATTACAATGGGGCTGCAATTTATGTGCACATCTCAAAGTTTTTCAGACAAAATTGCCCCTTACCTGTGAAAAAACCCATATAAACTATACATTGATTAAAAATAGACAACTTCAGCTATTCAGAGACACCACTCTCCTCTTTCTACATGGAAAATTGTGGCCGTGGTCCCTTGCAGAAGTCAGCGCTTTGGTCAGAAATCAAGGAAAAACCAGATACAAACCTAGATTTCTCCCCAAAATCTCCATGGCAACTACCAAAACTTACTAAACATCAATCTGCAAGTTCCCCTGAATAAAACGATATGCCATATGTATGGGTGCACATAAAGATGCAGCCACCAAATGCCCCAAAACAGGGGCAATGCATAATAATGGGGCTGCAATTTATGTGCACATCTCAAAGTTTTTCAGACAAAATTGCCCCTTACCTGTGAAAAAACCCATATAAACTATACATTGAAATAGACAACTTCAGCTATTTAGAAACACCATTCTTGGTTTTCTACAGGCAAAATTGTGGATGCAGTTCCCTATACAAGCTGGACTTTAGTCTGAAAAAAAATATAAAGTTAGATTTCTCCCCAAAATCTCAATGGCAACTATCAAAAAACTTGCTCAGTATCAATTAGCAAGTTACCCTGAATAAAATTACACCCCATATGTCTGGTTGCACATAAGTACATGGCCGCCAAACCTGAAAATGCATAATATTGGGGCTGCACTCTATGCACCCCTTGCAGTTTTTTAACTTTAACCCCCCCCCCCCAAATAAACCCCTAAATTGTACTTTACTCACCTATTTCAGTTTAGCGGAGCATCTTTGATTTGAGTTCCATCTTTCCTGTGGTGTTATGATACCAGTTTTTTGCTTCTTCCTACACTACTTTAGAAATGACAAAATCTGCACCACATTTAGAAGGATATTTGCCAAAAAAATCCATAGTAATTTGGCCCATAAATGATGCAAGTGTCCTTAGAAGTTGCACTAAAGGTGCCAACAATAAAGCTTGGGGCATTAGCATCAGAGATAAAATTATGTGCACCATTACGTGCCGTGCAGCAGTCACCAGTGGCACACCAGTATTACGCAAAGTTTTTATATTTAGAGAGCCACTGCAACTTGTGTAACCTAACCAGAACATACAGTAGATATTCAATTTGTACTACAAGCACAAAAAACCGTAATGTATCTGTCATCCTGTGCTCAAGAACCTTTGCAAAAAACTTAAGGCCTACACTTACAGTAGTTAAATGCTGCCCAGAAATACAAAGTATATAATACAAAACTATGCACAGATAACTGCGCTGACAGGCATGCTTTTGAGGTGCCAGTAAAAGGACTTGTGGCATCAGCTTTAGAGATAAAAACATCTCATTGATTCATCACACACCACAAGTTTTATCATGCGCCCTGTCAGTCACCCAGCACCTCAGTTCGCTATACCAACAGCACAATACAAGTCCTACCCCATAACCAAAGAAACACTGCAACTAGCCTGAATAACCATAGCTCAAACACAAAAATCTGAATGCCCAAGAACAAGTCTAAACAACCACAAGCTACAAGCACACACTGTTTTTCTGACAACCTGTGCAAAAAACAAAATCACATACCATAAAACCCTACTTTACTAAAAAAAAAAAAACTTTTGCCAATAATATGACACACCTTACCAAACTTTTCATCACATATATCTATAACCTAGTTATAAGTAAAGTACGGACCTGCCAGAATAGATAAACTCAATAAATAAAAAACAGCGTCACTTTGCCAGCACAGCTAAGTTTGGAGGCCTGCAACCTTGTGCATAAAAACCTAGAACATGCCAAGTCCACTATTCTGATATGCTAAATCCTTATTCCACCAACAAACCCAGAGAACCATAACCTACCTATAAAAACACAAAATTCAAGTCCTCTCATAGTGTACCACAGTATGGTACACTTCAAAACATGGGTGGAAACACAAAGCAGGCTTGCTAGGACACTTGGGACAATAATACCGGACATCTCGCCTAACACCCTTGGAACGGCAAACCTTACATTTTCTCTGGGCATATCTTTTATTAGGTGTTGGTGGAATTTGTGCTATAAAATGCTTACCCACCATTCGGGCAACATTGTCATTACCTGGCATGTCAGGAACCTCCTCTACATCACCAAACAACAAGGCAGGGAGCAACTGCAGCAAATAATTATAATAAGACAATCTGGGGCCTGGTACTGCCGCCTTGTAAACGACATAAGAATTATAAAGGGCCATTTGGATCATATAAATTGCTGCTTTTTTGTACCAGGCCCTGGTTTTTCGGGTGGCATTATAATAATGTTGTATTTGGTCGGATTTATCAACACCACCCATATGCTTACTATATTCTTTACTACACAGGGGCTTTGTTTTTGAGGGCCTACCGCCACTTCTGTGTTGGACAATCATGGTCTCATCGTGGATAGTAGTAAGCATAAGAACAACTTTGGTGTCTGAATATTTTATGGCCAAGAGCTCATTGCTTCTTAGAGCATGTACTTCTCCACGCTTCAGTTTCTTATCCAGCAATTCCCTGGGCAGTCCTTTGCGGTTACGGTGGACTGTGCCGCAGGCTGGGGTGTCCAAAGAATTTAGGGCTCTAAATAAAGGGATGCCTGTGTAAAAGTTATCCACGTATAAGTGGTAACCTCGGCCCAGCAGTGGAGTTATGAGCTCCCAAACAATTTTACCACTGGTAGTCAAGTCAGTGGGACAACCGGGGGGGTCCAAATTAGTGTCCTTTCCCTCATACAGCATGAAATAACTAGTGTAGCCCGTGCTGCTTTCACAGAGTTTGTAAAATTTAATCCCATAGCGAGAACGCTTACTAGGGATATATTGGCGAAATTTTAGGCGCCCTTTGAAGAGCAAAAGGGACTCATCTACACAGACATTTTGGGAGGGGGTGTAAACCTCTGCGAAGCGCTGAGACAGGCTATCTATAAGGGGCCTCAATTTATAAAGCCTGTCATAACCGGGCTCATTAGGGGCAACAGCCGTTGTGTTGTCGTTAAAGTGAAGAAACCGCAATAAAATTTGATAACGGTTTCTTGCCATAACGGCTGAAAAAAGAGGGATGGAAAGGACTGTATTGGTATCCCAGTAGGAAGCTAAAGAATTACGTTCTACGAGTCCCATTGCCAATGTAAGAGCCAGGAATCTTTTTATTTCGTTTATATTTGTGGGATACCATGCCTGGGCTCTTGAAAAACCCGGTAAAGGGTTGCTGGCAAGATACTGCTCAGCATACAAATTTGTGTAACGGACCATGTCCTGTAGGATGGCCTCTGTAATATAGAGATTAAAAAAATCTATAATTTCAAAATTAGTGGTGTCCACACTGAGGCCAGGGACTGCAGTGAAAGGGGGAATTTCAGGGACATAATTACAGGGAGGCCCCCACGCAGGCTCTCCAACTGCTGCATCAGTGCTACCCTCACCCTCTTCTACATCCATGGGTACATCTTGGGCACTACCACTAGCCTCTGCCTCTTCAGCAGTAAGCGTGCCACCACTACTAAACTCTGCGCTAACCGTGTCACTATCCTCTATCTCTGATTCCTCAGTAGAGTGGTCAGATGGAACATACTCAGACCCAGAATCGCTAAATTCTTCTGAGCTGGAGTCCATGCAATACCTAGCAGCTTCCTCTGTGCTGTAAAACCGTTTGGCCATTGTGCCAGAAATATACAGACAACTACAAATCTAGCAATCAGCAGGCAAAGTCAAAACAAGCAAGCAAAAAAAAAAAAAAAAAAAAAGCAAGACAACACTTGTAATGATGTAATAATGTAATAGGAGAACACTTGTAATAGGAGAAGCTAGAAAAAAAAACCTCACTGTAACCTTTTGATAAACTCAAGCCAGCAAGAGATGACCAGGAGTTAACCTTTGGCAATAGAAACTACCAGAACAATCTGAACTTAGCACCTCTGGACCTTTCTAGAACAACTGAAATCAAATGGAATAAAACCACTAAAAGCAATCAAAGAACAATAATTGCAATGAAATCAGTGGTCAGAGCCCTGGATCCACTAATGTCACTGCAAAAGCAACCTTTTTTGGGGCACTAAACACACAATAAAGAACAATGCAAAGATAAAACACCATAAAATCAGTAAAACCCAATAAAACCACCTAAACCAACAGAAGAACAATAATTGCAATGAAATCGGTGGTCAGAGCCCTGGATCCACCAATGTCACTGCAAAAGCAACCTTTTTTGGGGCACTAAACACACAATAAAGAACAATGCAAAGATAAAACACCATAAAATCAGTAAAACCGAATAAAACCACCTAAACCAACAGAAGAACAATAATTGCAATGAAATCGGTGGTCAGAGCCCTGGATCCACCAATGTCACTGCAAAAGCAACCTTTTTTGGGGCACTAAACACACAATAAAGAACAATGCAAAGATAAAACACCATAAAATCAGTAAAACCGAATAAAACCACCTAAACCAACAGAAGAACAATAATTGCAATGAAATCGGTGGTCAGAGCCCTGGATCCACCAATGTCACTGCAAAAGCAACCTTTTTTGGGGCACTAAACACACAATAAAGAACAATGCAAAGATAAAACACCATAAAATCAGTAAAACCGAATAAAACCACCTAAACCAACAGAAGAACAATAATTGCAATGAAATCGGTGGTCAGAGCCCTGGATCCACCAATGTCACTGCAAAAGCAACCTTTTTTGGGGCACTAAACACACAATAAAGAACAATGCAAAGATAAAACACCATAAAATCAGTAAAACCGAATAAAACCACCTAAACCAACAGAAGAACAATAATTGCAATGAAATCAGTGGTCAGAGCCCTGGATCCACCAATGTCACTGCAAAAGCAACCTTTTTTGGGGCACTAAACACACAATAAAGAACAATGCAAGGATAAAACACCATAAAATCAGTAAAACCGAATAAAACCACCTAAACCAACAGAAGAACAATAATTGCAATGAAATCGGTGGCCAGAGCCCTGGATCCACCAACGTCACTGCAAATTCAGCACCCAATAGCAATACAAAAGTTACAGTGCAATAAAAACAGAAATCAATTATGAAAATGCCAAAAAAAACACTAAAATGCAACCAAATAAATCAGATAATTATAGAGCAAGATCAGAAATAAAGTTTTAGTAAAAAAAAAGACTGCCAAAGAAAGCAAAGAAAGAAAGAAAAGAAAAGAAAGAAAGTTTTTTTTTTTTTTTTTTTTTTTTTTTCTAAGTGTAAGTGTGTGTGTAAGTGTCTGTGTGTGCTTTGGAAAGTTGTAAATAAGTGTGTATGTGTGTAAAAGTGTAATAATGACAAAGATAGAAGAAGAAATGGAAAAAAAAAAAAAAAAAAATTTTTAGACAGTTGAGATAAAATAAGCAAAATAAACAGTGGTTAGAGAGTTGTAGTTCAGCTCACACAATGCAGGCAGGCAATCAGGGCGACCAATCCAGCAGGAAGGCAGCAGGAAGGCAGCAGGGGGGCTCCAGCAGTCACACGTGCACAGCAGGAGTGAAGAGGCGACGCGGGGGCGGCGACATTTAAAGGGACAGCAGTGGACACGTCATCAATGCGTGTCCACTGCTGTCATTGGCTAAGGGACCGGATCGGTGCGGCTGGGCGACCGGATCGGTGAGTATGACCTTACTTGCTCGTTGCCTAGGGGGTTGTGCAGGCTTTACAAGCGCTGCGCTGCTTTAAAAGCGAGCGCAGCGCTTGTAAACCCGAAAGTGCCATAGGACGTAGATTCTACGTTCTATGGCACTTTGGTCCTTTAGTGCCTAGGACGTAGAATCTACGTCCTATGGCACTAAAAAGGTTAATATAGATATGTGTATATCTATCTCCACTTGTGTGCCAAAGTACTAGTGAGTTTTTCAGTTTAGATCACAGAGGTTGTCATCATGTTATGGCAGAGTCAGAATGTCCATAGTTACCTTTACTATAATTACATCACATACCTTGAGTGTACTTGTTCCATGCCCCCTATGTCTACACAAGTCCATTACAGTTAAATGATGTCATTGTAGGAAAATAAAGTTTATACCTCAAATTTTATTTAAAAAATCTATAATACATTTAAAATGTACAGCCCGTGTGGTTAATGTGCACACAAACACTTCCCTAAATGATCAAATAATGACAAATTTAGGCTAAAGAACACTCACACTGCAAAAGTGTATTGTCAAAGCATGCTTTTATGACATATAAGTAATGTCTTTCTCACCTGTTTCAATAAACAGTGAGATTGCTCCAAGCATCCAGGCAGGACTTTAAGAATCACAAAATATTTGGTGGCAAGAAATATAGAATATAAATGTCACAATATAAGGCTGATTAGTAATAAATACAGATAATTTCTACATGGGAGCTCAGAAACCAGTGCAGTTAGCATAAGAACTCAATAATTAGCCATGTAGCATCAGCTTATATGACAGGTCAACCTCATGTTTTGATTAATAATTTGCTACAACCCCAAAGCTTAGCCTCTCAACAGCTGTTTAGAACACACTGAGCATGCAAGTGTCGCAGACACTGGATAATTGCTGCTATTGAGATGCAACTATTGCACATTGGCAGCCAGCTTTAAAGCGATAGTGTATTGGCTTGGAATAGTGTATCCAACTGCCAATGCAGTTTGTAAGTAGGCAACTGCTTTTAAACTTTTGTTCATTAAATGGAATTACACTATTGGGCTTATTTACCAATTTCCAAGTTTGTGAATTTGAGTTTGTTTTTCTAAATTGAATAAACACACATATCAAATGCTCATTTATTAATTATGAAAACTAGTTCAAATAAAAAATTGGCATACCAGTTTGCCAACTCAGAAAACTCGAAAAATTTGAGTTTAAAATGATGGCTTTACTTTGCCTAGGACAATTCCCACTGCCTTCTATAGAAACCTGCAAGCTTTTAGATGGTGAAGTTTTAGTTTTTTGCACTTAATAAATACCAGATATTCAAGTTTTTCAACCATAACTCAAATTGTGGGGGTTTTAGCGCTAAAAAACTTGAATCGTAAAAAAACTTGAGTGTTGCCATCCTTTCAGAACCCTGTGTATGTGCCTCCTTCACATGAGATTTGCTGTACTGTTCTGTTGTTAGGGCCTAAAAATCCTCTCAAACTTTAAACACTCTATAAGAAAATTAAATATACTAAAAATGGTCCAAAGCACACTTTTTAAAATTCTGTACCTGCTAGGGTCATTGGTGCTGTATTAACCTGTCCTCCAGAGGACATGAAGGTATTTGCCACCACAAAAAAAAAATTTCAACGTGTATCTTATAAAATAAATATTTGGCATAGTTTTCATGATACTGTTGCTTTAAAGGGGACCTTTCACCCAAATAAATTATTGCTAATTATTTTCTATTTAATTTGTCAAGCAAAATAAACCTCACTTACATAATATAAATCTTGTTTCCTTCAGTCTTGGAATTACACAATCACAGCAAGAAAGCAGGCACCAGGAAGTGGAAAAATGAATGGAAAGTTAAAATAATTGTCTGCCTTGCCTCTATGCCTAAGGCGGGGCAGGCAAATGTGATTGACAGCTGGAATTTTTAAATGCCTTTATAATGGGTGTGGATGTGTTAATATAAATAGGAATTTGGGTTTCATGTCTAATTTGAAAAATACGTTTTATACCTGGGTGACAAGTCCCCTTTAAAGGAGAAAGAGAGGCTAATAAAGAGTTCATCTCAAGCTGCAGGCATACCTTCAGTTCTCTCAATAGTGCCCTTAAGTCTCCCCATATTTGTCCCGTTCAGATGATGAGAAGCCTCATAGGGGGAAAAAAACCCCACTGAACTCTGTATAATGCCTCACTCCTGCACCAAGACCGGTGTACATGCTCAGTTCATAAGACTATGAGGAAGTTTCCTGCTGATTGGCTCAGATCCACATTCCTAAGGGGGGGAGGGAGTTCCTTGCATTCTTCAGGGAGGGGGGAGAGAGGAGAGAGCTGCGGGTCTCTGGCACAGGAAACCAAAGAGACAACAAACCCTGTTTGAGAAGTCAGTGCAGCGTTTCTGTGAGTGCTTATGGCTGTATTTACATAGATAAAGCTTACTTAGTTTTTACTTTTCCTTCTCCTTTAAGATATTTCTTCTAGGCTATATGAAATAATCAGATATTTACAGAGTGACACTACGGTTGCTAAGCCCTTGGGTCAGTGATCACATCAGCCAGTTAATGGGGAGAGTTCTGTCTTGCTCCCACACTTCTTCCTGTTACAGTTAGAGCTGCATTATTTGTGGTCATGTGATCTCTGAGGGAGCACCCAGCCCATCACTAAATGGTGGCTCAAAGTCATCAATGTAAAAAGGCAGAATTTACGAATATTAACTGATATATGGGGGATGGAGCTTTCTGGATACTGGGTCAGCATTAATGAATCCCATACCTGTATAACTAAATGGAGTAGTGTGCTGACCACAAGAAATGTAATCATTATGGTGCCATACAAAGACCTATTAGCTGCCAATCCAGTAATGAGATATCGCTGTATATGGCCTCTTCCCTACCCTACCTATACAAGTCACACAGTGGCTCTTCATTTTGTGTAGGTATTTGTGAGGTGCCACTAGAGGCACTGTTTCAGGAGCTGCCATCCTCTGGCTCTGCAGCTGTTTGTTAATCAGAAGCTTCGGCCTATCAGCAGTGGGGAGAGAATATGCAGAACTCTCCGTAGTAAATAGATGGGAAATTCTCTTTTTCTTAAGCATGCACTGAATCCACTTTTATAGATTTGGACAAATAGAGAATCAATACAGTTTCACAGAAAAAAAATGCTATTTCCATAATCATGTTATTTAAAGTCAGTAGGGGTTCATATCCAGTTTGGCCAGGCACTTGGATTCGCCCATATCCGAACCCTGTCGAATAAAAAAGGCTCTGATCTCAAACCAAATGCAGGATTTGGTGCATCGCTAATTTTCGTACCGATACAACCAATGCACAAGCGTGAATGTGGTGTAAATAATAAATAAAGACCAAACAACTGTGGCAATTTCCATGTTTTTATTTAACCAACACAATTGTTTCTTCTTATATTAAAAAAATACAGTTTTCTCTTTTGGTGGAAAAGAGCCTCATCGCTGAAGGCTGTATCTGCACTGTTATATCAAAAAATTATTCCATATATCGAAAAACAGTAACAGTTTGAGTGACAAAGTTGTGACACCGCAAATAAACTGATTTAGTATCATGAGTGAAACAAATCAATCCGAGATTTACAGCTCATCAAATGCATCCCCTGAACAACATGGCACCCCTTCTTGCACTCGCTGTCGTCATCACTGCTTTTGGTTTCTTTATCTTATGTAAAATGCTCTATGAAATACCAATAGTAATAAAAGGCATTCGGCAGATAGAAAATGATTATTCAATGCCCCGAAACAATGCAGACTCATTCTCAATATGGAGAGAGAAGTGGTGCAAGAAGCTTTCTGTAGTCACTCTCTATAATCTGACCTACCAATGAAGCCTATGGCCAAGCAGGAAATCATACTTAGTCCACAGGCTTCCAAACAGGGCAGTGACCAACTGAGAACCAACATGGAGTTTCACGCCATAACTGGTCATGTTAAAGGGGCTATTCACCTTTAAATTAACTTTCTGTATGGCAGACATTGAAATTCTGAGACAATTTGCAATTGGTTTTCATTTTTATTTTTTTGTGGTTTTTCAGTTTGTTTACCTTAACAACCAGATAGTGGTTTGAGATACAGGACTGAATATAAAGATAAAGAATAAAAAGTATAAATATCTCAATAAATAAAGAAGACCAGTTGCAACATTGCTAGAAATAGGACATTTTAGGGCTCTGGCACACGGGGAGATTAGTCGCCCGCGACAAAACTCCCTGTTTGCGGGCGACTAATCTCCCCGGATTGCCATCCCACCGGCGCAAATGTAAATCGCCGGCGGGATGGCACGCGTCGCGCAAGTTGCCTCGAGAGGAAACTTACACGATTTCAGTGAAATCGCGCCGCCGCGTATGCCATCCCTCCGGCGATTTACATTTTCACCGGTGGGATGGCATTTGGAGGAGATTAGTCGCCCGAGACACAGGAGATTTGTTGCGGGCGACTAATCTCCCCGTGTGCCAGAGCCCTTATAATATACTAAAGGTTAAAGGTTTAACACCCCTTTAACACCATTGCTAGTGTGAATTACCATAGTGAGACTAAAGAGAACAGTGTTCTGCAGAATACGTCCGTGTACAGCAGGGATCCCCAACCTTTTATACTGGTGAGCCACATTCAAGCTGAAAAAGTGTTGGGGAGCAACACAAGCATGAAAAATGTTCCTGGAGGTGCCAATGAGAGCTATAATTGGCTATTTGATAGCCCTTATGTGGACTGGCAGCCTATAGAAGGCTCTGTTTGGCATTATACTTGCTTTTTATGCAACCAAAACTTGCCACCAAGTCAGGAATTCAAGAATAACTACCTGGTTTGAGGCCCCTGGGAGCAACATCCAAGGGGTTGGGGAGCAACATGTTGCTCACGAGCTACTGGTTGGGGATCACTGGTGTACAGCAACACAACAATGAAGAGAGGAGGAGTCCCCTTAGCAAAAAGCTTTCTATCCACTCCCGTAGCTTTAGATGATGGCTTTTTATAGACATGAAAACATAACCATGAACATTACTATAAACATTCTGAATTTATCAAAAATACAAGAAAAAGTGTTGTTATCTGTTAGATATCTAACCCCAATCTAGTTTGAAATGTCAACCCATAATCATGGCAATGTCAGAATTTGCAGTGAGTAACACATGCTGGAATTACAGTACCAAGTTGTAAACCTCTTTATTTGGCTAAGACACCAATTACACTAATGCTATATAGAATGTCAGCATAAATCATTTATTATTTGTAGCACAGGTAACCTGTTCTCCTATTTCTAAATGTCTTTGTTACATGAGAATAGCAGGGAGCCTACCTGGAACAGGCTGCTGTACTTACAGCATAAACAGGATAAGTACATAGTGACTAATGCACAAGACTGAACAGCAAACCTAATGGATATCAGAGCCTTTTACAGGAAGCAAATTGCCCAAACTGGACAGGCACCCTGGCTAATGTGCACTGGACTTCACTTAACACTTGTTGAGCAACTATAGTGCCCTTCATTATGTAGTCATCCAAATCAACTCTCCAATTCCACCAATCAATCATCATTCAGAAGAAAATCAAGTCATAAAATACATACAGTTAGCGGAATGGTGAAACACACTTTGCTTTGCCGCCATAAAACTGTTCAGGATCTAAAATTTCATAAGCTTTAAAAATGATAAAGGCAATGGCTACTAACTGGCGTTGGATTCTGCAACATGCACACATGTATTTATATATAAATATATATTCAATCACAGGCCTGATGGTGGCCAACCTGCATCAGTGTCAACAGAATGGCCTGACAGTTCTGGGAAACCTGCTCTGAGCCTTCATGTTCACAAAACAGAGGTCATTTCCTTGCAGATGCAGGTAAAATGCAAAAAAACTTGCAGTCAAATTCATTGTTCTAGGAACCCATATGGGCAATCCCAACTGGATACAGAACTTCTGTTTCTGATTTCCTCAGCTTTCTATATATCCTCATAACCAAAATGCCTCTATCAATGCAAAGAATGAAAATATGCATACAAGGAATATTCTGTGCCCTCAGTAAGCTATAGCCTTACATTAGTATCAAGGTTTTACCAAAACATATCCCTTATACATAAGTACACTGTTGAACATAGCAAATATTTATTTACTGCTCCAACATATGAGCAGGAGTTCTTACCAAATACAAACAGCTATAACAACTGATACATTGCTCCTTACTTGGTTATAACCTATTAAGTAGCCCTAAAATCTGAATCAAATCTCATTGTATATCAGTAGAAAAACATATCATGGTACAACCCCCTCCCTTATTTCAAAGATGAAGCACATATTTCTTATGGTCACTCTCCATGTGTAAGAGAAGAATTTACAAGATAATGGAGTGACTAAAGGATGCAAGAAGGACAAGGTAACCTTGGATTCCATGGCCTAAGCGGCAGTAAAGGTAATGAGAAGCTACTTCTGTAGGGGCAGCTTGGCCATGAGTAGGATTTGTAAGGCACAAATAAATCCAAGTAGTCCCCTCTGCCAGTAGACATGGATGATTTTGCTTTCTGCGTGTGGGAAAGGGGGCACTGGTTACATGCTTTCAACTGATATACCTTTACTATGGAGCAAAGAATAACTCTTAGATACATACAGAATATGCAGTCCTCCTTGCATCTATGGAGATTGTCTCATTTGAGAGAAGGAAAAAGGCCGCTCTCTCTCTTAGATAACTATAACAGCAAATATGGATTCAGGGAATTTTTCTTTGCCAGTCAAGCAGAGCAGCACTTTATTCATTGTTCCAGCTCAATTAAAGACCAGACAGGGTCAGCTTTGGTAAGGAAATTAAGGTTGGCCTAAATCACAGGCTAGGACAGGCCTAGAAACATTATAAAGTTGTGTTCACAGATTGAAGAAGCAAGGAAACCAGCTGAATACATCACATGGCAACCATACACATTATTTTGTTATGTCTTATAATATGTTAATATATTATAGAGAAGAAATGCGTGCAGAAATGTTAGTGTTACTGGGGTACTCCCATATACATAACAGTATTAGGTGGCCATAAACAAGCCAATACAAGCTGCCATTATGGTCCTTCCAGATGGAGTTGGAATTATTGGTCTGTGTGTGGAGCCCTCTGATGGGCCTGCATGACTGATATTTGGCCAATAATTAGCCAGAGGTCAAACAGACAGCTTTAAAAATCCAGTCAATCCTATTGTTTGGCCAATAATGCCCACCTAGGCAATAGGCACATCTAGAAAAGACCCTTTACTATATGTACAGCTTTAATCATCTACAGTCAGATCTGTTAGTCACACTAGGGGCAGATTTATTAAAATGAGAAATCAGAGCTTATCTAAGAAAAATTCACCCACTTTCTATTCATTCCTATGGGATTTTTAGAAGCATATTTATTAATGGGTGAAAGATAGACTTCACTATGATAAATTTCTTATAGGAATGAATAGAAAGGGAAGTTTCTGTGGTGAGCTAATCCCACATTTCAATAAAGCTGCCTTAATGTAATAGAAGAGATGTGCTGTTCCCAGCCCAGCTTTCTGCAGCCTGAAGAATGAGGCAGTATCGAGATGATGCTGTGATACGATAATGGGGCAGTGGTTCTTTGTGAGAGATACTGATATTCCAACCCTGGGTTGGTTAGGAAAGCAGCATGAATGAAGATTACAAGTGTGCTAATTATTAGGTAAAGGAATGCCTCCAAGACATGGCCACAGCACCAATATCCATGAGAAAACTTGGAATATATTCCAAGGATGGAAACTAAGCTAGAGCCACATAATCAAGTTAATGACCTACACGGAGGCTGGGGGCTAAATACGCAATAAGGACTAAAGGCATTCTTGCAGGAAGAGCACAGTGACTGACTGCACCACAATCTATGGCAGTGCTTTGATGCCATGTGCTTGATGGACAGCCCTGGTTGTAGGCTATGTCTAAAGGTGGCCATACACTTTACAATTACGTTCGTTCATCCACTGATGTTCAGAGCTGAATTGTCAGATATGAAGGTATAAACAATAGGGATTCTGCCTCCACCTGACGATTCAGCCCTAAACACAGATTTTGCTCGGGCGCCAACATTTTTTGTCCCACCTGATCGACAAGACGACCGATATCAGACACTTCTTCCATACTGGTTGTCTCGTCAATCTGCCATAAATGGACCGAAAATAATACAAAACTAGGCTAGATAATATTGGTGCGTGTATCGCCACTTTAAGAAATAAATTAAGGATAATAAACTAATGAAGGTTTCAAGAGCCTCCCCAAAGAGAGGCCAACTGGCATATACAAGTATATGGATAAGAGCTGTCCCATGGAAAGCCATCTAGCAATAACCCCACACACTCCTTTTTCCCCTGCTTCCCTATAAGTAAAGCAGCTGTGCATTGTATTTACATATACACTAAGGGGTCTCATTCTCACAAACTTCTGCAATGTATACTGCTTGAATGCAAGAATATGAAGGATGGGATGACACACACAGATGTTTTGCATTGCATCCACCATGTATCAGCACAGTCCAAGTGTCTGCCATTGCCCACTGTAAGCAAACAAGCCCCATTGTGGCAGCTACAAAGAACCACTGATTGTAACTCTGGACTATGATCCTACATTACTTCTGTTTTATTCAGGTAACCTTCTGCTCTGCCATTAAAACTCTTCCCAGTTATCTAAGATGTAACTGGATGGTAGTTTCAATGATAACTGGACGGCATAGTGAAGATGAAGAGCAATTTTTGGACCAAATGACTATATATACACACATAATTTTTGTATCAGTCATTGTATTCTAGTCCTGGGTATAACAGGAAACTAGGTATAATCAGTGCAACGGTACTTTAATCTTTGTAACCTGGAAAGGTTACAAATACAGGGATAGCATCCATTACGTAGAAAATTGTTAACCAGAATGCTCTAAATTATAGGAAGGCCATCTCATATAGACTACATTAATATCAAATAACTGAAATCTTATCAAAACAGTAAAGGTATGGGATCTGCCATCCAGAAACCTGTTATTCAAAAAGCTCAGAATTACGGGAAGGCCGTCTTCTACAGACTCCACTATAAACAAATAAGGAAATCATTTTTTTTTTTTAAAATTAAGACTTTTTAATTGCAATAAAACACTACCTAAATAAATAAAACAGGGTTTAATTAAATTAATCTTTAAATTATTTTTTCGTAGACTTATGGTATGGAGATTCAAATTACAGAAACCATTCAGAATAATGGGTCCCATACCTGTAATTGATCCCAACTAAAATATAATTAATCCTTACTGCATGAATAACAATCCTATTGGGTTTAATGTTTAAATTATTATTTAGTAGACGTGAAGCATAAAATCAATATTATGGAAAGACCCCTTATCCAGAAAATCACAGGTCCCAAGCATTCTGGATAACAGGTCCCATACCTGTATACAGAAATCATATATTCTTATATTTGATCTGCTTTTTCTGCGCATACTAGTCACTGGTCTGCTGTGTTGGGACATAACTCAACATATGTATTTTAAATCCATGATTATTATTTGGGCAAGACCTAAGCTAGAATCACATGACTGGAAACCAATCGACAGGCCCAAGATGATGGTGTCCCTTTACATGTGGCAGAGAAAGCCAATCACATGAAATGTTCTATAATAAATACAAATGCTACATATGCTCTACCATGACTATGGAAAGAAAAGCATTAATATGAACACATACATGCAAAACTCCTGGCATCAGAAAATACCCCTCTAGCATCACATTCCCTGTCAGTTTCCATAAGGGCTGTCGGGAGCGGAATGCCAAAATACTGCCAAGATATAACATTTAGGCAAATTCAGCATGTCTCTATAGTATAAAACAAGCAGCTTTCTGAATACTATTAATCGGCCCCTTTTTTCACAGAACATGTTTAGAAAAATAAAATTCGCTTGCATTGATATTCCAACAAAACTGATTACTAACAAATCTGCACCCAAATTTATTACACTTAAAATGTAGTTACAAAAATACTTCACAATTCGGATTTCACCAGTGTACAAAGTGACGGGCACCTTAATTTCACTTAAGGACTTCAAATGTGTGTAACAGCTGAATACTTGCCTGTGGTCCAGCTCAATATAATACCACGAGGCGCTACAACAGATGTACCCTTCTCTTTGGTGGGTCAGTACACAGTCTCTGCACAATTCTAACATTAATATGAATATGAAATGCTAATGTAAACACAGAAACAATATGTAGATTGGAATATAGATTCCAGGACAAAAGGAACATAATGATTCTGACAGTGTATTTGATAAAACTGTGGTTCATTGGCCTAAAACACTATTATAATAGAAGATGGTCCATAACATTGTTATATAAACCCCTGCATATTTTGTCAAGTATGAACCCTATCAAGACATGGCTACACTTATATATGTGACCACCAGTCTTGTGAGAGCTTTCTTAAAGGGGTGTTTCACCTTTAAGTTAGGTTTTAGTATGTTATAGAATGTCTTATGCCAACTTTGCAATAGGTTTTTATTATTTATTCTTTATAGTTTTTGAATTATTTGGCTTTTTCTTTTCTTTCCAGCTTTCAAATAGGAGCCAAACATGATTGCTCTGTAGGGCTACAATTTTATTGTTACTTTTTATTCCAATTCTTTCTAAGCAGGCCCACTCCTATTCATATTCAATCTATTTCCCGGTTGCTAGGGTAAATAAGACCCTAGTAACCAGATAGCAGCTAAAATACCAAACTGGAGAGCTGCTGAAAAAGAGCTAAATAACAAATACCAACTGTAAAGGTGAACTGCCCCTTTAATAAAAGGCAAATATTTATGACAGTCGGGTGTGTAACAATGTAAAGGGCATTTGTGCAACAGAAAAAAAACTTCAGTTTCAGAGCAAAATGTTTGACCTTTGGGGTTACTGACACCATTAGGCAAAAGTTAGAGATGTGCTAGGTTTTCTACAACAAAAGTGAATAGCAATTCTTTTGGAGCTTGCAACACCACATCACAATAAAATATAGGATTCATGCATCAGAGAGGATTGATTTCTCCCTCCAACATTTGGTTTCTATGACAACCAATGTTTACAATTAGTTATTCACTGCCATTTTATACAATTAAAAGAAAAAGTTTGGGCACCCCCTGACAACTGGCTTTATTTGGCCAATTGACATTTTTAGTTAATTTTGTAGGTGAAAAGTAGGAAACGACTACTTATAGTCATTAAAACAAAATATTTGCAAATGCAGTTACATTTTATTTCACCATCTTTAAAACACAGGAAATAGTAGTAGTGCCCAAACTCTACTTTTAACTGCATAAACAAATGAAATAAATTATTTCTATAGTACATACAGCTAAGGATCTGTTACCAAGAATGCTCTGAATTACAGGAAAGCCATCTTCCATCGTATTTAAATAATTGAAATCTTCAGACTAATTTCCCTTTTCTTTGTAATAATAAAACAGTAGCTTGTACTGGATCTTAACTAAGATATAATTCATTCCTACTGAAGGCCCAAAGTTCAGAGATTCACACCCCAGGTATCGAGCATTCTGAATAATAGGTCCCATACCTGTATATATAATTTAATTCCTGTACTCTGCCAGAACAACCAGCACAACATATAAATAATGCACCTGAATATGTCTGTATTCAATCTTTGAGGTCTGAGATACATTGGGCCACATTAAATAATGCAATTCAACCCAAAACCAATTTTGGGTTAATTGTTTCCACATTTTTCTCCCCAGTATAGTTGACTCCTATGGAATTATTGAGAGGATAAATTAAGAAGCAGGTGACCGCAAACATCATTAGATTCACCCTTGATAAATATGTCCCCTGAACGAAAGGCAATTATCATAACAGCCATTTTGATAACACAACCCCTACTGATGAACGCCATACATGTGCTAGTGGTGTTACTGGCCAACCTGTTCTGCCTCCTCAACAACTGCATTAACAGTGCAAACAACTCACTCCAATGGCCGATGGGCATTCAGTATCAGTTGGCTATGGTTGAATAGCATGGCTAGATTAGTGTTATTTAGCAGTACATTATAAAGAGGAAGAAAAAAACTGCTAAAGTGCAACCAGTGATTTTACCTTCCCTTGTTTGGCTTTGTGTGCTTTATATGCCAGCAACGCAAGCTTTCCCTCAGGTGAAAAAGCAACGGATCTGGCAAATGCCTTATACAGAGTAGGAGCCTAGAAAAGCCACTTAAGCCCTTGTATGAAACCTGCCCTAAACATCTGTAAGCAGTTGTGTTGCTGCATTACACTTATATTTGTATATATCTGTAAATATGAGGTAAAAGACCATAACAACCATATTTTTATCCCTTTCTTTTGATAGCAGTGAGATGCAGTGAGACTTGTAAACCATAACAATCCAAAATACTGAAAAAATATACATAACACAATTACTAAAACAAAGGCAGGACATGTATGATATAATATAGGAGCAATAACAAATGGATGACAAAGTGGCTTTAACATGTTTCATCACATGTATTTTGCTGAATACAAATAGGATCCTGAGCTGAGAAGGAAAATGTTGTGTTCTCACATCCCAATTGTTGGAAAGGAATTATCAGTTGCTGGAGATCACGTTGCTAAACGTTGCTAATTCATTCTTCTCCTTGAAGGTCCCCCAAAGGTATTCTCCTATAGTTTTGTGTGGCGCCCAGGTCTAGGCATTGCAGTCGTGGAGGTGGAGGCTGTGGCTGACGCAGCAGCATCTTCAGCTTCCTCCAGTTCTTCTTGGAGTTCCTGGCTTATGCTAGACTGCAAAGCAGCCGGGGTCAGCCATTCCTTGGGTAGGCAGCTTTGCAAAAATGGGACACAGGAACTGAAGTAGGCTAGTCTGTTAACCCAACGCGGAATCTCTTTCCCGCAGAGGATCTGTGGAAAAGATATAAGAGGAGACACAAGGGGTTGGCATTTTTTTTTAGTGTAATTATTTTGGTGGTATTTTAACTCATGGCTACACACACACTATCCATTTTATTTTCAAAACAATACAAAATATTTGCCTTGAGGAATATTAGAAGGCAGGCTTATATTATTTTCTTTCACCACTACTAGGCACTAGGAGACAAACCAACTACCTCTTCAAACATACATTAATAGAGATCAACAATTCAAACAATTCAAAATCAACAATTTACACGGATACATTACCATTTTGTAGTATATTCTGCTACAGTCCAGTCTGGGTTAACCATCAAACTCACATTCTTACAACATAAATAAGACATGTAGGTATGGTTCTCAACATCTAGAAATAAAGTCAATACACTGAGAAGCCTCTATATAAACAAACCCATCCCTTCCCCCCAGATACAGCTTGCAAAGGCAACAAAATACCCAAAACGCCCTTCCATTTCTGAGGCTGTGTCAGTAAAAGAGAGTATTACCTGCTCACTGAGATTCCAATGCATGGCAATTGTAGGCCATTTTCAGGGATACTGTCACCAATGATTTCATGTGAGGGACAAAGCTTCCATTGTGTCATTGCCCCTCGGCTTTCAGGCAAGGAACAGCTTGTTATACAGAAGGACTATTTTATTGTTTGCATATTTTTTAATTAAAGCAGTAATTTTGCTGAATACAGTGCAATATGCGCATACAAATAATTCTGTCCTATTTATTGAACTAATGTTGAAAGAGGGGGGTATAATGTGCATTTAAAGGACAATGAAAGGTTAATATAAATCTAAAGTCTAAAGGCATTCTTTTTAAGTACTTACTGCATATCTAAATTCCCAGATCCCTGCTTGCTTCTCTGAGATATGGTGCTGGCAGCCTACAGCAGTGTGAAGACTACAGTGACATCACTGAAATCTCTCTCCCCTTCCTGTAGGTGCCAGCGGCAGCCTTCCTATTCTCTAAGCATGTGTGTAACTTGATCCTGTCTCCTGTTCTGAGCTACACATGCCCACCAGCCAATCAGAAGCGGATCTGGCAGAGGGGAGGGGGGGAGGGAATGAAACACATGTGCAGTATGAAGCAAGGAGGGAAAGGAAGGGAGAATACCTTTTTAGAGATGGCTGCCTGTTCTAGAAAATGTGAAGTAAGTGTGACTGAGTAAATATGTGATTAGGTGAGCCAAAAGTGTGGCGTTTTTACTAAACAATAGGAGGACTATTGGGCAGTATGCTTTTTGATTTTTGACTTGCATTCTCCATTAAAAAAGTGGAATCATGGGAAGGCAGAGAAACCCCATAGCCATGACAGTGACAATAAGTAGACCTTTATTAAGGAACATACTAAGAACAGACTCCTAGTATTGTGCTAGAGGGCACTTTATTATAAGCTCCGTTATTAGTCTGTTCATTCAGCACCCACAAATAAACTAAACAAATATCTATTTTATATGAGAAATTTTTAATTTTCTTGTTTTGTATAAATCCATTAATGACATTTTCCTTTTGTTTATCTCCCTGCTTAAATACTTTTAGTATTTACTAAAGTAAAAGCCAACATGGCTACACAGCAGACTGCCTGTCTATCCACACTGCACTGGTATAAACTAGTGTGTGGTGATGTATTCTTAGTATGGATTGGTTTACTGATCAGCTCAGAGGCACAATGCAGGCTGCAACAATTTGGGATACAGAGGAACCCTGATGCATGCAATATCCCCTCTAAGGCTTATGTTTGTGCAACTTATGACACACTGCGAACAGAAAACATAGCAAAATGTTATTTTTTACTTCCTCTGACTACTGTACCCCCCTTATTTTGGGGTACACAGATTTCAGAAAAAAAAGTATTCCTAAAAGAACAGTAACATCAAAAAGAGTGTGTTTTAAAATACAAAGTAATGACACGCTGCCTCATAGCAGCCCACTGGAAATCTCCCACAATGCCAACTATACCTGAACTGATCAATAAGATACAATTTATACGGAACACGCCCCTTCGTGCCCCCGAAACGTTACATGGTTTGCTACTATTAAAATCAGCAGGGTTTATCCCGCTAAAACAAATCCTGTTGTGCCGGTATTTTGTGCTATTTGGATCGTGGTGGAGTGCCGACGTTTCTCTAAATACTGTGCACCAGGTGGAACAGAGTGGAAAGGCCAGGGTGTGCTCACCAGCACACCCTGGCCTTTCCACTCTGTTCCACCTGGTGCACAGTATTTAGAGAAACGTCGGCACTCCACCACGATCCAAATAGCACAAAATTGGATTTTGCTTCAGAAACACTACAGGTATGGGATCCATTATCTGGAAAACCCGAAAGGCCATCTCCAGTAGACTCCATTATAAGAAAACATCTCTTTTTTTTTTTTTTTAAATGATTTACTTTTACTTTGCAATAATGCAAAAGTACCATGTACTTGATCCTGGCTAAGATA
This sequence comes from Xenopus tropicalis, assembly GCF_000004195.4. Lineage (NCBI taxonomy): Eukaryota > Metazoa > Chordata > Amphibia > Anura > Pipidae > Xenopus > Xenopus tropicalis. The sequence continues at coordinate 44,459,214 of NC_030681.2, read as the reverse complement.
TAAATAATCATTATTGGAGGTAGAACAATCATGTTGGGTTTGATTAATATTTAAAGGAGAAGGAAAGGCAAAGTCACTTGGGGGTGCCAAAATGTTAGTCACCCCCAAGTGACTTTAATTGCTTACCTTGTACCCCGGGCTGGTGCCCCTGTTAGGAGAAAACAGCACCAGCCCGGGGTACAAGTGACTTTGCCTTTCCATTCCCTTTAAGTGAATTTTTTTTGTAAAATTAAGGTATGGAGATTCCTTACAGAAAGATTACTTCTCCAGAAACCCCCAGGTCCCAAGCATTCTGGATAACAGGTGTTATACTTGTACTATATATTATATAAATAAGCTGCTGTGTAGCCATAAGGGAAAGCCATTCAAGCTGGTTAAATAGCAGATAACTGTAGAATACAATTGGTTTAGTTGTTACATAGGAATCTAGACCCACTGTATTTTACAGAGCTTATCTGCAATGTAACCTGTGCCTTTTCTCCATTTCTAGTCTGAATGGCTGCCCCCATGGCTACACAGCAATTTATTTACAAAAAACTACAGTAGCATTTCTGAAGCAAACGCACCAGTTTTACCAGTGCAGGGCAACAGTAAATTAAATTTTAATTAAACTAAAGCACTTTAATTGTTTGAAATGACTGTGCCTTTAAAATCAAATCCCTTTATCCCCATGCTGTAGCTGATGGTTTTTAGGATATATGTGCACTGAATGTGTGCAACATTAGCAACTACAGTCTGCTGAGAGCATAGAAGAGAGTTAATAATTAGCTCTGGAAGATGTGCATTCTGCTGATTCTTAACAGATGAACTGCAGAAAGAATCTGGTAATTTTGCTTAACAATAGACTGCAACTGCTCAATGATTTAAAAAGTTGACTAAACTCAATTTTTGTTAGTCCGATGCTGAACACACTGCACAACCACTGGACACAGACGGGACATCCCAGATCCTAAAGCTTTGGGGCTACTGTAGTAGAATCCAGCCCTAACAGGCCTGACCACTTTACTCTCTACTTTAAAAAAAAAAAAAAAAAGGAATCCCAGAATAAATCGAAGTTTCACATCTGCAAGGGAAAACCTTACAGGCTGAAGCGTACCCACAGGTAAATTTCAGTCAACAGATCATTTCACAAAAATAGAATGCTGAGAGTGAAACCTGGATTCCTACCCCGGTTCCTTTCTTACATACATGTGAGGAGAGGGTCACAGCGAGTGGGAACCCTCTGCCTAGTGGTTGATCCTACTTTTTGTACACTTCTGTACAGATCCAAACTGGCTACTGAGGAGGGCTAAGGAAACACACATTTAGCATATATGCAGACTATTTACAAAGGTGCACAACCAATCAGGCCCAGACTGGCAACCTGTGGATTCTGGCAAATGCCAGAGGGGCTGCAATAAGATAGATGTTTCGCCTTCTGTGTACTTGAAATGCCAGGGCCTATTGTGAATTCCAGTCCGGACCTGCAACCTATCCATTCACTAGCCACTCAAACCAATTTCTAACTTCTGCCTCAGACATCATCATTCTCATTTTACTTATAATCTAGCCTGTGACTGTCAGGTATATTGGATAACGTGCCACTATCACAGAAAAATCTATGCAGTAACAAAACACAAAGTAGAAGCTGAAGTTCACAACTGCCTCTCTGCTAGCATAGACATTGATTTAGGAGGACTGATCAGCAAGAAAAGCATTTCTCTTCTTCTAATTGAGACAACCAGTTCATATTATATGACAGATGATCATTTGCTGTATGCAACACAAACAAGGAATTTCGGCAGGTCACAACCAAGGCAGCCAGCTGTGCCAATAGGCAATAGTTCAGATCTGAGCGTTTGTTTACCCAAATGCATTACAAAAATAGATGCAAATTAGCAAGATTTTTTTACCCACAATTCAGGGTTTTCTACCCTATTTCAGCATTAGTTAGTGCACAGTCCATTAAAGTGGACTAGTCACTCAGGCATAAAAGAGCTGTATAATAAAAGCCAATTTCAAACTAATTATGAACCCCAAACTCATTTTTTTATTAAAACATCCATACCCATTATAAAAGAATTTAAAAATCCCAACTGTCAATCACATATTGTCTGCACCACCTCTATGCCTTAGTCATAGAGGTGCGGCTGGCAGTTACTTTCACTTTCAATTCACAACTTATTAGATGTTGCTGCACTCCTCACATTACCCCTACCTTCTCACAATCTAATTTTGTAACCAGTGCATGGATATGGGTATCAGGCCCCCCCCCCATACTGGCACAGAAACAAGATTTTGACACGATGCAAAGCTTGCCTTAATAACAGTTACTACTGTAACTGCCTGCTTGCTGCAACTGTGAATTCCAAGGCTGAAGAAAATAAGATTAAACTAATTTATATGATGTAAGTGAAGCTTATTTTGCTTGACAAACACAATTGAAATCTGGAATTATTTTTTAGGGTGACAGGTCCCCTTTAAGTGCACGTCAAATAAGTGTATAGACACAACAAAGGGGGCCATTGAAGCAACAAGTGGTGTCAATTTCAGGGATCTTTTGTGTCTATGTGCCTTGTACTATGCACCTTATTCAGCAAAGCAAAGATGATTGGAGTTTAGGTGCAAGGCACCAGTGGCTTTGTGAATAGTATTAAAATATATAAGTACAGGATCTGTTACCTGAAGACCCATTATCTAGAAAGCTCCAAATTATGGGAAGGAAATATCCCATAGACCCCACTATAATCAAATTATTAAAATTTCTAAAAATGATTTAATAATAATAAAACAGTACCTTGTATTTGATCCCAACTTAGATATAATTAATCCTTATTGGAAGCAAAACAGTCATATTGGGTTTATTTAATGTTTGAATGATTCTTTTTAAATAGGCTTAAAGTATGGTGATCGAAATTATGAAAAGACCACTTACTTATTCAGAAAAAAACGCAGGTCCCGAACATTCTGGATAAAAAGTCCCATACCTTTATTTCAATTTGGATTAATATTATTGCACTTTGTACAGTTATCCAGAAACCTGTATTCTAGAAAGCTCCGAATTATGGGAAGGCCATCTCCCATAGACTCCACTTTAAACTGTAATTGTAATTTTTAAAAATGATTTCCCTTTTCTCTGTAATAATAAAACAGTGCCTTGTACTTGATCGCAACTAAAATATTATTGTTAGGAGACTTTTAAAATGTCCCATGGAGAGATTAGTTGCCCGTAAAAAATCTCTGCTATCGCAGACAACTAATCTCTTCAAAATGCTGGTGCAAAGATGTACACATTGCTTCAGCTTTCCAAAGTCGTGCAAAGTTTCCTCCTGCAGGCAACTTCACAAAACACAATGGAAAATGGAAGCATTGCATAGGCCTTTCCACTGGCATTTTGAAGAGATTAGTTGCCTGTCTCTGTGGGACATTAGCCCTGAGCCCGGCCTGAGCATTCTTGATAATAGGTTCCATACCTATATTTGTGATTTAATCTGTAAATTAACTTTCTGGACTACATTTGGATACAAGTGATCTAGCCTAAAGTATCATAGTAAACTAAATATTTTGAGAACAGCTTGGACAAGTAGCCCAGTCACTTGCATGTATTAATGTTATGTTAACCATACACCAAGCATTAATATATTTCAGTTATAAAACAAAAGCCAGCTTACCTCTGATAAAGCTGATGAGAAGTGGTTGCAGTTTTTGTGCATGAGATGATAGGCATTTCCTTTGAATTCTTTTCCTAGTTCCTCTATTATTTTTTCAATATCATTTTCTGTAAAATCTGTGCTCCCCAGGGCTATCGCTTCTCTACAAAATAATGAACAGAAAGATTAATGGAACAGGCAGAATGCTTTTAGATGCTAAAGATTTTATCTGCTATGCCAGAAGTAAACGAAGTCTAAAAGAGACCTATGCATTGCATTACCCTGATATAGGATACTCTATCACTGTGCCTATAACTGTAAAAATAGAATAAAACATCCTATATATTACAAGAAAAAAGGATAAAGACTGGAGTCAGGTGAAGAACATTTGTACAGCAAGCAATTTTGTCTCAAAATCATTGGCCTATATCTTCCTCTGTATTAAAGGGATTGTTCACCTTAAAATTAACTTTTAGTATGATCTAATGATTGATATTCTGAGACAATTTGCAAATGTTCTTCATTTTTTATATTTTCTGTGGCTTTTCGATTATTGACCTTTTTGTTTAGCAGCTCTCCAGTTTTAAATTTCAGCAGCTATCTGGTTGCTATAACCCAATTTACCCTACCTTTACTGGGCAGTAGATTATATAAGAGACTGGAATCTTAATAGGAGAGGACATAAATACAAAGATAAGTAATAAAAAGTAGCAAAAACAATAAAACTGTAGCATCACAAAACAATAGTTTTTGCCTGCTGGGGTCAGTGACCGTCATTTGAAAGATGGAAAAAGTAAGAAAAAGGCGGCAAATAATTAAAAAACTATAAGAAAATAGAAGACCATTTGCAAAGTTGGTAAGAATCTGCCATGTATAGCATACTAAAAGTTAACTTAAAGGTAAACTACCCCTTTAAGCTAGTATTTGTCCACTTGGTAAATCTGGCCATATAAACTAGGACAGGGGTAGGGAACCTAAGGCTCGGGGAGCCATATGTGGCTCTTTTGATGGCTGCATCTGGCTCGCTGCCAAATCTTTAATAAATAAAATAACGTGGAGCACAGGCCATGCCGTCCTCCACATCGCATCTGGCATCCTTGGGACCCACCCTACCTTGCCCCTGCGCTCGGCGGATAGAAGACATGTTCTAAGCCTTAGAACACATCTTCTATTCCTGAGCGAGGCCACTCCCTCCTCTGCATCGCATCCGGCACCTTGGGACCCACCCTACTGCAGCATCCGCGGCCAAACATATTGTATGGCTCTCACAGAATTACATTTTAAAATATGTGGTGTTTATGGCTCTCTCAGCCAAAAAGGTTCCCGACCCCTGAACTAGGATATGCTTTTGTGGCCAGGTTGCCAGGCAGATCTTAGCCCGATTTAGTGATACAGGTTGTGGGCCAATGGTCACATTAGTGACTCTATAGTTATGCCACTGCTTTTAACACAAAATCTAAGCTGAGTTGTAACATCCCTGTGATCTTGTGATGTTACTGGCCAGACCTACCCCCAGCTGCTGCACCCTGCGTTACATTATTATTGAGGTGCGCACTGCATTTCCTCCTACATGCATGCCATTAAATTTTAGTGAGTCTTTTATATTTAGCTGAAGAAGCAGGATAATAATGGGTTTTGCAATGCCTTATCATATACTGAACACATAATTAATCACAGTTACAGGCTTGTAACAAACTTCAGTGCCACCCACTCTCAGCTGCAGTTCCTAAGGTCAATGTAAAAGTACTGTTGACAAAATTCTTTGGGTGCTACAGAATACTTACAAGTATAAAATAAAATGAAAATTTGCCTTTTAAAAGAGGGTAGAGCAGCTGCCTATCTTTGTGTTCTAGAGGCTGCTATAGCCACATAACCTACATTTATATATGCATATAATAAAAATCTTTATTCATTCACCCGCAGCCACTTGTAATCCACTTACCATCATCTCTCTGCCATTTGTTCAGTTAAAATGTCAAATCCTCCACGCTACATTATTCTGACCTGTTACAGCCTATGCCTCCTTTAATACAGTTTGTACACCAATTTGCAAATTGTAGGAGCAACACAGTGCAGTAAGATACAAAGAAGCAACTGAGCAAATGAACTGAGCAGGTAGCACCAGGAGCTGCTTCTTGCTTCAGTAATCTAAGAGGCCCCAGCAAAAGAGCAGGATGTGCTCCACTTGTATACATTCATGATGTTAGCCGTGTTAAAAAATGTAAATTGCAAAAGTGCTCCTGAGCAATTAGACAATTAGCTATATGTAGGGTATATCTATCCTTTAAAGGTCAGTGTAGGATGGTGAAAAACATAAATGAAGGACAGGACACAATACAGGGAAAAACACAGCTCAACAGACTGAAAAAAAGATCAAAAATCATAAAACAATGAACCTTGGAAAGGAAGAGAAAATAGGGTAGAATAAGATCAGAAGTCACTTTAGAAATATACACAAAGTTCCATCCACAGAGCAAATTATATACCAATACTTACTTAAATTTGAAAGTGTCTCCCAGTTCGCTGGAATCTCCCGGAGAGATTTCAAATATACCAGAGAATGGATAGGGGTGTCCACCATAAGCAAACTCTTTAGAGAAACACAAATACACAAATGTTAGTTGCAGCCCTGCTGTTATTAAAAACAGAGTACAAAGTATATTGAAATGAAATAAGAAACAGATGTTTCTTATTTCAAACATACCTTATTCGGTTCGGGGTGGGGAATGCACTAGTAGACTTGTCAGCTATCAATTTAGAGAAGCAATATAGAACCAATTTCTAATATCCTCCCTTGATTGACTTATACAATATAAATTCTTATATCAACTATACCTATCCCTAGTAAAGCTACATTCAAAAAATTAATAGAAAAAGACATTAAAAGACATTTTGCACTGTTTTCAAATCCAAAGATGTTTCAGGATACCTGTCCAGCCATCTGCAGCCATCCTGCTACCCCCTCAGTCTCCACTGCAATATTAAGTGTAGAGGAGACTGAGCGTTATTATTCCTCTGTCCTCCCTCTTTCTCCCTTTTCACCTTTTTTACCCCAAAATAGGTAAAATTACATATTTAAAGGCACATTAAAATGACTTTATCCTTTATAACACTCATAAGACTGTATGTTTTCTTAATTCTTTCACATTTGTGTTTTATGAAGGAGCTAGTAAATATAAAGCAAATATGGGCCTGCATGAATGAGTAAACTCACTAATGTAAGTGCTGGGCCCAGGTGCTCATACCTGAGCCTTTAGCATAGAGGGTGGGAAATTCTTGAATGCACAAGCAGGACCCGAACACAACAGATTTGTAAGAATAAAATGTACTAATATTTTTTAAAAAAAAGTTGTTAATTATGAAAAGCCTTATGCATTTCCTGGTCTCATATAGTGCCTAGCCATAGGCTAACATTACATGTCAAAACAGTCTCCATAACATTTAGTACTATTCCACTAGAGGGGCAGAACCTTTTGAAGGACCAATGCAGCCCCCCTCTACTTTAAAGGAGAAGGAAAGACACAGTCACTGGGGGTTTGCCTAATGTTAGTGACTGGAGTCACCTACCTGATAACCGGTGCTATGGTTTAAAGAAAACTACTCTGGCCTGGGGTACTCTATACTGAACACCACGGAGAGATCCACATTCTGCTTCTTCTTTTTCCACATGGGTGTGCATGCTCAGTAGAGGGAAAAGCTGAACATTATGGGGCTGATTTACTAACCCACGAATCCGACCCGAATTGGAAAAGTTCCGACTTGAAAACGAACATTTTGCGACTTTTTAGTATGTTTTGCGATTTTTTCGTTACCAATAAGATTTTTGCGTAAAAACGCGAGTTTTTCGTATCCATTACGAAAGTTGCGTAAAAAGTTGCGCATTTTTCGTAGCGTTAAAACTTATGCGAAAAGTTGCGCATTTTTCGTAGCGTTAAAACTTAAAGCTACGAAAAATGCGCAACTTTTCGCGTAAGTTTTAACGCTACGAAAAATGCGCAACTTTTTACGCAACTTTCGTAATGGATACGAAAACTCGCGTTTTTACGCAAAAATCGTATTGGTAACGAAAAATTCGTAAAGAATCCGAAAAAATCGCAAAACATACGAAAAAAATCGCAAAATACCGATCATTACGAAAAAAACGCAATCGGACTCCATTCGACCCGTTCGTGGGTAAGTAAATCAGCCCCTATATATAAAAAAAAAAAACAAAAAAAAACAACCCAACCTTTTTCACTCGTGGGCATGCATCAGCCCCAGGGGATTGAAAAAAAGTAGAAGCAGTAGAAAGGGACTGCACGACGGTTCCCCAGGTGTCCAAATACCACTAGTAAAGAGTATTGGGTAAGTGATTGCAATCACCAGGGAGTGAATATCTTTGGCACCCTCTGTGATTGAGACTTTTCTTCTTCTTTAAGTCTGACACCACTGTATGGACTGTATTGAATGTTTGGGGGAAAGGTTTCTCCAAAAAGCATATTCTTTTTTCAGTAATTTTACTGCACAGAGTGACTAGCATGTTTGCATTTTGGAGTAGCTATATTTAGGATTTTAAATTTGTCAAAATGTGTACTTTAAAAAAATATATAGTTTTCTGGAGAAAATTAACTACACAGAAAAACACATACAGCTTCGGGCCATAGGAGATGCTGTGGGTTGCCAAAATAAAATATAATTTCTGATATTTTGCCTTCATAACATATCAACTATATGGAAAAGTGTACAGTATGATTTGTGCTACTCTGCTGCTGTTACTCATTCAGTATTTGTACCTACCTCTTCCATATACCTGAATTCCAGAGTGGAAAACACCTATTCCGAGGGAGGATGTATATTCATTAATCCAGTACTGAAAGAAAAGAGAAACATACATCAAGATATATTTTATATATTTTATTTAGACTGATTTAAGATCCTTGTGATACAAACATATTAGGGTAGATTCCTTTAGGAGCCATTTGACATGGCGCATGTATACCCTGTGTTCTTGTGGCTGGCATTTTTATATTTTGGTCTATATAATGCAAACACTGTGCACAACCAAATATAAACAAATCTATCAAATTTATAGGTAGTCTTAATGAAAAATCATGGACAGACTTTTAAAAATGTATTTATTTATTTTTTAACATGTTAACAGCCACTATATTCTTACAGATACATTTGGGAATAACTAAGGACACACCTAAAAAAGGTTGCCCCACTGGTAGTCTGTTAGTTACTCTGACCTTTAGGCTAATGCCACACAAGGGCTGATGTTGGCATTTAAACACGAAAACTTAAACTTGCATTTTGGAAAAGATATCTGCCGTGTGTGCGGGCAAAGAGAAAAAAAGCTAATGTCAGCGTTTGGCTGATTCTTGGTCTGGGCTTTTCCGCGAATGTGGCATTAGCCTTATGTTATAAATCTGAATAGGATCCAGCCAGCAAACATGATTCTGTAGTGGAAATCAGTGCATGGGATCAGGAACACTTTCCAAAACCATGTCTGTAAACACAATTCATCACCGCATTCCCAAAAGTTAACACTTTAACCATGCAAAGATAATACTATATATAAACATGATCAATAAACACTGCCGCTTCTCTGGGTCCAAGTTAAGTGAAAAACTTTCCTGTGGGCTTACAAATTAAAATCTGAAAATCATGGACACTATCTCCTCTGTACTAAAGAGGATAAGGACCATCTGGTTTGTTATCAGCACACAGTCCAAAAGCGAGCATTGATGATGGTATGGGGGTGCATTAGTGCATATGGCATGGGGAGCTTGCGCATCTGGAAAGGACCAGTAATGCTGAATAATAAAATGACCTGCCTACAGCTCAGACATGTCACCCATTGAAAACATTTGCGCACTATGAAAGAAAAATTGTAACACCCTGAAATGTTGAGCAGGGAGAATCCTGTATCAGGCAAGAATAGCATTTCATTTTTAGAAATACAGCTATTGGTCTCCTCAGTTCCCAAATGGAAACAGTGTTGTTAGAACTAGAAAAGATGCAACCCAGTGGGAAACATGTCCCTGCCCTAACTTTTGTGAAAAGTGTTGGTGGCAATAAAATTTCTCAGTTTTAACATGCAATACATTTCCTTTGTACTACCTGCAATAAAACAGAGTTTGAATGATTTGCAAATCATTGCAGTCAGGAACCCTTACAATATGTAAGAACAGAATGCAAACTGTAAATTTAGTGACCTGTGGGAGCCCTCCTGCCAGGACAAAGACGTGCACGGGAACACAACCACAATGGAAGTTCAAACTTGTTCAGTTTATTCTTATGTGATCATAGCTTTTATACCCCATGTATACATGCAGATACAAAGGAACCATTATTAAAAAAAAAAAAAAGATGGAGTAGAACCTCATTAGCTTCAAAGATGGCCTAGCTCAGGGGTCGGGAACCTTTTTGGCTGAGAGAGCCATAAACACCACATATTTTGAAATGTAATTCCATGAGAGCCATACAATATGTTTAAGCCGGGCCTTGATTTGCGGCTGCCTGTGGAGGATGATGCGGCTTCAGGCCTGTTCGGCCAGGGATGCTGCGGGGCAAGGTAGGATGGGTACCAAGGATGCTGGATGCGATGCGGAGGAGGGTGTGGCCTGCGCTCGGCCAATAGAAGACGTGTTCTATGCCTTAGAACACGTCTTCTATCCGCTGAGCGCAGGCCACGCCCCCCGTAATTTTTTTTATTAAAGATTTGGCAGTGAGCCAGATGCAGCCATCAAAAGAGCCACATCTGGCTCCCGAGCCATAGGTTCCCTACCCCTGGCCTAGCTCATTAGCTTCAGAGATGGCCTTCAATGCGGGACAGGAATTTTAAGGAGGACACAAGGAGTAGAAGATGCGTCAGTGCATAAATAAGGTTAACTTGTTTTTCAAGGCATATATTTCGCAAGGTGCAAGCTGTGCAAGGGTACTATTTGGGAAAAACAACTATTATGGGATTTTCAAGCCTTGCTGGTTGCTGTTACAAAATGGAGATACATTTCTAAAATGGAGTATGATATGCTAAGCATCAAAGTTATCAAAATACATGCATATATGAATATATGATTATATCGATATGAAAATATAGGATATTATATCAAACCTCACACATATTTCACACAGTGTCCCAGCCTGTTTGGGCAATGGGGATGTAGAACACAAACAAAACATGAATGGATGCATGAGATGGAAACTCAGCCATATTTGTATTGCCTATAATGTTACATGCAGTCAGCATAACATTAGCTCCACTATGACCTCTTAGTGACAGATGTGCAATTCAAAGACTAAAAATGCCTACAATTATGTCAGAATCAATACATTTTCTCCAATGCACAAAGCATCCATAAGTTATGAAGAGTGCACTGGGTATTGTGTGGTCTCTAACACTACATTGATTAGCAGCAATTCTGCACATACAGTGTCAGCCTTTAATCTCATGCTAGCCGCTTCTATCAATGCAGAAACACATGCTGTGTGAACAAGATAGAAGCATTTTCCAGGAAACAAGAAAAGCAATCACGACTGAAGAAGCATATGTATCACATTTATGCAAAAATATTTACACTTCTCAGCACAAAGTATCATTATGGCCTTTTTGTGGAACTGTATATACCTGCTAATCTCCGGGCATAAAGTTCAAAGATCAGCTATATACATATATTTCACTCCAGGGGTCCATTCCTACCAGACTGGTTACACTGTGTTTTACTGTTAGCATTGAAATTTTAACAAAGTTTAAAAGTGCTGTTTTTTGGGGGGGCTTGGGCAGAGATATACTTAATAATCTATGTAATCAACCAGGCTGACCTATCTTCACCTTAGCAGGGAGCTACAAATAGGCTATGCTTCTTGTTTAAACTTTAGAAGCTAAAATTGTCTGTGACAAGCCTAGACTGGGATTCAAAATAGGCCCTGGCATTTTCAGTACACAGAGGCCAAATAGCCCCTACCAGCCCTTAAATAGTGTTTATGACAGCAGCCCCTCTGCCATTTGACAGAATCCACAGTCTTGGCCTGGTCCATAGCCTTGCTAAAGCTATATATCAGGAAGGCCTGTTGGAGGGCCCTACACAGGGGCAGCTAAACTGCTAAATCAGTCTGAAGGGGACAAATCGGCAGCTTAAAATCTGCCACATATGGCCACCTGTTTGTGCAGACAGGGTGACATTTTGCTTTGCAAGTTCATGGTTGAAACCTCATCTTAAAGTAAGAGCAGTTTCATTAGACTTATAAGTATACTGGCAGCATTGGATTTATGGAGAACTGGTTTAGCTGCTATAGACACTTGCATTGTAGGCTTAAAGGCTTAAATGTCTTCAGTTTTTCCATATTATATACCTCCTGCCGCTGAGTGTACATTAGTTGTATTAGCACAGACTAATTCTACAGGAAACTGCAGGGTCCATTTTTAACAATTAAGAAGCATGTAAAGAGACAGACCTGGTGGAAATAGAGTGTATATAGTGACAGCAGAGAAATAACACACAGGAATGAAATTTGTCCTATTTTAGACCTATAGAGAAAAAAAACTCTGAATGGCGACCTCTTAAATATGGTCACAGATCAATCTTCTATAGCAGTGCTGTCCAACTGGCGGCCCGCGGGCCGACCCCCCTCTGTGTGGCCCCCCACCTGTCTGGCTGCTTTGATGGCTTACTCTTGTGTAAGCTTTAAAATGGTATCAGTCCTGTGATTAACTGGCCCCCCCTGCATGATTCTCACCTCAGATTCAGGCTGTAATCAGGCTGTATTGTTTAAATATGTAATCCCCTGTGTTGTTCACACCTTTTAATCTCTGCATTGTTCACCCCCTGCAGTGTTCACACCTCAGGCTCAGGCTGTAATCACCCCCATTGTTCCCTTGTTCACACCTCAGGAGCAGTAGAAACCCACAAATAATCCCTGCATACTACAAAAAGAACATATACTGAGGTGGTACTTCAATTAAAAAGTTTTTTAATATATAGTTATTGTGCAGACTGTAGGAGCAGTGCCAGCATTGTGTCACTGTAGGCTGCCTGTGTGTGCCATACACACAGGCATCATAGGGCAAGCAGAGTATGGCACACACAGGCAGGGTAGGGAAGGCAGAGTATGGCACACACAGGCAGGGTAGGGCAGGCAGAGTATGGCACACACAGGCCAAGTATGGCACAAACCAGCCAAGAATGGCACACACAGTGAAAGTATGGCACACAGGCAGGGTAGGGAAGGCAGAGTATGGCACACACAGGCAGGGTAGGGCAGGCAGAGTATGGCAGGTTTTTGCTGTACTACAACTATTAATATGGGTATGGTCATGTGATAACATGGGTGTGGTTTCAAGTGGGTGCGGTTTCAAAAAGGGGAGTGGTCAAAACTGGCTTCCATTATCGGCCCTCCACCACGTAGGTCGGAAAAAGTCCGGCCCTCGGTACAACATAAGTTGGACAGCACTGTTCTATAGTATCCAAACTAGTACTCCTCCCAATCTCCTAAAAGCCACAGGCTGCCACCATAAAGAAGATACTGGGGAAGCTCATGCAATCACAAGTAGGGGGATCTGTTGTACGGATAGCCCTGAATTATAGGAAGGCTGTTGCCCATAGGCTCCATATTTATCATATAGCGTACATTTTTAAGAATGATTTCCTTTCTCTCTGTGATAATAAAACAGTACCTTTTGCTTAATGGAAGCAAAACAATCCTGTTGGGTTTATTTTATGTTTAAATGATTTTCTTTAAAGGAGAAAGAAAGGCAAAAACTAAGTAAGCTTTATCAGAAAGGTCTATGTAAATACAGCCATAACAACTCACAGAAACGCTGCACTGAGTTCTCTGTCAAAAGATTTGTGTGTCTGTTTTTCTCTGCCAGAGACACGCGGCTCTCTCCTCTCTCCTGCTCCCCCCTCCCTCCAGAATGCTAAGCACTCCCTCCCTCCCTTAGGAATGTGGATCTGAGCCAATCAGCAGGAAGCTTCCTCATAGTCTAACTAACTGAGCATGTACACTGGTCTGGGTCTCGGTGCAGGAGTGAGGCATTATAGGAACTTTCTTTACATTGCTCAGCATTTTTTCTTCCTGTTTGGCTTCTGATCATCTGAACAGGAGAAATATGGGGAGACTTAAGGGCACTATTGAGCGAACTGAAGGTATGCTTGCAGCTTGAGATTAACTCTTTATTAGCCTTTCCTTCTCCTTTAATAAAAATGGTATGGAGATTCAACTTACAGAAAGACCTCTTATTAGGAAAATCCCAGGTCCTGAGCCTTCTGCATAATAGATCATATACCTGTATATGTTTTCTACATGTTTTTCCATGACCCAGAGAAATATATGCATGTATATGTATTTGGGTATATTACCTGGACAGGTTGGTTGGCAGCCAAGGAGTGCAGGAAGGCCATTGTGCGCAGAAAATTGGCAGGGACTTGGCCATAAATCTGCTGTTTACATTTGTAAAGCAGCATTACTCTGACAAAAATCTTGCTGTATTCATGCACTCACACCAATATATACAGCCCAGTATTCCTGCACTCACATTGGAGTATAATCATCATTGTTCCTGCACATATACTGGCACGTAATTCCCAATATTTCATCATTCACATAAAGAGATTATTTCCAAAATTCCTGAAAAAAAGATGCTTTTTTTTTTTTTTTTTTTACTGCTTCAGACACTTTAGCAAATATTTGCGCACGTCAACTCTCCTGAATACTGCAGGTTTAACAGTTTTGCTCTACTCTCCTAGTTCCCTGACCTAACAACCCAGTCTCCCAATTTCCATACTTTGCACCCAACTGAAACAGCCATAACCCTTTGAAATTACCTTACACACGAAAATAGCATGCTATGGCCTGCACTGTGTCAACACTGATGACCCAATGCTGTATGTGCTTACCATAGCTATAACATATAAGTAAAGTACCTGGCAACCAAGAGTTTTTTTTGGCCGATCTCCCACTCCTGCCCTGATGAAGCTGGGAAAGAATGTGGGAGATCACTGCCCTAGCAGCACTGGCATCTAGAAGTCTTGAAGATAAAAGCATCACAAAATTAACTGCTACTTACCATCCTCTTGTCACCTCACAGATGTCCCCTTCAACCACCCCACAATAGTGCAGGAAGAAAATTCAACTCTAAAGCTGGCCATACACGGGCAGATCCGCTCGCTTGGCGATGTCGCCAAGCGAGCGGATCTTCACCCGATATCCCCACCTACGGGTGGCGATATCGGGGAGGCATGTAGGCGAATTCGATCATTTGGCCCTGGGGCCAAACGATCGAATTCTGCACGCGGCAATGGGGCAGTCAGTTCGGGGACCGCATCAACGAGCCGATCAGGCCAGATGTCGGCCAGGCCCCTTGGATCTGCCCCTACACGGGCCGATAAGCTGCCGAATCGGTCCAAGGGACCGATATCAGCAGCTGTAATCGGCCCGTGTATGGGGACCTTTAAGCTGGCCATACACGGGCAGAGCCGCTCGCTTGGCGATGTCGCCAATCGAGTGGATCTTCACCCGATATCCCCACCTACGGGTGGTGATATTGGGGAGGCATGTAGGCGAATTCAATTGTTTGGCCCTTGCTTTACCATTGTGTATTGCGCATTTTGCATGTGTTTGACAGGCACATTGACCAATCTATTTCACACGCGTGCAAATATTCGCACATTATTGGACATATTATGTTTGTGCCCCAACATGGCCACCTGTAACTGGAGCTCCCTTGCAGTGGGATGGGCAGAATGCTTGACAGGGATGGGGATGGGGAAGGGGGGGGGGGATTTGGTTAAAGAACTACTATTGTTTTCTCCATCTCGAGTGCGCACTCTGTTTTAGTAAATAGGTTCCCTTTAATCATTCCCTTCCTGTGAGGCATTAATTTAACATCTGGCTCTGCTATTGGCTTTTTACATCACGTTTGGAGTAGCCAGCACACACAGCCCCCTAAAACCTTGTGTATTCTAGCTTCCATTCAAAAGTCTAATAAAGGAATAATGAGATACTGAATTCTTACTGGAGTGCCTGCCTCAGGCTTTTCTACTTTACATGGCTGAATGGCAGTGACCAGCTTATGGAGAGACAGAGCACCCAGATGATACAAACAGAAGGACTGACACAATTTTATATTGTGACTCATCGGATACATAGGTTAGCATGGAAACCACTAGGGGGTTATATATGCAGTTATTATCTTTCCACAACCATAGTGACTTACAGACAGCAGCATAACCTGTCTAATGGTATTACAGTCACTAGTGATTTATGGGGGGGGGGGGGGGACAGTGGAAACCCCGCTCTTTATAGGGATATTAAAAAAAAAAGATAATTTTTTTTTTTTAAAAAGATTCTGTTTATTTACATTCCATACACTGCACATCAGGGGAGGGCATTGTACCGCACAGCTAACAATCGAGAAATAAAGGCAACATGCAAAAACTATACAAATTAAGAATGAAGAAATCATTAACATGGCAGCAATTACACCTGCTTCCCTCCTATGAATGCTGAATAACTCCCAACACTACATGGATATCCAGTACAGGTATGGGATCCGTTAGCTGGAAACCCGTTATCCAGAAAGCTCCGAATTACAGAAAGCCAGTCTCCTATAGACTCCATTATAATGAAATAATTCAGATTTTTAAAATTGATTTTCTTTTTCTCTGTAATAACAAAACTGTACCCTATATTTGATCCCATCTAAGATATAATGAATCCTTATTGGATGCAAAATAATTATATTGGGTTTAATCAATGTTTTATTGATTTTTTAAGTATACTTAATGTATTGTGATCCAAATTACAGAAAGATCCCTTATTGGTCCTGAGCATTCTGGATAATGGGTCCTATACCTGTACTCTAGAAACGTAAAGGCATTTACAAACATTGTTTGGGTTGAACACTTGCACATGTAATAACCGCCTCAAATACTATATGAATAGTGGTGCACTTTAGCCATGCCTTATTCTCCCAAATATTTAGCATAACATTCCCTTCACTTTGTAAAGCAGTGTGATATGATGGCACTTTATAAATAATAACATTAAAAATGTCCCTGTGTCCCTATTGTTATTATTATCCTTTACATAGCAGTGACAAAACCACATAGCACTCCAGTGGTGGAAGGTAGCAATGCTACCCACTGCATCCCCTCAAGATGCTTTGTTACTGCAAGGTAACTAGACACAGTTATGGGATCTCTGCCAGATTTAGCCCACAAGTATCCAGGCAGGATGGGGGGGTGTATGTATGTATGTATGTATGTATGTATGTATGTATGTACAGGGGCGGGCCGAGCCGACCGGGCGCCCTAGGCAACCGGTCGGCCACCACGCCCCCGCACCGCGCACCCCCCGTTTTGTTTGGCGCGCATGCGCAGTTTGAGAGCGGGGCAATGGGCGATGCGAAATGGATCGCAGACTAGGGGTAGGCAGGAGAGGCTCCTGCCTGGCGCCCCCCAATCGTTGCGCCCTAGGCAGGTGCCTCTTCTGCCTACCCCTAGTTCCGGCCCTGTGTATGTATGTATGTATGTACGTATAACTTTATTTATAAAGCGCCACAAGGGTATGCAGCGCTGTACAATCTTACAAAATTACACACAGGGAGGACAAGCGTTATAATTAATAAATTAATATAAAAAGAGGTCCCTGTCCCATAGAGCTTACAATCTAATGGGTGTTTTTTATATATATATATATATATATATATATATATATATATATATATATATATATATATAGGAGTATGCATTTCTCCACTGAAATCTGCTCCATGTGGCTGCACCTGTGTGGCATTAGCCGTAGGCACAGGCTCCTTGTTGCCTATACATTAACACCACATTGCTATTTCCTGTATTTGCTTTTTCTCTGTAATAAGACATTAAACATGAATGCATTTTGATAACTGAATAACATTTTTTGTTAATGCTTACATTTTTAAAGTTGATTTAAGGCCTGTTAGCAAATAGTATGGAAAAAACTTGTATCCATAAACCCCAGGTCCCAAGCATCCCGGTTATTAGATCCCATACCTGTTTTGTACAATTGTGGATACTGTTTCTTGTTGATGTAGCGCATTAAAGCACAGGAGTAAGCAGTAGAGTAGCTCGTACCTATTGATAAGTACCAATACAGCACTGCTGCCGGGGTTTCCTTGCTCGATGGGATGAGGGGACCACAGAATGAGAATAGCAAGACAGAAAGCGCAGATTGTAGAAATATGGGAAGATCTAGGATTGCTTATATGCCCGGGGAAGAGGATAGTACGGACATACACAAATGGCCAGTAAGGAGCAACAGGCCGCCTAACCGGCCCATTCACTTACCATATCATACACGTTGAGGATGACGGGCTGGTTGGCCATTCTTCCCTTCCTGACAATACCCAGGGTAACCACAAAGACGGGAATCCCTGTGCCGTGGGGACACGCCAAGCTGAGCGCCTTCCGGCCCGGTGGCTACTAATTTGCTGATGTAAGCAGAGGGGTAAGAAAGCCGCTCGGGTTACAGGTCATGGCCCGGACAAGAATGCCCAAGGGGCTTGTGGGTATCAGAAGGACTCCGGGATCCCCTGGCTGCCAGTCCTGGAGGGATCGTTATCAAAGATAAGGGGTGGACAGGAGGCACGGGTTACAAAGCGCAGCATCCTCTCTTTGTACCGCTCGCCCTTTTCTTTACAGCATACCGCAAACTGTTCTAGCAAAACCGGTCCTTCCCCGGCTGCAGTTGGACTAGCAATCAGCACCTCCCAATGCCAAGACCGAACCCTAATGCCACAAGCTAGCAGCGTACGGCGGCCGCCAAGGCTCAAACTTGTTCAATGTGCGAAGCGGAAAATTCAGCCTCTCTGAGGGGGTGGGTGAGGTCAGGAATGTCGCGAATATAGAGGATGGGGGAAATCCTAAGCCGTTTGTGTCTACTCCTTCCTGTAGGACAAATCATATAGTTACTAAACAGGATTCAGTCACTGGGAAAAAATGATGTTGGCATTTAGCGGTAGAAACAATTAGTTTCACTTTCATGTTTCCCACCATAAAGCTTCATAAATACACGTGTTTGTCTCAATTATCCAGACTGTGGGGGCAATTTACCGAAATCCAAATTACTATTGGTGTTTAAGGTGAACAAATTACATATTTTTAATAATAAAGAGAAAAATATTAAGATTATTATTTATGCGAAAATAGGATTGATATGAAAGCCCTATGTATTCCAGGTAAATGCAAAAAATATATAGTTTTGTCATTTATAGAGAAATACATATATTTTAAAAAGTATTCATTCAAATGTTTCCAAAATGGCTATGTCTTTGTACTCCAAACAGCCAAACTGCAAATCTTTCCTAAAATTGGCATTTGTATGTATGTACAGTATATCTTCAGTTATAAAGCGCTACTTATGTACGCAGCAATGTACAGTAGATTACATTAATACAAACGGGGTTATTAAAATAATAATAGATAAATACAAAGTATAACAAAAAATACAAGGCACAGTTGCGGTAACTGTTGCACAGTTGCAAGAGGATAGATGTCCCTGCCCCATAGAGCTTACAATCTAGATTTTTACAAAATATTTAAAAATAGAAGCAAAACTTCCACCTTACAGTATCTTATTTCCAACATGCTCTTGGGAACAATATAAAGCACCATGAATATGAATTCCAGGGTTCTTCTGAACAGTTTGTGTTCATAGGATAGAATGCTTAAGTAATTGGCATGTAACAGCCTCAAAGTAAAAAGTGCGCATTTTTATGGCTGACACTTGCTCCTGCCAGCTAGTGTTGTGGGGATTAACAAATAGTCCACGAAGTTGCAACTTAACCCACAAATGGCAAGGGGGAAGGAGAGGACCGTGCCCACTGGGGCAAATATTTTCTCATAAGCTTAAAAAGTAAAAACTGCAAGGACATACAAGGGATACACTGACACTTAGTGGCCATTTTTGATTATTACTTTGTCAATTTGTACCTGCGCTAAAATAGAATGAAACAAATTCATATTTAATTGAAAAAACACCACTAATATTTTCAGTAATACCACATTTCTAAAACTAAATATATATATATTAAATTATATATATATAATTTATTTTATATAATTACATATATACTATGTTTCTTATTGGCTGCTCCCAGTTAAAAAGTCAGCCTCCCCTACTATAATAAAATATGTGCAATAATTCTGCACTTTTAGCTTCTGCATAACAGCGATTACTCTCTCCCACTCTGCGCTCAGAACTTTAGCATCGGAGTGGGTCCAGAGGGGCTTCATCGTATTGCGCTCTCTGCACTAGTAGAGACAAATCTTCGTTTAAAAAAGAAAATTCAGCTATTAAAGTTACCAGAGGTGGCTTTTTTGTCGCTCCTGGTAATTGGCAGCTCACTGCTGCCTGAGGCAAGGTTCGTTTAAAATCGAACCTTGCCTCATGGCAGGAGCGGCCCTACATTAACCTGCTCCACTTTTCATCTGTGGTGTTGGAGTTGGTCATGGGCAGAAGAAGCTCTGTGCACAATGTGTTTTTTCTGTTTAAGATAAAGCAACAGAATCTGTTTTATGGTGGAAACCCAGACTTCCTTCCATACCTTCATTACATGATTTTTAAAAGTGATGTTTAATAGTTAAATGTAGGCGGTTGTAATTGCTTATATTGACCACTAGATGACAGTTTTATTTTAATTGTGGCCTTTTCAGGAAAGGCTCTTCTCCCTCCCTGTGATGTCAAGACCCCACCTCCCTTCCCCACCCCCTGTAAGATCTTTTAAAAGGCAGAAAGATTGCTGAGGTGCATAAGCCTAGCGTCAGTGTTCATTATAGACTGGTGAGTTGACAGTCTCTGCATGAAATAATAGTCAATGTTTGATATGATAAGAGACTGAGAATTTTGGTGGCATTTTTGTTGATAAACAGTCATATTTTTACAATATTCCATAGGTGAAAGTGGCATGATCTAATAAGTGAATGGATAAGAGGAGTGAATGACAGGGCAGAAACAAGAAACCAAGCCTTATCTGTCTATAATCCCCTCTAATATACTTGTACAGAGTAATCATGTCCCCTCGCAAGCGCCTCTTTTCTAGAGAAAACCTCGACAGTCTAACCTTATAGCTTAAATCTTCCATCCCCGATACCAGTTTCGTTGCAGTCTCTGCACTCTCTCCAGCTCATTAATATCCTTCTTAAGGACTGGAGCCCAAAACTGCGCTGCATACTCAAGGTGAGGCCTTACCAGCGACCTATAAAGAGGCAAAATTATGTTTTCATCCCTTGAGTCAATGCCCTTTTTTATACAAGACAGTACTTTATTTGCTTTAGTAGCCACAGAATGACATAGTCAATGTTGTGTATCTGTGCCAGTGTTATAGTGCCAGGGCCTGAATATCTGCCATCAGTACCCACTGCTCCTCATGGCATATAATGTGCTGGTTTTTTACATACAGACTGCGTCTCACTGTATATAATGTGCTTGTTTTGTATATAAAGACTGCGTCTCACTGTATAACGTGCCTGGGATGTCACTACCCACTGCCTCTCTCTCTATAAAGCTAACTTAAACACATCTAAAGGGGTGGTTCACTTTTAAGTTAACTTGTAGTATGTTATAGAATGGCCTATTCGTAGCAACTTTGCAATTGGTCTTCCTAGTTAATTTTTTATAGTTTTTGAATAATTTGCCTTTCGCTTCTGCCTCTTTCCAGCTTTCAAATGAGGGTCACTGACCAAAAAGTATTGCTCTGTGAGGCTACAGTTTTATTTTTCCATGCAGGCCCCTTAACTATTCATATTCCCATCTTTTGTTTAAACCACTACATGGTAAATAAGACCCTAGCAACCAGATAGCTGCTGAAATTCAAAATGGAGAGCTGCTGAACAATAAGCTAAATAATCAATTAAAACATCATATTAAAAGTTAATTTAAAGGTGAACTACCCCTTGAAGCTAACTAACTCACAAACACAAATGTATAGAGAACCCCTAACAGAAGTGCACGTATGAATGCTTTTACATCCTAAGCATTTTAGGGTTAAAAAAAGCACCCCCACCCGCACTTTTCCACAGTATCCCTGGGAGTCAGTGGGAACGGCAAGAGGTAGTTGGGAGGTTAATTTTTTACAACAGCAGCGAATCCACTAAGTCTCACATTAGCTTTAGGTCAGTCTATATATGGCCCATATTTAGCCTCCCCAAACAAAAAAGTCACCCTTCACCTATGTATAGGCTTGATGAGAACCTATGAGTAGCGGTGGCCGAAATAACTTGGCAGGCATTGATTCACGGCGAATTTCCGCATTTCACCATCTTGGGTACTATATGGTAGGTCACCACAGAGAACCAAGGGGAGGTTTACATTGAGAGGTGACTCCCTGTATGGTCCGGGAGGCTTTAGGAAAGAGGAATGCTGTGTGAGGAACAGAGATAGAGAGAGAGAGAGAATCTGCAGAAATATTGTGCATTGTGTAACTATATCTTTGTGTCAGTTTTTAGAGGGGAGGGGTGCAAAGAGATAAAATAAGATTAGATTTATTTTATTATTGTAAAAAGTTAGGCAATGTTCAGGTCCAGCCAGCAGGTAGCGCCAAACCCCCTTGTGGAGTACGCATCCAGTGCCCTAGTCTGTAACCTGCCTCCCTGAAAGAAGCTGTTAATAAAGAGTTCCTGGTTCATCACAACTTTGTTTATCTGCCTGCTTCTTATAGTAAAGGCCATTCACACATATCTGACTGTAATGGGTGTCTGCCAGTCAGGGGTAGCCTTGTTGCAGGCTATCTTGTCATATATTAGTAAATCATGCCCTTCCCGGGAGTTGCATGATTGAGGCAAGTTACAGTGGCTTGCAAAATTATTCGGCCCCCTTGAACTTTTCCACATTTTGTCACATTACAGCCACAAACATGAATCAATTTTATTGGAATTCCACGTGAAAGACCAATACAAAGTGGTGTACACGTGAGAAGTGGAACGAAAATCATACATGATTCCAAACATTTTTTACAAATAAATAACTGCAAAGTGGGGTGTGCGTAATTATTCAGCCCCCAATACTTTGTAGAACCACCTTTTGCTGCAATTACAGCTGCCAGTCTTTTAGGGTATGTCTCTACCAGCTTTGCACATCTAGCGTTTGGGAACAGCAGTTTTCAGATCTTGCCACAGATTCTCCATTGGATTTAGATCTGGACTTTGACTGGGCCATTCTAACACATGGATATGTTTTGTTTTAAACCATTCCATTGTTGCCCTGTCTTTATGTTTAGGGTCGTTGTCCTGCTGGAAGGTGAACCTCCGCCCCAGTCTCAAGTCTTTTGCAGACTCCAAGAGGTTTTCTTCCAAGATTGCCCTGTATTTGGCTCCATCCATCTTCCCATCAACTCTGACCAGCTTCCCTGTCCCTGCTGAAGAGAAGCACCCCCAGAGCATGATGCTGCCACCACCATATTTGACAGTGGGGATGGTGTGTTCAGAGTGATGTGCAGTGTTAGTTTTCCGCCACACATAGCGTTTTGCATTTTGGCCAAAAAGTTCCATTTTGGTCTCATCTGACCAGAGCACCTTCTTCCACATGTTTGCTGTGTCCCCCACATGGCTTGTGGCAAACTGCAAACGGGACTTCTTATGGTTTTCTGTTAACAATGGCTTTCTTCTTGCCACTCTTCCATAAAGGCCAACTTTGTGCAGTGCACGACTAACAGTTGCCCTATGGACAGATTCCCCCACCTGAGCTGTAGATCTCTGCAGCTCGTCCAGAGTCACCATGGGCCTCTTGGCTGCATTTCTGATCAGCGCTCTCCTTGTTCGGCCTGTGAGTTTAGGTGGACGGCCTTGCCTTGGTAGGTTTACAGTTGTGCCATACTCCTTCCATTTCTGAATGATCGCTTGAACAGTGCTCCGTGGGATGTTCAAGGCTTTGGAAATCTTTTTGTAGCCTAAGCCTGCTTTAAATTTCTCAATAACTTTATCCCTGACCTGTCTGGTGTGTTCTTTGGACTTCATGGTGTTGTTGCTCCCAATATTCTCTTAGACACCCTCTGAGGCCGTCACAGAGCAGCTGTATTTGTACTGACATTAGATTACACACAGGTGCACTCTATTTAGTCATTAGCACTCATCAGGCAATGTCTATGGGCAACTGACTGCACTCAGACCAAAGGGGGCTGAATAATTACGCACACCCCACTTTGCAGTTATTTATTTGTAAAAAATGTTTGGAATCATGTATGATTTTCGTTCCACTTCTCACGTGTACACCACTTTGTATTGGTCTTTCACGTGGAATTCCAATAAAATTGATTCATGTTTGTTGCTGTAATGTGACAAAATGTGGAAAAAAAAAGCTGAATACTTTTGCAAGCCACTGTATTTAATTCTAACCTTAGTGGAAGTCATGTGATTTAAAGGGGAACTATTGTGAAAATTAAAATATAATATAAGAGGTGTCTTGTGAAAATGTGAAACTTTCTAAATATAATCAATAAAAAATTCTGTACATTTTCTAAAATAAATGTTACTCTTAACTATCCCCCTTCAAAGCAACCTGTCTTTCTTCATTCCTCATGCAGACATCTGGGTCAGATTTTGATTGACAGGTAGGTCTAATACATCTTTTGGGGAGGGGGCATCCCTTCCTAGCACATGTGTTAGTAATAACTCGAATAACTGACTCCAGCACAAACAAAATAACTGACACATGCTACATGTACAGAAATAGGATTTTTCTAAGAGCTCTAACACCTCTTCTAAGTAAAGGGTGCAACCCCCCCACCAAGAAGATGTATTAGACCTAACTGCAAATCAAAACCTGACTCCACCTGCTGCATAAATAGAGAATAAAGAGAGACAGATGATAGGGGGTGGCGAGTTAAGGTGTCCCTCAACAGGACAGAGTTTTTAATTCATTGTATTTAGAAAAATTCCCCTAAAAGGGATTTTGTCATCTCATTGCATTGTGCCTGAGTCTGTGCTTTCAGAAGGAGCCAGCGCTACACATTAGAACTGCTTTCAGGTAACCTATGATTTCTCCTACTCCCATGTAACTGGAGGAGTCCCAAGCCAGACTTGGATTTCTTCCTATTGAGTGCTGTTATATCTATTACTTTTAGCAATGCAGGTGCCAGGGAGCTGCTATCTTGCTACCTTCCCATTGTTCTGCTGATCGGCTGCAGGGGGGGGGGATATCACTCCAACTTGCAGCTCAGCAGTAAAGTATGACTGAAGTTTATCAGAGCACAGGTCACATGGCTGTGGCACCCTGGGAAATGAAGAACATAGCTAGCCCTATATGAAATTATAATATTAAATATTAAAAAATCTGTTTATGCTTTTGAAAAACAGATTTCAATGCACAATTCAGATGGAGAAGCTCTATTAACTGATGCATTTTGAAAAAAACATATTTTCCTTTAATAATAATGTCATCACCTTCTTTGCCTTGCAAAAGTAAGGGGACCCCAGTTGTACTGATATGTCCTTCATACATTGCCCACTCTCACAGGCATAGATCTGCTGTTATAAATCTCTTCAGTTTTATTTGTATTACCTGCAAACTATACTCATTGTTTGGTCACTGATGGGAATGCATGGTTCCTATGTCGGTATTTCTTCCTGTTCCTTTAGCAATGAGGTGGAGTTCCCAATATGAAGCTGTTACTCTACAAAAATCAATAAAGGCTAGAAATCTGGGTGCCTAATACATTGTACATTATACACAGACCAACCCTGCTGTTTCAAAGAGAACCTATCTTTGCTTTTCCTGGTATGAGAAGGCATGACTCAAACCCAATCAGTTTCATATAAAAACCTTTAACACAAAGGTCCAATGCCAGACAATGAAACAACATCCACAGGATAATAAGGGATAATACATTCTAAAGTAACTCAATATACCTTTATTTTTTTTTAATCTAAGCAGCAGACATCATATGTTGAGTTGAGTACATATTCAATAATCTTGCTTTTATAATCATTTCTCAAGTGTAATTGTCCATTCAACTGAAAAAAAGTCACAAGGAAGCTGGGAGAATTTATTAATTAAGGTACACGCTTCAGTGAAAGTAAAAGGCAAGCTGATGTCATCTGTTTAGTGTAGCACCTAGCTCTCAACATTCCTAAAGTTAATAAAGTTACAGGCTGATGAGCTGGGGAATGACTTGAGTAGAAATTCTATTTGCACTAAAGAGTTATCCCCTATTGAGTATCTTATAGCGTTACACATATTTAATTTTGTATCATCAAGAAATCTGTGAGTCAATTTAAGGCCAACTTGGGATCCTGGGAAATTCTATTCATTGTCCTGCCGATATGCTGAATTATGCTTTTGATGTCTGTTCCATTTGTTGAGAATACAAAGGAAGAATCATTAAAAGGAAATACAAGAAGAAAATCACCTACTCGGGAAGGAGGCCTTTTGTCGAGATCAGAAATAAAGTATAAGGGAAACAAAGGATATTTAGGCCTCTGGTGTGAAGATTGTAACATACAATTGAAATCCATTTTAGAGCTTAAAGGACTTAGCATTGAATGTGTTTTAGAAATAACTTTTGATGCAGGTAACTTCTGGGATATATTTATTCTCTCTCTAAGTCTAGATGTCAGTGTCTTTCGAGGATGAGCACTTGGTTTGCCATTTGGCATAACTTCCTTTTTATAGCACATCTCAGCAACTTCATTATCACTTCCTTTTGACTTGTTGCTTCGATCCATTTCAGGAGAATTTTGAGATGTGTTGTTGCTGCTTGCAAGCTGAATAGAGAATGGTTCTATCGAGCTGTTATCTTTTGCAGGCATATTGGTCATATAGCCATTATCACAAATGAATGTCCGTGGAGCAGGAAGATTTAGGGGTTGTGCTATTAAATTTGTCTTTTTGCATCTTCTTGTATCTTTTTGACAATCAGAAGTCTTGAAGTTAAGAAGCTCTATTATGTCATGAATGAGATTTTTCTTCACAGTGACATCATGAGAGCAGTCTAAAGACAAGGCAGGGCTGTAATTAACTTCTAAAAGCCAGGGCTTCAAGGTGTCATCAATAAGGATGTCAAAACCAAAGAGTTCAAAACAGTTAGGTGTGGGTGGTATATATGGTGCAATGGCCAATAGGGTCATAGTCACTATATTATAGATCTTTTGCCAAAGCAGAACATCATCCACATCTAAACCATGGAGATACGACCGGAATTGACCGAGTGTCCACTTACAGCCACTTCCAACTCTCTCTTTTTCTGTGTTGTACGATGCGCTGTATTTATTAATGCTAGTATTGGTTAGATGAGAAAAAACATTATCAAGGGAACTAAGGTCAAATTTTTCAGTTGCAAATCTTACCAAGCCTTCTTGGTAAACGTAGACAGTTAAAGGACAAAAACTGGTTACGCAGACATATATACGGAGGTCAAATTTGTAGCCAGAGATTAGTAAAGGGTTCGTTATATATTTCTGCACAATAACAGCACAGTCATAGGCTAGGTCCTTGATGTCCTGAAAAATAAATATTCCCCTTCCCCTGGATAAGTCAGTTGGTTTACAGATCCAATAGCTTGATTTTTTATCACGCCTCTCCTTAGTGTACTGAGCTACAAACGCTGTGTACTCATTTGGTAAGATAAAGGCTACTGGGCTGAACTCATAATAGGATGGACCATAAATTCCTTTCATTCTTTTTAAATGCCTTGCCAAGCAATCCTTCTTTATCATCTGTGAAGTCCTTGGATGATGATTGAGTCGCTGCCATGGCTTTATGCTGTCATGGTCAGATGAACAGAATGCTGACGATCTCCACTGCAGATTCCATGCAGTTTTCGCTTGATCACTCTCATCAAATTCTTCCCAGCCACGTTCAAGCAGCACATCCCGTACCACCTGGGGAGTGCTATCATGAAGACGAAACACAAGAGGGCTTGATGTTTTATCATCTTCATCTCCATCTGCCATGGTGCAGTCAACTTCCTAAAACACCTTGTTAAGTACAGAGAAAGAAAACACATCATTCTGACTTGTAATATACTTTTCAAGAACATTTTAGAAAGCAAATTATATTTATGAAAATTCACAAGTTATGAAAACCTTGAATTATGGTATAAGGCATAATAATACACAGTGTATACACATGACATAGCAGAAGCTCATACTCTAAAGGAATGATTTCTGAAAGCAGTTTGATGTGCAAAGTATAAAATTTTGGATGCTACCAGGGATAAATATAATGTGCATAAGGACAAAGTACCGTATATACTCAAGTATGTGCTGAAAAAGGAACCCTCGGCTTATACTCGAGTCAATTACTAAGGGCAGCAGTGGATTACTTGTCCAACCGGCCCCATGCGTTGCGCAAACCCCCCCCTCCCACATGCGCATGTGCGCTCTGCACATTCACAATGTCTTGCCTCCTCCAACATATGCAGGGCTCAGACACAGCTCACATTTGCAATCCTGCTGAGCTATTCTGTAAACTGGAATATCCCTGCCACCAAACAGTGTACCTTGTTTCACAATGACAGCACATAGGTAATGGATTTCAAAGAAAAAGAGATATATTGTATGAAAGGAGATATATTTCTAGGGCTTTGTTTGTTCCTGCAGAGAAAATACATTGATCTTTTTGCTTTTCTGGGAATTCCTATTTTAAATGTCTCACAGGCTGATTAAAAAAACTCTGTTTATCTCTTTGCCAGTACCTCTCTGAATGTGTCATTGCTCTGTTTTGGGGATTACAAATTATTTTAGCAGTGTACATTTAGGGAGGGCTGGCATATGGGGCACTGTCCCTGCCCACACATTGTACAGGTATGGGACCTGTTATCCAGAATGCTCGAGACCTGGTATTTTTCAGATAAGCGATCTTTCCATAATTTGGATCTCCATTTCTTAAATCTGCTAGAAAATCATTTAAATATTGTTTACTTACTCGTCTAGCTAGGGCTACATCAGTCTGGGACTAAAATAAGCTAGTGCAGGGGTATTTCTTTACTACATGTAACTCCATTCAGCCTGGAAATTTTCAAGCTGCTAGTAATTGTGCTTAGAAAGGTTAGCGCTCATTGCCTTCTCATTTTCATGTAACATTAATATAAATATATTTGTTAACACATAAGTGTTCTGGAGATATATATTATATACATTATATATTTATGTAGCATTCACAGGGGGTCAGGCTGAGTGTCCTTTTATTAATTATTTGATTATTGAAACTTAGCAGTAGCTGCTGCATTTCCCACCATAGGATTATACTCGAGTCAATAAGTTTTTGCAGTTTTCTTAGGTAAAATTAGGTACCTCGGCTTATATTCGGATCGGCTTATACTCAAGTATATACAGTAAGTTGCTCATGCAAGCTACATGTACATTGGCAGTGTGCCTCTCTATTTCTAAAGCACTTACCTACTTTGCTAGGTAAAGTGGCTGTATTTCAAACAAGTGGATCATGCATCCTTGAATAGGTGTGACTTTATCAGTTAATGGTAACTCAGATAATTAATGTCTGTTTGCAAACCTCACAACAAACCTCACAGCATGCATATAATCTTTCATCAAAATACCCGACTTAATCTCATAGGTGCAGTTTCCATCATTCCAAACACAGACGAGTAGGTGGAAAATTGCTGGTCACTGGGTTCTAACATTACACTAGCTTCTGTGGTTGGTCCCATTGGAGACTATTGATTACAGTTTGGGAAAGTTGCCCGTCTAGCCCTAAAAGGATACGTCATTTTGAAGCATGAGTCACTGCTTATTTCAACTGTGTTCTGAAAATTATATGTTTCTAACTGGCACTGTTGGGGGTCCTTGAATGCTTTTTTAAAGGGCCAGTAACTGAAGTTGCCCTAAAATAATACCAGTACCCCCTCTGATTTGTGTCATTCCTGTGCTTGTTTCCTCTTGCGATGGGTAACTTTTTTTTCAAGTGATAAGAATGCTGGCAGTGTTAGTTCCATTGATGTCTGAGGCCCTTCCAGCAACGCCAGAGAACACCTGTCTTTCCTGCCACGAGGCAAGGTGGATAGCAAAAAGTTACCAGGGGCGGCAAAACGGCCTGTGCTTTTAATGACAAGCATTATATTCACTCCCGTCACTTTGCATAGACAACAGATGTGCTTTTTTCATGTGTTCCATAAGCCTAATAATTACTAGGGTTTGGCTGGGTTAAAGTAATGCCCTGGATAAAAGTAATTCTAAATAGTTTAAAAGAAAATAAGCAGTGAAAAAAACAAAACTTATGGTGTCCTCCTTATGGTTTTGGAAAATATACAATTGTGACCAGTTGTTGTGGCCGCTAGGAAATATGTCATCACTGCTCTCTAGTAATCCTATTGCCTCAATTTGAATAAGTGAATCAATGAATTTTGGCCATCCTTGTGACCAAGTCAGTTGATTTGATTCTGTTTAAATCAGCCTAGGTTCTTGCCACTGAGAAGACATTTGCTATAAGGGCCGTGACACACGGGGAGATTAGTTGCACCACGATAAATCTCCATTGTTGCGGGCGACTAATCTCCCCACAATGCCATTCCACTGGCTAGAATATAAATCGCTGGTGGGATGGCATACGCGGTGCACGATTTGCCGAAGTCACCAAAGTCTGGTGCTAAAATAGCCATTACTGTGCCTAGAGAGTGCTTTTGGTCCCTTTCATTTAATGACATTTGCTTTTTTTTGCTAGTTCTAGATTTTATTTTAAAAGCAGCAAATATTTCTATAATTTAAATTTTATGTCTATCTGTAACAACTGTGTATTTACAGTGTAATATATAAAGTGTGGAAGAAGGCTGTGGAAGCAGCCGAAACGTTAGATGCACGTTTGAAATAAACAACTTTGTTTTTCAACTAAGTCCTGAGAGTGCGATATTTTCTCCAGCTTTGTCCTATACTATTTGTTGAATACTGCACCCAGGCTCCCTTCTATTGATATACACGTGAGTGCCTGATAACTACTGACTTTTATTTTATATATATATATATATATATATTATATTATATATATATTATATATATATATATAATATATATTAATATATAATACACAAGAGCCATGAATATCCTGTGCATTCTATCCTTATAAATTATGCTTTAGTGATCAGTTGTCATCAGTTATAATCTGTGCTTAGTAATGTAATCAGTTATAATCTGTGCTTATATAAGGATAATAGTATAAAGATACTATAAGTCATTTAGAAAAGCATAAGGCTGTAGTGCTTTTATATAGGTCATGGACCTCAAGGTGACTTCAAATATCCTCATATCTTACAGTTGAACAGCTTTTATCTATTTAAACTCTTTTGTATATTTTATATAAATTGCAGTTTGGGTAGCGACATGTTCCTCCCTATTATTTCTTATTTTAAAAAAGCACTTATGCTAAGAGTTTTGAGTGTTATAGTTTAACAGCAGCCTGAGGGACTTTTTATTCATTAAAGCACAGTGTATTGGTTAAATTGAGAGCCCTCTCTCTGTAATGTGTAGGTATCTGTCTATTCCCAGACCCACCACTTCTAGCATTCAGGCAGCCCCCAAACCTAAAAAGATTAATAACAAGAAGTGCATTAATACAACCCAACAAAAATGAAACTTATCCCTATGGCAAAAAACAATGCAAAACCTGCCCACACATCTGTAAATGTATTATTCATTCATGTATGTGATACTGGTATTCCAGAGACTGAGATCTATGTATTTAAGAATGTTTTTTTCCGTAGGGGGCCATAACTGTTTTTGAGACCCCAGATTCAATGGTTTAACCTGAAACTATTATGCTTTTTTCCTCCTGCACTTAAACAAATTAAATCTGTATTATTTATCCCTGTTGTCTGGAATACAAATGGCAAGTGCTTTGGCTTAACTCATGTGTTACACCTATATACCATGCCTATACATACTGTATGTGTAAGCAGGTACAGAGAACATAGGGAAAATCAAAAAAGCTCCCAGGCTTGAACCTGGTCCCCCCTGAATAATAGGGACTAGGCAAAGAATATCACTTATTATTGTGTTATGTATAGTGCAACACATTCTCATGATCTGCACTCTGTACTCAAAAAGTACCCCCTAGTTACACAATTATGGAAGCTGTGAGTGACTCTGGGCTTAGCCTATAATTAATTTCCTACAAAGCTAGCATTAGTATCTGTATACAGGCTTAGTCTAGAAAAACAGGTTGCCTTTGGTTGAAGACTTTGCCCTCCCCTGGAAAATTTTCTCTGGATGCCCACGGCATTGGCATCAGCAAAACCTTAACATAATAATATAACATAATAATAGTTTTACCCAACTAATTTATATAAAACTTTCACAACATTCACACAGATCCTTTTTATTGACCAAAGTTTACACAGGCAACAGTTGCCCAGCAACTTTACTTACTATGATTGGCAAGCATTAATTTACAGGTATTTAGTATGGATAAAGCAACTGGGAAACCAAGGTTGCTTTTTGTGTATCCATTAAATAGGTATTGTAATGAACTCTTCACTGAACTTGCAGCAGGTATAGACACTACAGGTTGCTAAGGGCAAAACAGTATAGACAACAAACCATACAGCTGCTACAGGACCAAACAGTACAAGGCCAATGACAGACGAGATTAGTTGCCTCTAGCGGTGGCAACTAATCTCCTCAAATGCTTTCCTACCGGTGAGAATGTGAATCGCCGGAAGGAAAACATATATGTCACTTCAGCTTTCCGAAGTCGCCTGAAGTTTTGAAAAGCTGAAGCGACATATGTGACTAATTTCCTTGTCCGTCATCACTCTAAAATGTGAAGAGGGCCCCAGGGTTATAAGCAAACACAATTTGAGAGGGCTGTGTTGTTCTGTACCATTATTATGCTCACTTTATACTCTTAGCGATATGCCAGCTATATAAAATAATTAGGTGGATGCTGTAGGACTGGATCTGCTCTACCACAATAAGCAGCAGAATTTTCATATTGCTATAAATACAAGGGGTCATTTATTAACCACACCAAACATTCAAAGTACAATTTTGGATGCAATTTGTGACATTTTCCCCCTATTTCCAAAATGTACTCAGTTGTGCTTGACATTAAACAGACGCAATTGCTCTGAAAAGTCCAGTTGTCTTTATTAGTGATGAGCAAAATTAACGGTTATGTAACAGGTACGTATTTGTGAGAAAATTCTGCATTTCACCATCAAAAAATATTTTCACAAGAAAAAAAAAAAAAATAGCTGTGAAAATCTTCACCACAAAAAATGTCCATAGACTCCAATGTATTCTGCACGGAAAAAGTCAATGTGGAAAAAGTTGCAGCTAAAATAAAGTTGCCATGAAAAAAGCCTCTAGACTCCAATCTGTTTAACATAGAAAAAGTATTATTTTAGCTTTTGTACAAGCAAAGGAGCTTGCAGCAGGAACCACAAAACATTTTTAGGTATTTCATAAATGACCTCATATCAGTAGATATTATGTGCAACTGGAACTCTAGGGATAAATATTTCCCGCTAAAAAAAGAAATGGAACTATAATTACTGATTTAGATTAAAAAAACATAGCTTTACAGTCACTTCAAAGTTTATAGAATGCTGTGTTTTACAAGTCAATAGAAATGTAAATTTAATCCATTATCCAGAACGCTACAAATTACGGGACGGCCATCTCCCTTAGGCTTCATTTTATCAGATAATTCAAATTTTAAAAAATGATTACCCTTTTCTCTGTAACAATAAAACAGGACCTTTTACTTGAGCCCAACTAAGATATAATTAATCTTTATGGGAGGCAAAAAGTCGTAATGGGTTTATTAAATGTTGAAATCATTTTTTAAAGTATGGTGATTCAAATTACAGAAAGATCCCTTATCCAGAAAACATCAGGTGCCAAGCATTCAGGATAACAGGTTCCATACATGTATTTGGATGGATAGCATGGTTTGTATTAGAGATGTACCAAATACAGGATTTAGGTTGGGATACAGCTAATATTTCGATTAATATGAATCCAAACCCTTAATGTCATGTGACTTGAAAGTGCCGGACGACTCAAGGCAACAAATGTTTGCCTAAACATTATGTGGGTTTTCCTGTTTTAATCTATATGTAAATTAGGCTTCAGGTTAGTGAGGTATTTGGATGAACCTTTTGGTTAACCAATATACTGTACACTTGTAAATGTAAATGCTATTTGAAAGTGATATTTTTCTAGCTGTTTATATTCTCTGTAATACCAGTTCTGACTCAGTGTACACTGAGACAGTGTAGCAGAAACTGGCTCCTTCTAAATTTTTTCAATATTCAGAAGCAAAGAGCAAAAAGGGGTAAAGAATACTACAGGTATGGGATCCCTTATCCGGAAACCCGTTATCCAGAAAGTTCCGAATTACGGAAAGGCCATCTCCCATAAATTCCATTATAAGCAAATAATTAAAATTTTAAAAAATGATTTCCTTTTTCTCTGCAATAATAAAACAGTACCTTGTACTTGATCCAAACTAAGATATAATTTATCCTTATAGGAGCCAAAACAATCCTATTGGGTTTATTCAGTATTTAATTGATTTTTTTAGCAAACTTAAGTTATGGAGATCTAAATTACGGAAAGATCCCTTATCCGGAAAACCCCTGGTCCCGAGCATTTTGGATAACGGGTCCCATACCTCTACTTCCAATTGTAATTACATATTTAAATTCCCTTTAAACCAGAGAGAATGTTGAATTCATCTATACTGGAAATGTTTCCTTTCATTATACAAGAAACTGTTTTTGGGTGACATCCTCTGTAACTAACAACATGATATTCATGGCAATAGTTGTACACTGCAGTCACGCTTAAGGCTTAAATGGTTAAAAATGTAGATTTCAGGAATAAAACTCCAAGTTATGGTAAAAATCCTAATACAGAAACCTTCAGTTCTCAAGCATTCTGTATAACTGACTGTAGGATGCACATAAAGTTCCATGGGTGCAGAGAAAGGCTGAAATGGAAAATGATTATTGTGAAACTGTGCATAGGACAGCATGGTCAAGCTAATAATATATCCCCATTAATGTACAGATATATCTATTATTTTAGCTATGCTACATTTAAGTTGCTATTGTCTCAGTAGTGTAATAATAATATACATGTTGTGGTCTCTCACCTGAATACAGAACGTCTTTGCCTTGCTTCCTTGGTGTTCTCTGTCCCCATAGCACCTATTGACCTGCTATATGTTAGCAGCAACTCTATAAATTCTTGCTGATCCTCTTTAAGTGCCACCCTCTTGCACGACACCAGACAGGTTGCTATGAAACTCTGTCTCACCACAAGTGACAAAGGGTTCTGGATTTCAAAGAAAACTGCTGACGGTAAAAAGAAAAAAAAAGTACATCCCAGTGACTCATTATGGGAAAATAAAATCAGTAAATACAAGTGTTATTATGTTATATTGACTCAAGGTTTACATGGTCAGTTGTTCACTTTCACTCTCAATGTAAAAAATGTATGCATGCACATATTGTCAAAAAGGTTCTTCACACTTTACACTAATGTTCCTGAATGGCTGATTTAATAGCATAATTACCTTTGTATGGTGGTGGTATAAAAGGGGCAACCCCAAGCCTGCTCCCCTGCCTGGGCCGAATCTCCACACATTAAAGCCTCAGTGGCTTTAACGTGGTTGCAGCCCCAATGTCCCCAAAGCTCCAGTCCAACACTGACTGTACGGCAGAAGCAGTAGCAGTGCACTGTTACCCCACCAGAATCAGATTTTTCAACTGCCCTCTACCTTCTAAAGGGGTAGTTTACCTTCAAGTTGAATGAAGTTGAATGTAGACTTTTAGTATGTTATAGAATGGTCAATTCTTAGTGACTTTTTAGTTGGTCTTTATTTCTTACTTTTTATCATTTTTGAACTATTTGCCTTCCTCTTCTGTGTCCAACTTTTAACCAACCCTGGCAGCAAGAAAACTATTGTTTTGTGAGGTTACAATTGTATGGTTACTGTTACTTTTTATTAATACACTTTCTATTTAGGCCCTCTCATATTCATATTCCAGACTCTTATTCAAACAACAGCCTGGTTGCTAGGGTAATTTGGACCCTAGATACCACATAGCTGCTGAAATTCCAAACCAAAGAGCTGTTGCCCAAAACGCTAAATATAAAATCACAAATAAAAATGAAGACCAACTGCAAATATTCTCAGAATATTACTCTCTATATTTCATACTAAAAGTTAATTTTAAGGTGAACAGCATTGCAAGATGAGCTTTAACAAGGCTAAAATGAGTGTGGAAATAAGGAATACAAAGATGAATGGACAGTATCAATAATATTTTACATATACAACAGCCCTTCTTATGATATATGGCTCAAACAAGTTTGGCAAGCAACATTTTATGTTAACCTTGGGTCACTAAGCTCATTTACAAAGATTCCCTTTCTGCATTTAGAGCTTGATACTACTGCCATCTTGTGGTTCCACACAATTTGCAAACAATATTGATAGATTAACTAAACCCACACCAAATTTTTTAATCAACCCAGGGGCCCCCTTCCCAATCTCATCACTGGCCAGGAGTTTAAGTCCAGCCCCCCCCCCCCCATTCTAACTATTTAATAGCAGATGCCAACAGGGTTTGCAGCTGCTATCTTCATCCACTTGTCCAGTGTCATTTTAAAGTGATACTGACACCAGAAATTAAATCTTTTTTTTACATCTATCATAACATTGTCTTTGCAAGAACTTTATTATTTTGCCATAAAAGTATTTGCCTGATGTGTTTACATTACCTGTCTGATTCCCTATGTTCTTCTATAAGGGGGTGGCCATATTTGTCCGTTTGCATTGGAAGCTGTAACTGACAGGCTAAGAAGGGACAGTCAGGTTGGCAAAACAGTCAGGTTTAGGAACTTCAAGTAACAATTACTTACAAAAGCAAACCTGTCAGCGGAAAACCGTCAACATGACTTATAGGTAACTTTTTATGTAGATTCAGATTTTGAAAGGCAGTTTTTTTGTGTCAGTATCACTTTAATAAGAATTTTTCTGCCAAAATAATCTGGTCCTAGCGACCACTGCACATGGTCCTGGTCTGTGATTGCTGCCAAGGAGGCATACATGGGATGTGACGTATCCAAACATGGCAACCACCAGCACTGCTGATTATCGAGGGACCCTAAACCTAGCAATTAGGTTGGAAAGGGGGTTGAGGTCTCTTTGCATGGGCGGAGGGGTGTTCTGGTTAAAAACAGAGGGTGAGTGATTTATTTCTCCTTTAATACAGAAGGTAAATTTAGCAAAAAATAAAAGGTTATCAAAACATCAGTGTAATAACGATGCACCAGGCCCCCATACAGAAAGATAAATCTTCAGAGGGGCCCGGCCCTCCATCCAACTGCCTGCCCATATCTCCATCTCTCTTACCTACTCAGCATGTGTATAGGTGAGATCTGGGATGGAGACTTCTTAGATCTATAGTGGACTGCTTTCACTATAGTTATGCCCCTGTGTCGAAAGGATTATAAAGTTCTGATGCAGTATCCTGTCAATTAATAAACCAGAAAGAGATTCAAAATAAAAAGCCCAGATCTTATGGTATAAGCAGAACTCTTTACAAATATCAGTGAGTTTGCATTTACTATTAAGACCACAGGTCTTCTTAAAAATCTTTGAAGGGAAAAGACCAAGGAGAACCGTTATAGGCTCCACAGACCTTCAGTTGAAAGGTTTAATGAAAGGTTTAACTTTTTTAATTTTCTCTTTCCTGCAGTGCATTCCTTCCTGCCTTGAGAGGCAAAAAAGGAGAAAACCAATATAGGTTCTATTGACTTTCAGGTCAATAGAACAAGAGATCTGCAGTGCATCAGGTCCTGCTTTGAAAGGCGAAGAGAGAAGAGAACCAGTATAGGTTGTATAGACTGTCAGCTGAAGGTAAAGAAACATTCTATTGAAAAGCTGTTAGGAATAGAGGGTTGTCTAACAGTTCACTTCCAAGAACATACAGGCAGGTCAATTGGCCTAATATCGCCCAGCCATATTTATATATAGGCACTCGAGGGCCTGTGCCTAGGGTGCCTACATATAGGGGCTGATTTACTAACCCACGAATCCAAATGGGAAAAATTCCGATTGGAAAAGGAACATTTTGCGACTTTTTTCGTATTTTTGCGACTTTTTCGTCGCCGTTGCGACTTTTCGTAAATTGTCGCGACTTTTTCGTAACCATTACGAATTGCGCAAATTGTTGCGACTTTTTCATAGCTGTTACGATTTGCTCGTATCTTGTCACGACTTTTTCGTATTGAGCGCTCGTAAACTGCGGGCAAAACTTTCAGACTTAGCATGATTTTGGAAGCCTCCCATAGGACTCAATGGCACTCTGCAGCTCCAACCTGGCCCAAGAAAAGTCACGATACTGAAGCTTGAATGAATCCGAAACTTTTGTACTCGGCGCAAAGGCTACGAAAAAGTCGCGACAATTCGCGCAAGTCGTAACACTACGAAAAAGTCGCGACATTTTGCGAAACAGTCGTAACGGCTACGAAAAAGTCGCGACAATTTACGAAAAAAACGCGAAATACCGATCATTACGAAAAAAACGCATTCGGATGCCTTCGGACCATTCGTGGATTAGTAAATCAGCCCCATAGTGGGGTGACCCTCAGGTGCCTATTTAAATACATTTTAAAAATTCCTCCAGCCGCTGCTTGAGAGTTCCTGCATAATCCAGTGACAAAGCTGGGGGTGCAGAGCTGTCAGATCAGTAGATTAAATTCATGTGGGCTCCATGACATGCATGTGCACAGCCACACATTTTCAAAACCTGGAAGTGATGTCACTGCTCATGCACATTATTATTATAAAGCGCCAACATATTCCGCAGCGCTGTACAATAAGTACGCACATAAACTGTTCTGGATCTGCTGGACCCACATTGCGCACAGCACACCTTTAACAACGGGAAATGTTTATGTGCATACATACACTAGATTTTTTGTGCAGGACAGCTGGAAAAGTGGGGGAAAGCTAGAAAATAGAGGGAGTGATGGGACACTGGGGCAGGGAGTCAGAAATCGGTTAATTCCTGAGAAAATAAGGGGGGTTGACAGGTCACTCGCAACAGAAGGTGTCAGTGAGGTCAGCGCTGTATAGACCTAAATACAGAGTGTGAGCACCCCATTGCCAAACAGGCGTAATATTTATAATAATAACATCTAAATGTGGTTAAAAGGAAGGATATCATCACTGGTGTTGTTTCAGCTCGCACTTCAGCAAAGGTGGCAAAAAACCATCTCTGGTAAATGTAAGAGCTAAACTTTGTACCAATACACAGATGCACCTCACTTGCATCATAAATTAACCCCTTTGTATATATTGGAATAACTTATTATTCAGGATCCCCAATTTACACTCATAATTGCCTAATAACTGCTGGGTCTCCTGTTGTTAGTGTTGCACTGAGCCTCAGTCGACTCACAATTGCACTGATAGAGAAGACTTGGGCCAGTTTTTAGTCACTTGCAGCCAGGCACACACTGGGATTCAAACCAGGCCCTGGCATTTCAAGTACAGAGAGGCCTAAACGGCCCCCACCAGCCCACTAAATCATCTTACAGAAGCCCCTCTGGCATTTGACAGAATCCACAGATTGCCAAACTGCTGCTTAACTTCAACTCTCAACATCCCTTGCAGCTATATCGGTAACATCTAATTCAGAGCTGTCAATTTATGTCTAGGGGGAATCCTGCGGCACTCAACGTCACTTCCATAGGCATGCGCAACTGTCTCATTGAAGCCACCATATGACACCCATGCATTAGCAATTGCATAGTATGACATCTTCAAATGCTTACTTCGCATAAGTGCCCAGAAATTTGAGCAAAACTTCAGGAGACTGGGCAAAATGGGGAGAATGCCATGGGGTGATGGGAGACCAGGGGAGAGGAGCCTAAATTGGGTAAGGGGGGTGACAGAACTGCCAATGTGCACATCCAGTACACTGTCATTTACACAAATACTTATAG
The DNA here is from genome assembly GCF_000004195.4 of Xenopus tropicalis. Taxonomy (NCBI): domain Eukaryota; kingdom Metazoa; phylum Chordata; class Amphibia; order Anura; family Pipidae; genus Xenopus; species Xenopus tropicalis. The sequence continues at coordinate 44,419,658 of NC_030681.2, read as the reverse complement.
GATACTTAAATGCAGAAAAAAAAATAATCACCCACTAAAATCTACATTGGAAAGTCCCATACACATGGAAGAAGCACAAAGTGAGCCATGTAGATCAATCTCTATGTGTCTGTGCGGTATATGGGTATTGGAAGCTATTGTAGCAAATTACAAACCAACACATGCAGCCAGCTGGGAAACTGCAGGGGGTGCCAATCAATAATTCACTGACCCTTTCTCATAAGCAGCTGGCAGTCTCCAAGGGACAAACAGCTTAGCTGCACACACAGCACCAATTTGTGCTCCTTTATATTGAAAGGTTGATTTCTGAATGTAAAAATAACCCTTAATATACAGCATCCTATAACTAAGAGCGACCCAGTGTTGTATAAAAATCGCGCCAATCAACATTTACGCCAGTCACTCCCAGAAATGCCAGCTCACGATACGCAGGTCAGTTTGTTACATGACTCAGTCGCTCTGCCCCACTGGTTCAACTGCAACTTTCAGTATCCTGGAACAGTAATAGCTGAGCAATCATGCGAACTGTAGCACAACTTGCTGCTCGGCTTCCCCAACCTGTCAGACGCAAGCGGGCGGGGCTATCGGAAGAGCTGAAGCGTAAATAAGTGGGCGTGGTTTTGTGGGCGATGTCACTCCGGAGAGGTGGGCGGAGCTGTAGCTCACTGTTCCCGGTGTTATGGCTGTGGGCCCCGTGAATGAATTCTCCGGGCGGAAGAAACAACAAGAAGAAACCGGTGACCCCAGCGGCGGAGACTGGTCCCGGCCCGCCGACGCCTCCTCCTCCTCCAGCAGAGACGCAGGTCCTGCTCGCCCCGCCCTCACTGCATAAGCGGAACCTTTACCTGTTCTCCTATCCCCTGCTCGCCGCTTTCTCCCTGCTACGCTTCCTGGCTTTTCAGCTGGGGCTGCTGTTCGTTTGGTTTTGTGAGCGGCTTTCCCGTAGGGTCATGGCGGACAAAGGGAGTACGGCGGCCCGCACAGCAGCGGCTCCAGCTCAGGACAGGCCCCAGGAGCCTGAGGTAGTGAGGAGCTATCACCAGCAGGCCTTCCAGTACATCTCTATGGCGCTGCGCATCGACGAGGAGGAGAAAGGTGAGTATTCTGCATGTTTAGAACATTACATGCACCAAGACTGATCAGGGGCTGTACTGGGAGGGTCACAGCTGGAGTTATGGCTTAGTGGCAATTGGCTGCCTGTCAAAGTCACTGTTATAGTCTGTATACAGCCAAGCACCTGTGTGTACATCATTACATGGAGCTGCTACAGAACCTTTTGTACTCTGGGGGGCAGTATAAACTGCACAGCCTATTCTGCTGTGGTGGGACAGGGTTAGTAATGGAACCCTTTGTACTCTGGGGCAGTAGCTGCTATGGAACCTTTTGTAAGCTAGGGGGCAAAATAAGATGCACAACCTATTGCACTCTGGGTGGGCATTAATAGTTCTAGAACCCAGGTCTCAACGGGCCTTCAAAATAGGCTCTGGCGTTTGAAGTGCACAGAGGCCCAAACAGCCCCCACCAGCCCAATAACTAGTAACTGTCTATGGCATCTTACAGCAGCCCCTCTGGCATTTGTCAGAATCTACAGATTGGCATTCCAAGCTTGATAGAACATTTTCAACTCTGGGACAGTAGCTGCTACAGAACCCTTTGTTCTCTGGTGGGGCAGTAGAACCTTTTTAGGAACACCTACTACCAATTATAGCAATAAGTTGGTACTACAGTCAGTTTTGCAGTTTCCCTGCTAGATCAGATTAGGTTGAACAGACCAGAACCTTATATGTGTCAGATTATTCAGCCTGCCCAATGTCAGAGTGGAAGATGGGTTCTAGAGTATGACTGTTGTGCAAATTCGCAGCACTATTATAGGACTATTATAAAGGATTCTTTATTGTAAAAATGACAGCCCCTACAGGCATCAATAGAACAGTTTTATAAGATTTTTGGGACATGTAAAGTGGCTCCCCTATTAATGGATATTGGATATGGGTTCTCGCATTTGACATGCTGGATAATTTTATTTGCATGCACCATATCTGTCACATAACAGTATGGCATATTAGCAGGTAAGGAAGCAAAGTGGGTCCACAGCTCTTCTGTTCTTGCTGTTTTGATACTTGTATAGTTTACTATGTAAAGTAAAAGTGATTATGACTGTGGCATAGAGGTGTGTTATATAGGTATGGATGTTTAGGGGAAAAAAATATTTTATGTTTAATAATAAAAGGACTTATATACTTTTTTTGTTTGGGTGACAGGTCCCTTTTAATAATCAGAGAGGGGATTTAATGCTTTTTGTGGCTCTCTAGGTGAGAGACAAAAGGCCCCAAATTGCCCCTTTATTAACTTTGACTTGATAGTACTGTTATTGAAATTTCAGATACAGTAAGTTGTTTGAGGTACATTGGTAAGATTTATTTGACACATATGTGGGTTCTTAACAAAGCCAAAAGTCAGAACTACAGAACAAAAAAAACCACAGGGTTTTAATAGACTTTTTGACATAGTAGCATACATCATAAGAAACGTATGCGCATAAGCATTGCCAGTTTACCAAAATATCTGTTTCTACGCTCCTTGTTTTCTACAGCATAGAAAACAAGGAGCTGCTCTTTGCCAAATGTGGTTCTGACCCAATGCCATACTAGACATAACTAAGGCTAGATGGCAAGGTATTTTCTGGCATTTTGTAGCAACAAAAGGCACCATGTCATCGGATCCAACACGGTGCAATTCGCCAGACATGGTCTATTAAAAGTGAAATTCAAAAATAATTATAGTGTATGGTGAGGGTCTCTAGTGGATTGTGGTCCAATAGACACTAGTGTTACAAAAATCTATTGCCAATTACAGGTATTGAACCCTTTATCCATAATGCTCAGTACCTGTGGATTTCCAGATAAGGGCTTTCTGTAATTTGGATCTCCATACCTTGAGTCTACAGGTAGGGAATCCCTTATCTGTAAATCCTTTATCCAGAAAGTTCCGAATTACGGAAAGGCCAGCTCCCATAGATTCCATTATAAACAAATAATTCTAATTAAAAATTATGTCCTTTTTCTCTGTAATTATAAAACAGTACCTTGTACCTCATCCCAACAAAGATATACTTAATCCTTACTGAAGGCAAAACAAGCCTATTACGTTTATTCAATATTTAAATGATTTTTAGAACACACAATTTATGAAGATCCAAATTACGGAAAGATCCCTTATCCGAAAAATCCCAGGTCCCAAGCATTCTGGATAACAGGTCCCATACCTGTACTAAAAAAAATAATTTAAACATTACATAAACCCCAAAAGATTGTTTTACCTCTAGTAGGGATTAATTATACCTTAGTTGGGATCAAGTACAAGGTACTGTTTTATTAGTACTAAGAAAAAGGAAATTGTTATTAAAAAATAGAATTATTTGCTTAGAATTAAGTCTACAGAAGACGGTCTTCCCGTAATTTGGAACTTTCTGGATAACGGGTTTCCTGATAACCAAGCCAATGTCTGTAATGAGTAATTATACTTTTTTTGTTCCTTCCTATTCTTTTAAGTGTAGCAGATGTTGAATGCTCTGAATTACCCCAGGGAACAAAATGGAACCTATTTACTGCATGAATTAAGGCACATTAGAACACCAATTAGTACAGTAAGACCTTTTGTGCCTTAGTGTCTTAAGGAAGGCCCTTTTTTGGCAGCTTGCCTATTCTAGGCTGCCCCAAGCTCTGCTGGTGTAAGTAAGTGCTGGTAAGTCACATTAGGTGATTATCGATTTTGACTAGGACCAGACAGGCCCTAGTCAAAATTGGCACTGGCGACTAATCCTCTCCAAATGCTTTTAAACCCACAGTAATGTTAATAATAATTATGTAAGTAATAATGCAGTAATGTAATTTAGGCAACTTTTGAAAGCCAAAGCAACTTGTATGTAAATTAAAAGATGTGTTAGGTGACAGAACTATAACTAGTGCACTGTTGTACATGTTTCTGGTTGCTAGCGCAACCGTTCTAGTTAGTTATAGCATTTTAATGTGTAAATGATGTCAATTAGAATATTGGAAAAGCAGCCCACACCAATAACCTTTCTTTTTTTAGTTAGCATTTCTTTGTGCCTAGAATTGACCGTGGGGCCAATGAGTCAGAGAGGAGATTAGCCCAAGTATGGCTGCATTCAGGCAATGTACAGTTTTCTTTGTACAGCAGTCTCAAGTAAATATATGCTTGGATCCATACTAAGTATGAATTTAACTCTGGTGACACAAGCCATGTTTGTCTTTTTAGTACCTTGACTATTATAGTCTTTTGACAAGCATTCTGTGTGACAAATAGCCAGTGTCTGCTCTTTCTAGAAATTTCTTCCATTCATACTAATAGAAAAAAGTATGCAGTTATACTGTGTTAGGGATCCTGGCAAGAATAACCTGTCTCTTTTTTTTTTTTATAGAAAAATAAAATGAATGTAAACAGCCTATAAAGGCTGTATTTTTCCCATTAGCCCATTTATGCACATTGTATTTGAAGAATTTTTAGTCAACTTAAGTAAAACTCAATTTTTCCCCCTGTGAATACATTTTTTTATATGATTTCAAAGTTAATGGAGTCTACTTTTTGGTTTGTTGTTCCTGGATGTCATTTAAAACAGGTAAGAAGAATCCGTTTTTGCCAGATTAGATGGAATTTATTGAAAGGTAGAAATGCATCTGGTTTGTGTTTTTCCTACCGTAACTGTAAACATTGAAATATGAAACCTATAAAGTATTTGTTTTTCACGTACTTCTAAATAAAACGACCATTGTATATTTTGGTGACATATTTTAGTAAGTGATTGCATTTTGTGTTTAAAAATATATTGTATATTGCCCATATGTAGAGCACAGTTTTACAGCCTTTTAATGAAAATTATATTTTTCTTATAGTATGTGCTATTGGCTAATTGCATATTTAAACCATTTTAAGTCCATCCTTCTGACCCTTAGGAGACACTGTCCTCACACAGAAACCAGGGGCACGCCTACATACTAGGTTACATCAACCAATGAATAAACAGGCTTTTACCCACTCTTCTTCCTGTTATAATTTGCATTGTTCCCTGCAAGGGCATCTGTGAGTAACAGACGGAACACAAAAAGGTGGTTCGAGTCAACAGATGTAAAAAGGGAAATATTTACTGATATGTATAAAGCTATTGGATAAGGATTACTTATTACAATATCCATTTATCTGTTGGTTATATTTTTGTTCAGAATGTATAGTTCTCGTTTAAAATGTGTGTAGTAAAGTTTTACATCCCAAGTATGAGATAACAAATACCTTAATATTTCATTTCAACTCCAAAAATAATACTGACAAACTATAAGGTTGAACTGATATATCTGCCGTTATTTATCTTTTTATGTATATTTTTCAGTCTTATGGTCTGTGTAGAGTTGTTAGTTCAGTTCTTTATAGAAACCCTGAGCCTTTGTATAATGCTGTGAATTCTAAAATAGATTGAGATAATTGCACATGAATGCCTTGTCACAAGACATTGGCTCAGTATGTACCGTAAGCCATATAGAACAGCCTGAAGCCTCTTGCTGCCCAGACTGATGACGTGCTGTTTTTTTTTTTCTTTCTTGTTCCCTCCCTCCTTTGTTAAAGATATATTGTACAGTCAGGAAGAACCTAGATAACAGATGTCAACCAAAAAACTGAACAGTCAGCCAATATGAAGTCTAATTAAACCTAACGTATAGCTTTAATACTTCTAGTTATGTAGATATATAATGCATGATGCAAAACCTATTACTGCTAATGTTGATTGGGTTGAAACAGAGACAGAAATATGAATAGAGGAGGGCCTAAATAGAAAGATAAGTATAGAAAAAAATAAATTTAGAGCCTCACAGAGCAATAGTTTTTTGGCTGCTGGGATCAGTGACCCCTATTTAAAAGCTGGAAGAGTTAGATTAGTGAGGCAATTTAAAAACTATAAAAAACTGAAGAAAAGTAAATAAGAATAGGCTATTCTATAACATACTAAACGTTATCCAGATGGTAAACCACCCCTTAATAAAGTATCAATTAATTTTGACACAATCATGAATTATTGTTACTATAGTATAATTCACCTGCAAATTGTAGCATCCAATAAACTTATGTCACATGTTTTCTTAGCTGGCACAAAACTGCAAAGAAAACATCAATGCAAATTGATCTGCACCCTGTTCAGTAAGTACTGAAAAGCCTTACACGGGGGTTGATTTCGTGTCAAAAATGCACTCTTGCATTTCAGGGCCCAAATCCTCCTCCTGTGAGAATTGGCAAGTGGATGCAGTGCTTCTGAACAGGCTGTGGTGAAGAGAGTATTGTGAGAAATTATACATCTGATATTAAATTGTGAAATACAATGTTATAATGATCCTTCTGGGTTGCAGGATTACACAGCTTGGTTACAAAAAACATTTCATTATGAATTGGGAAATTAAAGTCTCTGTAAACGCAAACATTTGTGTGTTTTATCTAGTATAAATAAATCTAGAGCAAGTCCAGTTGCTTAATATTTATTTATACAGGTATGGAACCTGTTATCCAGAATGCTTAGGACCTGGGGTTTTCCGGATAAGGGATCTTTCTGTAATTTGGATCGCCATAACTAAAGTCTGCTAAAAATCATTTAAATATGAAATAAACCTAATAGACTTGTTTTGCCTCCAATAAGGATTAATTATACCTTAGTTAGGATCAAGGTACTGTTTTATAATTACAGAGAAAAAGGAAATCATTTTTAAAAATTTGGCAGATGGCCTTTCTGTAATTCTGAACTTTCTGTATAACGGGTTTCCGAATAAGGGATCCCATACCTGTACTAGATATACTATGACCTGGATGAATGACAGTCTTCATAGTCATAGTCATTTGTGAGTTTTGCTGTGGCGCTATTATTATTGTTATTTTGATTTAAAACACTAAAGCCTTAAACTTATGTTTGCTGTTTCAGCCAAAAAAAAGTGTTAAAGATGTTTATAAATATAATGTGCTGTTTCCCTGCACTGGTAAATAAACTGTACTTACAGAAACACAAGTAGAGTTTATATAAATAAGCTCAATAGAATACAACAATGGGTTATTTAAATGCCATGCATGGCTCTCTACAGGACTACTGACTAGCGTTTCTCATGTTAAATACAACACTTAACGGATGCAAACTTTAAATGTAAATACAGTGAAACCTTGGTTGTATATACCCTGATTTTAAGTTTTCCCACATTTTACAACATTTTTTTGTATTCCCTGAATTCACAGACCAAGTTCTTACTCTCCTGTACAAGGTTTGTGGCTCATATGTGGAGGAAATCCCGTATGCAAGCAGGCTTCATCCATTATTTATCCTATTGTCGTGCCTCAACTCTGCCTTGTCAAAGGCTAAACAGGAGTACTGCAATACCCTTATAAACAATAATAAATCCAACCCGCAACACCTGTTTTCTATATTCAATACCCTTCTCCATCCCTCATCAGCCAATCACTTAACTTTATGCACTCTCGCCAAGACTTTGCTAATTTCTTCAAAAGCAAAGTCTATCGGTAGTCAGATTCCCACCTCTACTAACACCAACCCACTCCTCCTTCCTGATCCCACGGGGCAGGGACCTCCATCCTCTTGTCTCTTAGATTCTTAACTTATTGCGACTGTACCTTGTATTTATTATCATCCTTTATATTTATCTATTATTTTAATAACCCCTGTTGTATTAAATTATTATTATACTGTACAGTGCTGTGTACATAAATAGGGATTTATAAATAAAGACATACATACATTCGTACATATTAAAACAGGTGAGTAGATGGGTCTGGAAATGTAAAACCATACCTTAATATCTTTATAGCTTTAAGTTTTTCAGAGTGAGTGGAGCTCCCATGGTGACCAATTTTCCAAAAATTGAGTTGTTGGTTCTGAATAAGAGCAATATTGTATTCGAAGCATTTATTGCTTTCTATTTTGTGGTAAATCTCTGACCATGAAAGAATAATGTTTCATTTCCATAAAGAAGCTATGGATATACGAATTTTGAGTTCGCTTGGGGTTCCCTTCAAAGGGTTTACCTAGTAAGAAGGTAATAGTGTCCAATTGAATGGTATTATCAATGGTATTATCAGTGAGCTGTTTTTATCTCTTGCCATAAAGGTTGTTTATAAGGACAGTTCCAGAATATGTGCGGCAGGGTACCAAGCACATTACAACACTTCTAACAAAGTGGTGAGACTTCAGGAACATTTTACTGGATTTTAGACCATTTTCTTTTGGTTGCCTGAGAAGCTTAAAAGGGGGGTTCTACTATACAGTATTTTAACTTTTTACTGGTCTTTTAAGTAATTGATATTCTGATGTTGTTTTTTTTTAAAGATCAAAAGGAGCAAGCCATTCAGTGGTACAAGAAGGGTATTGAGGAACTGGAGAAAGGAATAGCTGTAACTATAACTGGCAAAGGTAGGCAATATTTTTAGTAATATTTACTGTTTGGACTGCCTTTGTCAAGTTCTGTCTGTAATAAATATGTCTGTTTAATATCCATCTGGAAAATTTTATAGAAATGTTATATATTAGTTATTGACATAACAATGGAAATTAAGTTAAAATAGCAATTAACTTTCATGCACATGAATACTGTTGATTCGTAGCACAAATTCCCTTGACAAATCGTTTCATATCAGTAAATGTTTATTTTCTTTGGACCTAGCAGTTTGGAAGCTGCCATAAGTTAATCTGTTTGCACATTTTTTTGTATAGAACAAATCATTTTGCTAATATAGGTATGGGAGCCATTATCTGGAAACCCATTATCCAGAAAGCTCTGAATTATGGGAAGGCCATGTCCCATAGACCCCATTTTAATCAAAAATCAAAATAAATTTTTTTTAAAATGATTTCCTTTTTCTATGTAAAAGTGAAATAGTACCTTATATTTGATCCCAACTATTATATCATTATTCCTTATTGTAGGTAAAATATTGGGTTTATTTAATGCATAAATTATTTTTTTGTAGAATAAAAGTATGGGGAAAGATCCCTTATCCAAAAAAGCACATAGGTCCTGAGTATTCTGGATAACAGGTCCCATTCTTTTGTAGCCGCCTGAACATTATTGCCCTATTTACATATTGACTGCTACCCCTTTTCAGAAAGCAGTGAACAACCTGACTGGAAGGGCTTCTATAAGAGTGAGAGAGTCAGTTTTTATGGGTGCACCCCTGAAAATCCTTTGTTAATAAAAAAAAAATTATATCCCCAGGAAATCTGATGCTGAGGGTGACAGACATTGTTTAAGTTGCTAGTAAGGGACAGCTTACTTCCTTTTTAACTTAAGTTTTATGAATAGGACTTATATTGAACATACATTTTAGCAGTTGTTTTAATGAAAAATAAAATATATATTATATATATTTCCCCTGATGAAGACAATTATGGTCGCATTGCTATGTATCTTTTGCAGTAATAAAAAAATGTTTCTGCTTTTTTTTAACTTTGGTTTTGAGTGTGCTATCCCTTTTGATGTATTTATCTATGTATTTGGGATCATTTTATTTACTGATTCCTGTGGAATAGCGCCTAACTTATTGTTTGATTTGAATGTGCGCCTCCCACTTCTAACAATTCAGTCCTGATTAGCTCAAGAAATAAAAAAAGCCATATATTTTTTCTAATTATACTAATATGCAAATGTATGTTCAGCACAATCTCTATTCACTGAACTCATATTGAACAAGGGGATATATTGCCCCTTTAGGGGTTACTCCCATAAAGAACATAAATGCCAATGTGGAGAGAGAGTTTCTGTGTACCTACACTACATTCCTGCACTCTAAGGCTAGTTCTGCACTACACAGGCCAAAATATTACCCATCCACTTAGAGTGGTTTTTAAAGCAAAAATGCATACTTGCCCATTTTTGCCCTGAACTCTGCTCCTTTAGTCTGCACCCAGAAGGACACAGTGCCTGTCCAGGGAAAGGCGCATAAACGGACGTGAGTAGGAGGGAGTTTAAGCAGAATAGCAGCCTCTTGCAGCATTAGCCTAAGGGAAATTTAAATGGGACAGGGAGTTGATGTACCTTACAGAAACAGATTTATCTGGTGACTCCACTAAACAGTCATTAGACAGGTGGCATCTACGGAAAAAGTGATATTTATACCCTCTATTCCAACAGTATCCTTTTGATATTTAATATTTTACATTTGTTGGCAGCATTCATCATTTTATTTTATTCTTACATTTATAGGTGAACAATATGACAGAGCCCGTCGTTTACAAGCTAAAATGTCAACAAACTTGTTAATGGCAAAGGATCGCTTACAGCTACTAGGTATACCTTTAAGACATTTTACATTATTGTTACTATAGTTATAATTGCTATTATTTAGTAGTTTGTCATATTGGCCAGGAAGGACCAATTTGTCTTCAATCCCCTAAATATAAAAATTCCTTTATTAATGTCAGAGATATTTCATTGGCCAGTCTCCATTTTTGTCACATCTCATAACTGCAGAGTTTTTCTCGTATACTAGTGGTGAAATTTTTTTTTATGTAGTGTTAAACCTCAAGTACTTGGTACTTTGTTTTAAAGCTGGCTTGTTTTAAAATTCTGCTAAAAAATCATAACATGGAAAAATAACCTGTTGTAATGTTCTATATTTTCCTGTTAAAATTGAGTATATTTGTATAAAAATAAGTAATATCTGCATTTTCCCTGTTTTTTTCACCTGCTGTGTTGGTGAGATGAATTAAAGTAAACATAATTAAAGTAAACATAAATAAGAAATGTTCCTTATGTTCTGTATTATACTCTAATATATTTACAAGAGACGGTTAACTTTCATGCATGGTGTTTTAGAAGAAATATCTAGAGAAAGTGGCAACTAAAATTGAATCCAAATCCAAAACTTTTGCTTGTAACCAACTGACTTTTCTTTTGTATGCTTTTTTTTCCCATATGCATAGTATTTCATACTGCATGACTATTGGCTTTTGATCTTTAATGCTTTAATCCACTTTAAGTGCTTATCCATTTTTATACTTAATACCTATTGTATCTTCCATTAAGTTTAGAGATATTTAACCCACGGCCCTCCAGTTGTTTTGAATAACAGGAGGAAATGGGACATCCTTCTTGTAATCCACTTGAGAGCATGTGATTTTGTGCTGCATTTATAATTTCATGCTTCTAATCATGCACTGAATTGCTTCAGCCACTAAAGCTTTTTGTTCCCATAAACATAGGCTAGATGTTACTAACTGCAAACTCATTGGAGGGATAAATATTGGAATGAGTGTTCATACAAAAACATAAAAGAAAATTTAGCCCCTGCCGAACCATGACTTTAACACAGGCCAATATTAAGAGAGAAACAAAATCGAAACTGAGATGACTGAAGTTTTATTAAACAGCCTCAATATTAAATTAAGGCCCGAAACCTACTAACTGACTTTGACCTCCAGACGATTTCTATGCCTGGTTCCCCCCTTTCCCCCCACCCTCCCCAGGTAAAATGACACAATCCAGCACCAAATTACCCGGACAACAGACAGACATTCTCTGATGCCTCTTATTTTTGAATTGTATAAGGCTATATCACAAACAATACATAATGTTAATAATTTGCAATACTGTATGACATGCCTTTATATTCCTGTAAACCTTATTCAGATAATATCTTGTCATAAATGTTGGATTGTCACAAAACTCAATAAAAATGTTAAAAATTAAAAGAAAATTTAGCACTCCTAATGAGGCATGATGGTGGTACAGTTCTCACTGCAGCTATTGTATCATCAAGTTATAAAACTATATGTTAGGTTGTGTTTGAAATATACAACTCTTGTGTTATAGTAGATATTTTGACTTTCAGTGGTGACTTTACTCTACTTTGGTTCTCTGTATATAGCTATGATGTATAAATTCATGTAATTGTTCATATAAGAAGCTTACTGAGGTTTTGCTTCTGTTTGTATTTATACATTGTAACCCATAGAACACACTTTATATTTTGTGGAACCCCAATAACAAAAATGTATCCCTTATATTAGATTCTGCTTTGGTTTTAGTGGCCAAGTTGCCTCAGTCTTGGATTTGCTTCACTGCTCACCACACACACATGACTCCTATGTTTACAAACATTAGAGCTCATGTGGAAGGGAGAATGAGCTATCCCCAGCATAGTTTAATTGGTACCATATTCGTATACAGTGCACAGTGTGCTTGTAACAATATAAGCAAACTCAACCTATAGCATTATAATTTACAGGCACCTACTTCCCAGTAGGAGGAAGATTAATGATATGCTGCCCTTTAAAAAGGTCTGCTTCATCATTCACGCTTTCTTTGCAGGATTGCATAATACTAAACTTTTTGTATGTGTTAGGTTATAAGTGCATGTAGGATCCAATGCTGCTAAACTTGCTTATTCATAAAAATGGTACAGACATTTACTCCACCTTTCATTACTTCTATACTTGAGAGTGAAACAGAGCCAAAGATTTGCTTTTAGGCTGTATGTGCCATATGGTGGTTACCCCACTCCTGCTGTTTTGTCAGCTGTCAGATTGCTCTGAATACACCATTGTTTTGCTTATGGCCTTGCCTCACCACCTTCCCCTGCTCTTAAATAAATGGAGTGGGCATAGTAGAGTCTCTGACAGCAAATTCTGCACCAGGGTAATCTACTCTACTAGCTACGTTAGCAATATTTTTTGTGCTTTTAAAATAAAATTCTTAATTTTATGGACATTGTAGCATAAGCCTTCTTATTTCAATGCACATAAGACATGGAAAAAGGTTGTGCACCATTAATTACAGTACTATTATGTAAATCCATTAAAATTTAGTGGATACCTCGTTTCCACAAATTAGTTATATTTTAGATGATAACTTTTAATCTATAAATGGTTCATTAGTGTCCTTTTGCAACCTAATGCTTTGATCCTACTGCCAACATCTCAACCATGCTGTCAGTAGTGCATTACTGACCCTGGGTGAAATTGGACAATTATAGCAGGGCAACGTTATCAAAGTTTGATAGCACAAGTGTGTTGGTTGCAGCCAAGGAAAAAATGTTATATAGTTGATATAAACACCTGAAAGAAAAATAATACAGATGTATGGAGCAAAATTATTAAAGACTCACTTTAGTTTATTTTTGATAGTAACCCTAAGGCCAGTTTTAAAGCTGTTAATTGTAACAGGCAGCATGCCTATCTAATTTTTCCAGAAAACCAGGCTGGACCAGCTTATCCTGAGCTGTGCATACTAGAGCACCTACAATTTAGCATAGGCTTACTTTGATTTTGGGTTTCACAAGGCCAATCTATATTAAAGGGTTTGTCATATTGAAAGGGTCATAATAGATTTCCCTTCAAAGAATAAGGACAATTGTGCATGCTTTTTTCTTTCTTGCTAGCATGTGCCTTCTCTAACCTGCTTTGCTTGCTGCAGTTCTTGTGTACATCATTTTGATGTCTCCTAATTTAACTTTCTGCATATGCAAAAAAACAAAGAAAAGCTACCTTCTCTATCCTAAGTCCAGCGTTGGACTGGGCTGCCAGGGCACTGGGAAAAAAACCCAGTGGGGCCCCGCGGCCCAGACCTGATCCCTGCAGGGCACTCCACCGCCGCTATATTATAGGAACAAAACCATGCTGCTCTAGTAAACTTGCAAATGAACTGGCATAGTATCATTTTAAAAAGACATGCTTCTTATTTCTATAACTTTTCTTTTCAGTTTAACTGGCTATTGTGAATATTACTGGGAAAATTTGACTAAATTAATAATTTTAAGGAAACAAGATTGTCCTATTCTGACAACAATATAATTTGTTGGGGATGACAAATGTGGGTCAGAAGAATAAATTTAATAAATGCTCAGTGCTTTAGTCATTGATATTTTCAGTTTTATCCAGGCTTTTGGCTCAGTGGCCTGTGTGTTAATTGCACATACAGGCATTATCTCCACTGAGATTCCTCTCTGTTTATTGCTTGTAGTCTAAAGTTTAATAAACACAAGGCATAACAAAATAATTTCATGCCGAAAATATTTCTAGGCATCTGTCCTTCATTTTGAATCTGCATTACTGTAAGGATAATTGTCACAGGGTGGAGAAAATGTCAATATGGTGCCCTGTGTGTGCAGTAACTAAGATGAATGCCATCCTCCTGTCTATCTGATTTGGATTTTGATCTCAAAATGCTGTATGGTCTGAGTAATCTGACTTATTCCTGATGGGCAATGTTTAGGTCCATGTTTGACCATTTTGGGATATAGTCTTCAAAACTCTCAGTAATACAGGGCTGGCTCCAATTCAGTACATTGTTGCTCCTGTGGCAGAAAGGTTATTTTTCCTCTGAACCCTGGAGCCATGTTGAAGTGGAAAATTGTTTTTTTCCCAAGGTATGAATGCCTATACAGGTATGGGATCCCTTATCTGGAAACCTATTATCCAGAAAGTTCCAAATTAAGGACATCTCCCATAGATTCCATTTTAAACAAATTATTCTGATTTTTAGAAATTATTTCCTTTTTCTCTGTAATAATAAAACAGTAACTTGTACTTGATCTTAACTAAGGTATAAGTAATCCTTACTGGAGGCAAAACAAGCCTATTGGGTTTATTTAGTATTTAAATTATTTTTAGCAGACTTAAATTGTGGAAATCCAAATTACAGAAAGATCCCTTATCAGGAAAACCCCAGGTCCCAAGCATTCTGGATAACAGGTCCCATACCTGTAGTAGTGTAATACTAGTGGGGGGTTTTGTTTTTCTGGCATCACCTGTTTTGAGACAGATGATGCCATAAAGAACTGTTTTAGTTTGATATCACTAAGCATTCTTTATAAAGTTATGATTAACTGGTTGTTATTTGGTGTATTTTATATGAATTATTAGTGATGAGCACATTTTTTCGCCAGGCATGGATTCACAGCGAAATTCTGCATTTCACCATTGGGAAATCAAAGTTGTGTTGGTAGCTGCATTTTGCAAATTTTTTGCTGTTTCGCTCAGCACTATAAATTATACACGCTTAGGTGACAGGTTTATTGCATATATTCTGCTGTTAATAGGACGCAAACCTCTGTGTAAGTTTTAATAAATTTGCTTAGCAGAAGGCTCTGTTTTTTGTATATATCAGCTGTTTTAGTAACAATAAATAGCTAAACATTCAAAAGCCCATGTGTTTAAAAGAAACAGGTTTAATTTTGTAGACAGTGGGTAGTCTGCTATCGCACTGCTTGCATTTGGAGCCACTTGCGATTTTTGTTTATTGAAGCTAATAGGTTATCAGTAACAAGCTGCTTGGTGAGATAATCTCCCTTTTGCATTGTGCACACAGCAAGGGGCTTGTCCCTTCACAGTAAGTTTTTTAGCTTTTTAAACAAGTTTGGGGAAAAGATAAATTCTGTATATATACTTGCAATATATAAAAACAAAATTGCTCTTTAGTTCATTTGTGAGCTCTCTTGGCCATCTCTGCTCACTCAAGAAGAGATAGACCTGGCAATTTTCTCTTTAATTTATGCAATAGACACAGCACATCAAGAATTGGGTAGCCGCCATTTGATGACCTACATTATAAATGAGGGTTGAAGGTGTTATCCTGAGTTTTAAAATTAGGCTAAGTGTCCCATAGGCAACACGTGCATGTACTTTTTGTCAACAAAGCAAAGGTGAGATTGTTAAAGGGGAACTCCAGCTTCTGAACCAAAATTTGTTAAAGAGCCCCACACAACACAGAAACCCCTAATATAACTATCACTGTAATCTGTTCCTCCAAAAAGTATCAATAAACACCATTTTTTATGTGCTGAAATCCTGGAGGGGAGGAGGAATGTTGATGTTACAAATTGTAAAAACTTTTCCACAGCTTACAGACAGCATTATTATTATTAACATTTATTTATAGGGCGCTACCATATTCCTCAGCGCTGTACAATAAGTGGGTTTCATACATTGGATATACAGAGTAACATATAAAGCAACCAATAACTGATACAAGAGGTGAAGAGGGCAACCAGATAGCTGCTGAAATTCCAAACTGGAAAGCTATCAAACAAAAATTGAAATAATCCAAAAACAACAAACAATAAAACATGAAGACCATTCGAAAATTGTCTTAGAATGTATGTATGTACGTATGTATAACTTTATTTATAAAGCGCCACAAGGGTACGCAGCGCTGTACAGTCTTACAGAATACAAAATTACACACAGGAAGGACAAGTGATATAATAAATAAATACAATAAATATATATATATATATATATATATATATATATATATATATATATATATATATATATATATATATATATATATATATATATATATATATATATATATATTATATAAAGTGCCATGTGGTATGAGACACAGTAGGAAGGAGGTCCCTGCCCCGTAGAGCTTACAATCTGAGTGGTTGGGTGACATACAAGCACAAACTGGAAGGTAAGAGTGCATCAGGTATGGGCATTTGCCCTTAAGCGCAGGACTGGGCAAAATAATGTCTTAGTGCTCCAGAAGGTAACAGGTGAGTTTTTTCTTAAAGAGAGTGGGTGAGTTTTCCCTACGGAGGGATTCAGGGATAGAGTTCCAGAGGTAAGGAGCAGCGAGATAGAAAGGTTTAAGACGAGAGAGCGCAGTGGGTGTGGATGGTGTAAAGAGACGGAGGCTCTGAGAGGAGCGGAGGAGACGGCCAGGAACATGTAGGGAGACCAGTGAAGAAATGTAGTGAGGAGCAGAGGAGTGAAGGGCTTTGAATGTTAGCAGAAGGATTTTGTAAGCTATCCTTTGCTTGACAGGCAGCCATGCTAGTGAGCTTAATTGAGGGTGAGCTGGATCCCTCTTAGGAGAGAGCAGGAGGATCCTGGCAGCAGAGTTTAAGATTGATTGCAGGGGAGAGAGGTGGGAGTCTGGGAGGCCGGTTAGTAGGAGATTGCAGTAGTCTAAGCGGGAAAGGATAAGGGCATAGAGTAGTGTTTTAGCTGTTGCTTGTGAAAGAAAGGGGCGTATCTTGGCAATATTACGGAGGAAAAAGCGGCAGGTTTTGGCAGTGTTATTAATATGGTTAGAGAAGGAGAGAGACTGGAGAATAACACTCTCTAGATCATATGTAAAGTTAATTTAATGGTGAAGAGCCCCTTTATCAAATCATGAAAAACCTGCATATTTTTCAACTGGATGCATATAAGTTGTGTTTGGATAGAGTTCCCCTTTAATGGAGGCATGTCATGCACTATATGCTGCAGAGAAATTATTAGCATCTGCTTGCAAGTAGTACACAGACACGTATAATTCTCTCAAAGAATCGGTGATTAAACATGTTCTTTCATTCATCTTTTTTGTTTGGCTTCATGTTTTTTTTGTTTCCTTCCCCTTTTCCTCTGTTTGCGTAGCAAAGCTGAAAGCAGATATACAAGGTCAGCACTCGCAAATGGAGGTCTGTAGTGACAATACTAACTTACCATGCCGCAATGGACTTCTCAAGCCAGGTGGGTTTAGTTCCATGAATGCCTTCTTTGATTGATTATCATATATAGTTTTTTTATTTGGTACTTGGGAGAACTTCAGCATACTGTACAATAAGACAATATATATTCCTATGTATACGGGGATGGAACCTGTTTTGCAGAATGCTTGGGACCTGGGGTTTTCAGGGTAAGGGATGTTTTTGTAATTTGAATCTCCATACCTTAGATCTACTAAAAAAATCATTTAAAGGAACAGTAACACCAAAAAATGAAAGTGTATAAAAGTAACTAATATATAATGTGCTGCTGCCCTGCACTGGTAAAAGTTGTGTGTTTACTTCAGAAAGTCTACTATAATTTATATAAATAAGCTGCTGTGTAGTATGGGGGCAGCCATTCAAAGGAGAAAATGCACAGGCACATAGCAGATAACAGATAAAACACTATTGTATTCTACAGAACTAATCTGTTATCTGCTATGTAACCTGTGCCTTTTCTCCTTTTTTCCAGCTTGAATGGCTGCCCCCGTGGCTACACAGCAGCTTATTATATAAATTATAGTAGTGTTACTGTAGCAAACACACCAGTTTTACCAGTGCAGGGCAACAGTGCATTATATTTTTATTACTTTAAAGCTCTTTCATTTTTTGGTGTTACTGTTCCTTTAAATGTAAAATAAACCCAATAGGATTATTGTCCCTCCAGTAAGGGTTAATTAGATTTTAGTTGGGATCAAGTACAAGATGCTGTTTTATTATTACAGAGAAAAAGGAAGTAATCTTTAAAAATTTGAATTATTTAATTACATGTACTCTATGGGAGATACCTTTCCCATAATTTGGAACTTTCTGAATAAAGGGTTTCTGGATAACTGATCCATACCTTTATTAAATTTGTAATTTTTATATCAGTTAAGTGTAGTGTTATTTGGTACAGGGTTTAGCCCTCAGGCATTCTTTCTAGAAGATTGGTACAGGTATGGGATGCCTTATCAGGAAACCCATTATCCAGAAAGTTCCGAATTAGGGAAAGGCCATCTCCCATAGACTCCATTATAAGCAAGTAATTCTAATTTTTAAAAATGATTTCCTTTTTCTCGGTAATAATAAAACAGTACCTTGTACTTGATCCCAACTAAGATATAATTAATCCATATTGGGGGCAAAACAAACCTATTGGGTTTATTTAATATTTGAATGATTTTTAGCAGACTTAAGTTATGGAGATCCAAATTACAGAAACCCCCAGGTCCTGGGGTCAAACGATCGAATTATATTGGTGGCAGTGGGGCAGTCGGTTCGGGGACTGCATCAACGAGCCAATGCCTACCCCGATCCGACTGAATTTTCTAACCTGGCCTATCAATATCTTGGCAACTTACGGCCAGATATCGGTCGGGCAGGCCCCTCGTTTCTACCCCTACACGGGCCGATAAGCTGCTGAATTGGTACAAGGGACCGATATCGCCAGCTACAATTGGCCCTTGTATGGGGACCTTTAGATATAGGTTCCTTGGGTATTGTGTGTGCGTGGCAATTAAATTAGGGATGCACGAAACCAAGTGTGCAGACACATCCCTGTGCAAGCCACTCTGGTGTTTATTCACTTGTCTGGGTCTGTAATGGCTGCTCTTTGCAACCTTTTAGTTAAACTAGAGGAGGGCTAATGCTGCCTATCTACGGTGCCATTTTGACTACAAGCTCAGACTTTTTACACACATATAATATATGACTGCATAGCTAACGTTGTTTGTTTTTGATTAGTACATCTAGTTTTTGCCTGTTAAGCTTAATTTTTGAAATGGTATTTGAAATCAAGAAGAATAATTGTTCTATTCTATGAGTGTTAAAGGGTAGTTTACCTGTTTAACATTTGCAGTTGGGCCTTTTTTGCATGGGTTTTTTACTTGAAATCTTTGTTGTGCAGCTGTGAGGCTTGGAATTTGAACTGTTAACGTTTACTAGGGTTTGATAACCATAATGGCTGAAAGTTTTAATGGCCACACCCACATTGCACACCCACTTAATTGTTCCAAATTTTTGCTATAGTTTATACAGGAGCAGTGGTCAGCTCCATGTTGTAGCTCCCATCATTCCCAGCTACAGTTAGGTGATCCTAGGGGAGGCCAAAAATAAGGCCACCTTTGGGGAGTTTTAACCTTAAAAGCAAGCAAGTAAGTTGAAGGCAAAATTTCCCATGTACATTGAAGCAGTAGAATTTCTAATGAATCGGATAAAAGAGAGTGTAGGACTGGCCAGACCAGGGATGACTCTGATGTAGCTGGCCAGCTTGAATGTGTTGCAATATATGGACAAACAATCTGTTTTGTTTAGTAACTTAATATCCTATGTATACTGATAATGGACAAGTCAGGATGCTAATGATTTTGATGAGGAGTGATTCAGTAGAGAAGAGTGTGTTGAATGGGGGAGTGGGTGTTGGTGTTGAAGTTTGTACTAGGTTTTCCCTGGACAGTGCTTTTTGGCATAACACTCCGGATAAAACAGGCATCAAGCACTTCTGCACATTAGCATGTTGTTGATCTGATGTTAGAAAACAGATGTAAACAGAAACAAGTAATGCGTTTGCATCTCCTTTTTCTTATTACTCACTCAGTGTGGTCAGAGACAGCAAACTCTGCTTGGGGGACCTAAAAAGCTAATTACTTGGGGGAGTGTAGATTTCCCTGACAAATATCATTTTTTTTTTTTTTTTTTTAAAGTAAGTAAATCCTGTTAAAAGTATTTCAGTTGCATCTAATATCTGTTTTCAGGTGTTAGTCCAAAAACAAGCAAACTCCAACTTTCTGTCTCAGACGTATCGGGAAAAACATTGTACAGTTATTGATACTATTCTCTCTGTACCATAGGCAGTCGGTTATCTTTTGACGTGGTTGAGTTAAAATTTATTTAAGCATATTATGAATTTATATGCAGGTTACTTCAAATAAGATACCACATACTAGAGTACTCTTTAAAATAGTTTCCTGTCCCCCTAAAGTTCACATTTATGTTTTTGTATGAGCAAGGAGCAATGCATTGTAACTCAAATAAATTTAGTTTTTGTGTGGAAGATGATCTATAATGGATAAGCACATTCTCTGTGGCTAAATGGAAAAAATTGTATATATACAAATACAGTAACTAAACTCTATTTTTTTTTCTCAGCCGTTTGATGCTCAACTAAATTTCACTGTCTTTAGAGTGTATTCCCAGTGTGCACTTCATAGGATCTTTTATAGTCCTTGCCCATGAGCATGTAAAAGCTGTGAACTGGCATTTTTCTTTATAAAACATAACCCTAAGACAGATTTTTACATGATTTTAGGTACAATATGTTTAAAGGGTTTGTTCACCTTTAAATTAACTTTTAGTGTGATGTAGAGAGTACTATTCTGAGACCGTTGTTTTTTTAATTATTTAGCTTTATGTTTAGCAGGTCTCCAGTTTGGAATTTCAGTAGCTATCTGGTTGCTAGGGTCCAATTTAATCTAGCAACTGGGCATTGGTTTGAAAGAGAGACAGAAATATGAAGAGGAGGGCCTTAATAATAAGATAAGTAATAAAAACTAACAATAACATTGTAGCCTCACAGAGCAATTGTTTTTTTGGCTGCTGGGGTCAGGACCCCCATTTGAAAGAGTCAGAGGAAGGAAAAACTAACACAAATAAAATCTTCTGTATTGGGGGGTGAGCTGGTTTGTGGTTTGGGAGCCTAAACCACTCCAGGTTCCTACCTGTGGGGTAAATTAGTCTCATTCTCCCATAACCTGTCACAGGATTAGTTTTTATTGCCATTTGCTTTATTTCTGATTTGCTTTCTCTTTTCAGAAAAAGGGGCTGTTCCCAAAAAAAAAGATCCACCATCGATTTCAAGTAACTCTTATTCTCGTGTAAAGGCTGCTCCTAAGAGCGGGTCATTGGGCAACAGAATACCTAACTGTACTGGTGTATCATCTTCAGCTAGGCAAGCTGGTCCAAATGCACCTTCTAACAGGGTAAGAGCAGGAGATGGGAATTATTAAACCATAACATTCCTGGCAGAATTACTTTTAAAGGAATAATTTTATGGGAAAATTTTTTGGTTTTTTCTTTTTAAAAAAGGCATCAGTTAATAGAGCCTCTCCAGTAGAATCCTGCATTGAAATCTGTTTTTCAAAAGCGCAAACAGATTTTTTTTTTTTTTTATTATTTAATTTTGAAATTTCACATGGGGCTAGCCATATTCTTCATTTCCCACGGTGCCACAGCCGTGTGACCTGTGCTCTGATAAACTTCAGTCACACTTTACTGCTGACCTGCAAGTTGGAGTGATATCACCCCCTCCCTTCCCCCCTAGCAGCCAATCAGCAGAACAATGGGAAGGTAGCAAGATAGCAGCTCCCAGTAGATATCAGAATAACATTCAGTAAGATGTCCAGCTTGGGAGTAGGAGACAGTTACATGGGAGTAGGAGAAACAATAGGTTACCTGAAAGCAGTTCTAATGTGTAGCACTGGCTCCTTCTGAAAGCTCAGACTCAATGCACTGATATGGCTGCCTACACACCAGTTTTACAACTTAGAAAAATACATTTGTTGGTTCAAGACTAAAATTTTAAATGGTAGAGTCAGTTATTTGCTATGTAAACAGTAGTTTAGAAATAAAAAGTACACCAGAAAAAGCATGACAGAATCCCTTCAGCATTTCCTTTTAGGCTATAATGTTTGTTGCTGTTTTTTAATCAGTTAAGCTACCTAGGCTTAAATGTGACTTGTAAACTTAAAAGTCCTGGAATGTTGATTGGGGGAAAAGTAAATAGTATGCACTAAAACTATAAAACACTTTCCAATTTCTGCCCTCCCCCCATGTAACCCTTTATTTCTTTGCCATATAAGGGCCTAGCCATCTGTATAGGATGGGATCTAAACCAAAAAAAAATAACTAATGTAAATTTATTCAGAATGCATCTCTGAGCATATTTGCAATTTACATTCATTTTTTAATTTAAGTAGATAGCATTATTAGACTGCTTATTCTAGGCTGTTCAGCTGAAAACCTGCGTAGCAGTCTAATTGTCTAAGACTGATCAATGTCTTAAAACCCTGTTAAAATAGAAAATTGGAAAAGTGCTCAGAGGACCAATCTTAGTACGTTTACATCAATTCAAGGGCTTAGGTCCCCTTTAAAGGAACAGTAACACCAAAAAATGAAAGTGTATAAATGTAACTAAAATATAATGTGCTGCTGCCCTGCACTGGTAAAAATTGTGTGTTTACTTCAGAAAGTCCACTATAATTTATATAAATAAGCTGTTGTGTAGTATGGGGGCAGCCATTCAGTAGAGAAAAGGCCCAGGCACATAGCAAATAACAGATAAAACACAATTGTATTCTACAGAACTTTTACACAGTAGAATCTGTTATATGCTATGTAACCTGTGCCTTTTTTCCAGCTTGAATGGCTGCCCCCGTGGCTACACAGCAGCTTATTATATAAATTATAGTAGTGTTACTGTAGCAAACACACCAGTTTTACCAGTACAGGGCAACAGTGCATTATATTTTTATTACTTTAAAGCTCTTTTATTTTTTGGTGTTACTGTTCCTTTAATAGCATCATGTTTGAAACCATACACTGGGTGACCCACAGCAAGTATTTAAAAATATATGGTAAAAGGTGAAAAAAATGGCAGTTTAGTTTTATTACATATACAGGTATGGGACCTGTTATCCAGAATGCTCGGATAAAGGATCTTTCTGTAATTTGGATCTCTATAACTTAAGTCTGCTAAAAATCATTTAAATATTGAATAAACTCAATAAGCTTGTTTTGCCTCTAATAAGGATTAATTACATCTTAGTTGGGATCAAGTACAAGGTTCTGTTTAATAATTACAGAGAAAAAGGAAATAATTTTTAAAAATTAGAATTATTTGCTTATAATGGAGTCTATGGGAGATAATTTAAGAATTTGGAACTTTCTGGATAACTGGTTTCCGGATAAGGGATCCCATACCTGTATATATTTTTCTTTTTCTTCCCATTAAGAGTTACTTTGAGTTTTACCAGAAGAGGGCGCCCCAGATCCTTTGTGTGCAAACATGGGATGCTTGGAGCTTTACTTGATTTATAGTGGGAAGCTTATACTGAGCAGCACATGTTTTTTCACAGTCCAAATATCTGGTTATGGGATTACTTTGCTAGTTTTGAAATAGATATCACAGACTACTAAAAAAAAAATTGCTTCTTCCATACATTGTGCTAAAATGCTGTAGTGTGGTCTGTTTTTAATGTTTTTATTTTCTATTTGATTTTAAAGGGAGCGGCAGGAAAGAACAACACAAGAACAAATAAACCAACAACACCCACTACTGCAGTACGGAAAAAAGACATGAAAAATTTAAGAAATGTAGATAGTAATCTTGCAAACTTGATTTTGAATGAAATTGTGGATAGGTATGTTCAGTTTCCTTCATCATGTTTGTTTTAATTACCCATAAATATGTTGTGTCTATGCATGTGGTAATATGGTTATTGTAGTCCTGTTGACCATATGAATCATTAGGGATCCATTTATTTTCTTTGCCATTTAAGATATTCTCTACACCATCACCAAAGTTCAAAGGCAATTAGTAGTTTTCCTTTCCATACATTTCATTGTTCTGTTTTTACATACAGAAATCCTCATTGTTGTTAAAGGAACAGTAACACCAAAAAATAAACTGTATCAAAGTAATTAAAATGTAATGTAGTGTTGTCCTGCACTAGTAAACTATAGTAAATAAGCTGTGTATCCATGGGGGCAGCTATTCAAGCTGAAAAATTGAGAAATAGGTTTGGTCGTAGTGAGGCAGATAAATTAGCAGTGCACAGATAATCCCCCTGCTTATTGAACAAAACAGATATTACAATGAGAGTAGTGATTGTATACAGGTAAAAATAATCTACCTCTCAAGGACCAAACATGGCGTAGCTTCAGTTTTCTTGTTTGCAGTGTTTAGCTCTGAAAATAACTATTGATTTTTCATGATTAAAATGATAGGGCTTATGCTAAACATACTATTTTTCCTATTTAGGGATTTACTGCTACTTTAAAGAAGAAGGATGATGCCAAATTTTAGGCGCCTCCCCAGTGATTGTAATCACCTACCTGAGAACCCGGGCTGGTGCTCCTGTTAGCTGAAAACTGTACCTGTCCAGGGCACTTCTGTAGGAGCTCTACGTCACAATCTTTTCCTACAATCACAATCATTTTCCACAGGCCAGCACGCGTGCAGTAAATTGAAAAGTTTGGCTTTTTACTTTTCACTCTACTGGGCATGTGCCCCCAGACTGGGGCTAAAGAGAAGAAGAAATCAAAAAAGATTGCAACAAATAAGCTCCTGCAGAAGTTTCTCAGCCTGTTTAAAGTTTTTTTTAGAGAACCAAATCACCAGCCCGGGTCTCAGGTAAGTGATTATAATTACTTGGGGTGCTCCTTTTAGGAGAAAACGGCACCAGCCTGTGGACAAAAGATATCAGCGCTGCACTGGCATTTTACTTACCTTCTGACCAGTGTTCCAGGTGTCCCTTGCAAAATCCCTGTTCACGCATGCACAGCAGAGTTAACCTGCACAATCTACTCTACTGCACACGCGCAGAACACCAAAGGGATGAAGATATTGAGGTATTCAGATGCTGTTACAGAGCTTAGGTAGCTTTTCCATAGGCTGGTGCAGGAGCAATGGCCCAAGGAAAACCTTAGTGATCTATTTTAACTGGGAGGGGAGGGGGGGGGGTCCATTCAAGAAACAAATTAAAGATGCAGAAGACAAAAACCAGATATACTATTTTTTTTAAGCTGAAAGACATATTTTTTGTTCTTTTCTTGTAAATTTATTACATACTGTGTTGAAAAAATATTCTATGTCGTCTGAAAGCCTGTAAGACATTACTATTGCACCAGTTGCACTGGAGTTGAAGTTAGCTACTTTTATCGGCCGTGCCTGGCTAGGTTTAGTTAGTAAAATTTTAGGGTAGCTTATGCAGTTTGACTTGCTCACTCATATTTTTTATTATTGATGATGCATTCCAGGGTGGTGGTAAAAAAAAAAAAAAGTTTAAACTGTGCCATATGCAATTTTTTTAATTAGAGGGAAACAACTCAGCAGTTTTTTTTACCCACCACAGCTTTATAAAATGCTATTAATTTTATGTGTTAAATTTTCATGTTTATAAATAAATCCTGTGTAGTGCTGGGCGGTATGACCAAAAATTTATATCACGGTATTTTTCAAAATTATATCGGTATCACGGTATTTGACGGTATTTTTTTTCCCCCATGCATGATTAGGTGACCACCCCAAACACCCGCCACCCGCACCCCCCCCGCCACCCCAAACACCCCCCATCCGCACGCACCCCCCCCACCCCCCATCCACACGCACCCCCCCACCCCCCCATCCGCACGCACCCCCCCACCCCCCCATCCGCACGCACCCCCCCCACCCCCCCATCCTCACACACACCCCCCACCCCACCCCAAACACCCCCCATCCGCACACACCCCCCCACCCCAAACACCCCCCCATCCGCACACAACCCCCCCCCACCCCACCCCAAACACCCCCCCATCCCCTTCACATAAATATAACCCCCCACCCCACCCCATCCCACCCCCCCCAAACACAACCCCATCCCCTTAACATAAGTATAACCCACCCACCCCCACCCCAAACACCCCCCCATCCCCTTCACATAAATATAACCACCCACCCCACCCCCCCCAAACACAACCCCATCCCCTTCACATAAGTATAAACCACCCACCCCCACCCCAAACACCCCCCCCATCCCCTTCACATAAATATAACCCCCCACCCCACCCCATCCCCTTCACATAAAATATAATTACTGGCCAGGCACCCCCCGACAGCTCACATTGGTATCCGACTCTGAATGCGTCCTAGCGATGGCGCTTTTGTAGAGTGTGCGCGCTGACGTCACGTGCGCACCCGGAAGTATTCAGCACACCGGTATGGGGGTATGTAGAAAATTCATATCGGTTTCCAAAAAAAAACCGGTGATCGGTTTTTACCGGTATACCGCCCAGCACTAATCCTGTGACTTTATTTTCAATAGCACAGCCAAAATGTTATTTTTCTTCTTTTAGTGGTCCTACTGTCAAGTTTGCTGACATTGCTGGACAAGATCTAGCCAAGCAAGCCTTGCAGGAGATAGTTATTCTTCCTTCTATACGACCCGAGGTAACATCTTAAAGACAGCCCTTAAGTTTTACCAAAAAGCTACACAATGAGTATGGGGAAATAAAATCTGCTATTCTGCTTGGTGATTATATTAAAAGGCAGCATAGTAGAACAGTGGTTGGCATTGTTGCTTTGCAGTATTCGATTCTAGGTTTGATTTCATCGTCTGCATGAATTGTGTGTTCTACCTATATATGTTCTCTGGGAACACTATAACATACCAGAAGGTTAATTTGGCTCCTATTAAAACTGAATGAATTGTATGCAATAGGCATCTTAGACTGCAAGCTCCACTGGAGTGGGGACTGATGAGCAGGAAATGATGTATAATTTCTCAAGTGCTGTAGCATTATAGTAAACTAAAGCTTTTACACACTTTTTATGGTTACAGTAAGACCAAAGTTCTCTTTTAAGAACTGACAAGTTGTTGCCTAAATGAAAATGCTGCCATTATGTTTCTAAAGTTTTCATCCATCTAATGCTAAACAGCTGGCAGTTTGCCATCTCTGGGCACCGAATGAAACCTAGCAAGCCTAGCAGGCGTGTCCTGAAAAACAAAGGCAAATCAAGTAACAGCAATTCTTCATTAAGACAGCAGTTCTTGTTATAACAATGACACCCAGACCCAAATTAAATGTATTTAGAAAAGTAAGGTAGATGCCCAGACTGATTTTTCACATGATTTTCATGATAACGTACAGTTGAGTCTATACCCTAATCAGATATGGTAAATAAGCTAAAATAAATTGCTGTCTAAGCTATTACTTTGAAATTACCTCATATAGAAATAATTTAATACCCTATTTGACTTAAAATAGGCAATGTATTGTAACATAAATGAGTGAATCTGTAAATACCAGGGCTGTTGCTTCTGACTCCAGTTACACAAATTTGCTTCTGACTCCACAGCTCTGGTAAAAATTAAGTTTCAGCATCTTTAGAATAAATGTATGTAAACTTTAGGACGCAACTGTAAGTGTGTCTTAATGTTTATGAACCAAAAGTATCTCTGTATATTAAGGTAAAAAAAAAAAACACATAAAACTTCCTTTGTTTTTTTAATGTTTCAAACCACTGCAATTTTTTTCCCTCCTTGAAAATTTTTATATTAAAATTTTGAAAATGTTATTCACTAGTTATTTACTGGGCTAAGAGCGCCTGCACGAGGATTGCTGCTGTTTGGTCCTCCAGGGAATGGAAAGACTATGCTGGTAAGCAGTTTCTCTTTTCATCTTGTTTAATATTAACAACCTTTGGGTTAATTCCACTTGCCTAAACATGGCAGTTTTCCAAATATCAGCACGCTCAAATGGCACTTATCTAAAAGTCATGTAATGTACATAATAGTGATGCACCGAATCCACCGTTTTGGGATCTGGCCCATATGCAAAATAGGCCACGGAAGGGTGAAAGAGAACCATGTACAAAGTGCTTGTTGAAACATTTTCAACTTCCTGTTTATGTGACATAAAGGTCACGTGATTTTAAGGATTCAGATTAAATTTATCCAAGCACGTGGATTTAGCTGGATCCAAATTCTGCTGAACTGAATCCTGGATTCGGTGCATCCCTAGGACATAATGCCACCACCTGCCATCTTTATTTTTAAACCATCTTTCAACCACTTCTGAGTTCCTCTGTGAGTAACTCAACTTCAGCCACCTTAACTCAAATCCTGTGTCTTGGAGCACTGGCATAGTTTCTAGTTGACACAGTCTTGCCCTTTGTGGGCCAATGTCCTAATTGTTGTGAATAGCAGCAGTTTCAGCCTGTGCTTTTAAGTTTCCCATCCACTTCGATTTTAGCTCTCCAGGACAGGGATAAAATGCGATGCTTAATCTTTGTATATATATTTATTGTAAAACTATAGTGCTACATATATAAAAGTAAAACTAGTTAAATAAAAACATACATACTGGCATAGGCAGGTAGCTGTTTAGCTTAAGAAAAAGCCAAATAAGGCTTGAAACTTTGCTTCTGTCCTTGAAAACAAAGGCATACATTTTTTAAATGAAGCACTGCCCATTACCATTTGTTCATTTAGGCGTGCAGCCTCCTGCAGTGTCCCCCCACCCAGATTCAGAACTGGTTTAAGATATTGGCACACTGTAGCAAACCTGCATTCATAAATATATACATATGTAAAATTAAATTCAAGCAGTATCCTAGAATATTGGCACTTATTCCCGAAATGCATTGGTACTGCTACAAAAAGGTCTAATTTACAAAAATAGGTCGTAAGTCATACAGGTATTGGAATGCTGGAATGCTTTAGAACTGCTTTAGAAGCACAATACATATGTAAATATGTAAACACATAAGTTTTTTATCAATTTATGCTAGTTTAGTTAGCATTGTGCAAATCCCCTCATGCATCAGATCTTTAGGGCTCTGGCACACGGGGAGATTAGTCGCCCGCGACAAAACTCCCTGTTCGCGGGCGACTAATCTCCCCGAGTTGCCTTCCCCTGCCATCCCACCGGCGAAAATGTAAGTCGCCGGTGGGATGGCACACGCGGTGGCGCGATTTTGCGCATATCGCCGAAGTTGCCTCGCGAGGCTTTTTCGACGATTTGCGCAAAATCGCGCCACCGCGTGTGCCATCCCACCGGCGACTTACATTTTCGCCGGTGGGATGGCAGGGGAAGGCAACTCGGGGAGATTAGTCGCCCGCGAACAGGGAGTTTTGTCGCGGGCGACTAATCTCCCTGTGTGCCAGAGCCCTTAAGCGAGACGTAAAGTAAAGCCAAGACAAACATTTTATTGTGTGCTTCGCCTCTGTGAGCACCAGGCCTGTGTAACAGTATGGCACATCATTTTTCAAACAATGTTCAGTAAGGTATTGTGTACATAAAAAATCATTTTAGTATGATCTAGGATATGGTTTTCTAGTCAAATGGTCTTTTTTTGTGCTTTTTGTGGTGTTTGAACTGTTTTACTTTTTGTTCAGCTTGTTAGTCTGAAATTTAAGTTATCGTATAGCCTTCTACTTGGTTGCTATGGCCAGTAGGTCAGTAGAAACCAGGCAGCAGACTAGAAAAAATTAGCTGAAAAAAGGGCTGAATAAAAAAGTAAAGATAATTTTAAAAATTGTTGCCTTAGAATGATCTTTTGCTTCATAGTTATCATGCTTGCTGTCTCATCACAACATAACCGTTAAAACAAACAAAAATATTTAAAATTATTTTCATGCAAAAAGATACATAAAATTTTTTCTTTTATAGGCAAAAGCTGTTGCTGCTGAATCAAATGCAACATTCTTCAACATAAGTGCAGCGAGTCTGACTTCAAAATATGTAAGTAAAATGATATCTTTGTCAAGTTTTTTTTTTATTAGTATTTAATATATATATGTCTTTATATATTCTGTATGTATTTTTATTTATATATATATATATATATATATATATATATATATATAAACTTTATTGCAGATGGGAAGGCATTTTGGGGAGATTAGTTACCCATGGTAGCAGAGATTAACAGTAGGGGACTAACCTCCCTGTGGGCCATGCCCCTAAAGATACAACAGGGTCTCTAGCAAGTATATTGATAAGTCCTTCATATTTTATTATTGTAGATTTTGTGACTGTATGTGTATTTTATCTTTAGGTGGGAGAAGGTGAAAAGCTGGTGCGTGCACTCTTTTCTGTGGCTAGAGAATTGCAACCTTCCATTATATTTATAGGTAAGTTTTTTGGTTTTTTTTTTTGCTTTATTATGTGACCTTTTTAAGGTCTTATTTATGTCACATTTCTTTTATAAAAAGTAGGTCCGGGTTTTGTTGATTTGCTGTACAAGCAAAAAGATGATGCGATACATAACTAACTTTATGTTTAGTGCAGTTCATGCAGCAATTTATTTTCATAATAAACTTCCTAGTAGTTGCTACAGAAAATTCATGGGCCAAACTACCATATTCCATATGGCATAAAATCAGTCTGCCTAAGGCATGTTATCTCTCAAAGATTGTATTGTATGCTGTACAATATTTATTATTTAGTTCTGTTCAGATATATAGGTGACATGATGTTTTCTGTTATAATTGATTGCTTCTTCAGACATACCATTTTACCCCCTACATTGGCTAGGTATAACATCTCTTGTTGGCTAAATTTGGGGTTCCATGGAGCCTTTTGGTGGGCTCCCTTCAGACAATGCCCTACAGAAAATGCACAGACCTACCTAGTAAATTATCTAGGTTTGGTAACTGGCTGTGTAGAGCTAGAGAAGAAGCAGTTTAGAAAATATTGCATTGAACTAACAGGCAGAATACTGTCTATCAGCTTTACTTCCAATGCCAGAGGGTCCCTTTAAAAGATCAATAAGCTATAGAAAGAGTGGACTGTCCGTTTATCTCTGGGATAGCATTTCAGTTTATCTGTCTTACATGTTTGTTTATCTGTCTTTTATACAGTTGCTAACTTTTATTAAACATGCATTATTGGACATTGATTGAATAATGACATACATTGAAGCCCTTTAATGCATTTTTGTAATAAATACCAGTTTTGTAAACAGTTTTAAATACCCATCATGCATTTAATTATCTTTTGAACTCTGAATTTTATGACATTTATTTCTGCTGTCACAAGTATTTGTTTTTATTAAAAATGTCTTTGATTATAAAAGTGTTCTGCAAAAAGTTTTAAATTGTTTATATTAAAATGTGTGTGCCAAATGCTGAGACACAGAGTGCAGCACTGGAGCATAGGTGACATCTACTTTCCTTTCATACACAGGCTAAACTCTCCCAACTCCAGTGCTGGTATGAGTATTTGCCTTGGTATTCATTCAGTGGAGCATGGAAAAAAACAGAAAGTTGGTGTAGTGGCTGCCATGTTGTCCAGCATGGAGCATGCATTAAAGTGGACCTGTCACCCAGACATGAAAAGCTGTATAATAAAAGTCCTTTTCAAATTAAACATGAAACCAAAATTCATTTTTATATTAACACATTGAATCCCATTATAAATGCATTTAAAAATCCCAGCTGTCAATCTTATACTGCCTGCCCCGCCTCTATGCCTTAGGCATAGAGGCTGGGCATACAATTACTTAAACTTTCCATTCAGCTCTCACATTCTCCCTACCTTCTCACTATCTGATTGTGTAGCCAGTGCATGGGCAAGGGCATCAGATCCCCCATTCTGGCACATACACAAGATTTTGGAGTGATACAAAGCTTGCCTTAATAACAGTGTCCACGAAATGGCAGCTGCCTGCTGGCTCTGATAGTATATTCCCAAGACTGAAGGAAACAAGATTTATATCCTTTATATAGTATGTTAAGTAAATTTTGCTTAACAAACACACTTTAAGTACAGGGGCAGAGGATACTTTGAAGCTCCCATATTTAATATTGCCAGTTTCACTGTTAAGTTCTGCCTTTATGTTCTACTATATATTTTTTATTGACTGACTGCTATTTTTCTGCAGATGAGGTTGATAGCCTTTTATGTGAAAGAAGAGAAGGGGAGCATGATGCAAGCAGAAGACTGAAAACTGAATTTCTAATAGAGTTTGATGGTGTAAGTAATAGCCAATCTTGTACTCCCTGTTAAAGGTCTGGTTCAGCTTAAATTAACGTTTTAGCCTGATGGGGCCAGTGTTATTGTCAGAAAATATCCAGTGAGTCTTTATTTTTATGGTTTTAAAAACTTCTCAGTAAAGTAATGAAGTATGTTTAAAGGTGTCACTATAGGATAATTACAGCATTTGTAGCATAGTGAGACCCAGCCCCAAGTAATCTATTAGTAACTAGGCACAGGTAACTGTACAGTACTTTTTCCCCAAAGACACAATACCATGACATAGAAAAAAAACTTCAAGACTTTCTTCATATTTGAAGATAATACTGTGTGGCATATTTTGCTGAAGTACAGAGAATAAATATCTTGTGTGCAAGAAATAATCTAGTAAATATAAATTGGGAAATTTCCCAATGTAAAAGCTTGTTTCCATTTTCTGCTTATAACTTATTGGTGACTTTTAATGCAGGTACAATCTGGGGGAGATGACAGAGTTCTTGTTATGGGAGCAACTAACAGACCACAGGAACTTGATGATGCAGTTCTCAGGTGCTCCATTTTTTAATGAAGTGATTTAGTTTCATGTTTGAATTTCTTGATTTCTTCATTGTGCTCCTTTATTATTTTTTTTTCTAGTCATTTTTAACTAAACTTCCCTGATATGACAGGAGTGTCACTGCTTTTTTTAAAAAAAAAAAAAATCTAGCACACATTTACATCTGACTTCAGCATACACAGCAGTGCATAGTTGCCACTTGCACTGTTCACTTAGTCAGCATGGAAGTTTTTGGTTACTGAAGAGAAAACCAGGAGCAGTATAATATAAACAGATAGGATGCTGATTATTTATTCTGTGTGGGTACAAATTTTATGACAAAATTTGTGATTTTACAAAATGTTGTAACTCTCACTTTATTTGCAGGAGATTCACCAAGAGGGTTTATGTATCTTTACCAAATGAAGAGGTAACTGTTACTGTTTTTAAGCATAATAAATCAACCTTATTTTGAAATCCTTGTTAAATGATTATCATAATTTATTACCCCTATTTAAACCCTATTCAATGTTTGACACCTTAACAGTAGTCTAAATGCTTCGCTAAATTAGTATTATAGCACTGTTAACTCCCTACCGGGCTCATATAGTCTAAAGCTGGCCATACACGTGGCGATCTAACGATGTTTCGTGCGACCATCGGTCGCACGAAACATCGTCAGATCCACCACACACAGTCAGGGCTGAAACAGCAGATAAGGAGGTAGAAAGAATAGGATTTCTACCCCCTTCTGCCGATTCAGCCCTGACGGCAGATTTTGGTCAGGCACCTTCTATGGCGCCCGATCAAAATTTTCTAACCTGGCCAATCGGCGAGTCGTCCGATATCAGCAGCTTCCTGCGATATCGGTCGACTCGCCGACATGCCATACACCCACCGAATATCGTACGAAACGAGGTTTCGTACGATAGTATCGGTGCGTGTATGGCCAGCTTAAGTTCTTTCAAATTACTTCTGTTACTGAGTTTACAGAGGTATTTTAGAAATTTCCCCACCCTCCACTGGCTTCAGCAAGGGATGTTAGCAAAAAAAAATAAACCCTGAAAAGGCAATGTCAATAGATTACTTAGCCTCCTGTTCTCATGTCTAAGTGCAACTGAAAAGCATGAGCTAAGGTTTACGTTAACCTGCTTTTAAGAAAAAAAAATGACCAGCAGTATAAAGTCATCAGGCTTACTTTGTTACTTTTGTTAGAATATGAATGTACAATTTTAAAAATTATAATACATTAATATTTACATTTTTTATTTGTAATATTTTAGACTAGACTCTTACTTCTCAAAAATCTTCTGAGTAAACAAGGTAACCCACTTAATGAGAAGGAACTGACTCAGTTATCTAGGTAAGTACTACTTAAGTGGGTAGTTCACCTTTAAGTTAACTTTTGAATGCCCTTTGCTTAGCAGCTTTCTAACTGGTACTCAGTATTTATTTTTAGTTGTTTTGTAGTTTTTGCTACCTTATTTTGCTTAGTTTTTTACAGTTTTCTTATGGGTTCATTGACCCCTGAACCCAAAAAATATTGTTACAGTTGTATTATTACTTCCCTCACATTTAAACCACTTAAACCTGGTTCTAGGGTAAATTAGAAACTAGCAAACAGTTGCTGAAATTCCAAACTGGAGATCTACTGAGCAAAAACATAAAACAAAAAATACGAAATAAAGATGAATTGCATATTTTCTCATCTAAATATAACATAGTAACCGTTGATTTAATTCTGATGATTTGAATTAACTCTGCAGGTTTGCAGTCCTCTCTGGAAGATTACATTTTTATTTGAATTATAAAAAAAAAAAAAATCCTCATAATATTGCCAAGTTCTTCTTAGGCTAAAAACTTTTCAAGGGATTGTTCAACTACTGCAAAGTCCTACCCAAAGAAACATACTCAATACAACTGTTTAAAAAATGCACACTTTTAAAGTACGGTAACAAATAAAGTTTGTGCCTACCAATCCCTCTGGGGAAAGGGTCACTGACCCCGGATTAAATGTGGAGCCAGCACATGTACTGTAGTGCTACTCGCTGATCTCTTCCATTCTGGTTTCCCCTTCTACTTTGCAAATAGGTGAACAACCCTTTTATTGATAATGCATTTTATGTAACCTAAACAGAAAGATGGGTATATGACTTGCATCTACAGTTAGTTAATATATACTCAATCACCTCAAAATCAATAAAACACCTTGCTAATAATATCAAATAGTATAATATATAACTACTACGTATAGGACCCATTATCCAGAATGCTCAGGACCAAGGGTATTCCGGATAAGGGGTCTTTCCGTAATTTGAATCTCTATACCTTAAGTCTAAATTATAAGTATTAAGTCTAATAAATTAATAAAACATTTATTAAACCCGATAGGATTGTTTTGCATCCAATAAGGATTATTTATATCGTAGTTGGGATCAATTACAAGGTACTGTTTTATTATTACAGAGAAAAAGGAAATCCGTTTTAAAATTCTGAATTATTTGATTAAAATGGAGTCTATGGGAGACAGGCTTTCCGTAATTCGGAGCTTTCTGGATAAGGGATCCCATACCTGTATTACATAGTAATCATTGCTGATACTAAGTAAAGTAGTAATAGTTTTGTAGTCACATTACTTAAAGCAGAATATTGCATCTTCATTATAGATAATTTTCCTATGATCTAGTTTGAACTGTGTATGCAGCTTCTTTAGATTAATGTGCCTGATTGTCTAAATTCAAATATGATAAATCCTTGAATAACCACCTTTTAAACCTGATTGCTAGAATAAAATGAAATGTTTTTATCCGAATGATCTAGTTCATTATTTACACCAATATTTACTGTCATGTTGTGTATTTTTCCTCTAGGCTGACAGAAGGATACTCTGGGAGTGATATAACAGCTTTGGCAAAAGATGCTGCTTTGGGACCAATCAGAGGTAAGCTTCATTGCAGTATTTTAATTAGCAATCTAATTTAGATAAAGTATAGCATGCTAGGTAGAAAGACTGTCTTTTTTTGTGTGCTGGTATGGGGTCATAAACGTTCTCTTCCTAATAATAACAACATATCACATTTTTTCTGTTTTACAGAGTTAAAACCTGAACAAGTCAAAAATATGGCTGCTAGTGAGGTAAGCACTTGATGGGGCTACTTTACAGCTCATTGCTATTTAAGAAAAAAAAAGTATTTTTCTTCAAAAAGAAAATTTTGCAGAAAAAAACATTTTACTCATTCCAGGCCAGACCTACCCAGATGCCATAGAATTCAGTGGGAAGTGTATTTTGTAAATCTTGTGTGTGCTAAGTTGCAGTTTGTCCTGTTTCCCCCAGTTGCTCCAACCAGTTGTATCATGTCCCCCAGTCGCAACAATGTTCCTTTGGTCCTCACCTCCAAAAGTCAAACATAATAAATACAAACAAGCCCTAATGTTGTATTATCCACAAATTATAAAAGGAACGCAAATGATCTGTACTCATGGGCGTCCACAGAAGGGGGCAAGAGGGGGCACTTGCCCCCCCCTGGAAAAGTAGCAAAAAAAACCTTACTTTCTGCACTGTCTCCTCAAGCCCGTTTTTGCTGTGCTCCGATTGGATCTTTCTTCTTGTGGATTCTCCAATCAGAGCACAGCTTCCTTGACAGACAGTAAAATTGACCAATCAGAGCACAGATGCACACAGGGATCGGGAGATTTTGCAAACTGGAAACAAATGAAGACTGAAAAGAAGAATCTGCAGCTGTAACTTTACCTGAGAACCAACTCTCAACTTTTGCTGCAGATTTCATCCCACAGGCACTATACACAGGTACTATACACAGGCACTATACACAGGCACTATACACAGGTACTATACACAGGCACTATACACAGGCACTATACACAGGTACTATACACAGGCACTATACACAGGTACTATACACAGGCACTATACACAGGTACTATACCCAGGCACTATACACAGGTACTATACCCAGGCACTATACCCAGGTACTATACCCAGGCACTATACACAGGTACTATACACAGGTACTATACACAGGTACTATACACAGGCACTATACACAGGTACTATACACAGGTACTATACACAGGCACTATACACAGGCACTATACACAGGCACTATACACAGGCACTATACACAGGCACTATACACAGGCACTATACACAGGTACTATACACAGGCACTATACACAGGTACTATACACAGGCACTATACCCAGGCACTATACACAGGTACTATACACAGGTACTATACACAGGTACTATACACAGGTACTATACACAGGCACTATACACAGGTACTATACACAGGTACTATACCCAGGCACTATACCCAGGCACTATACCCAGGCACTATACACAGGTACTATACCCAGGTACTATACCCAGGCACTATACCCAGGCACTATACGCAGGCACTATAAACAGGTACTATACACAGGCACTATACACAGGTACTATACCCAGGTACTATACACAGGCACTATAAACAGGTACTATACCCAGGTACTATACACAGGCACTATACACAGGTACTATACCCAGGTACTATACACAGGCCTCTGTTCTGCCTCTATACAGATTTCAAATGGGGGCCAAAAATATTGCTCTGTGAGGCTACAATTTTATTATTATTATAATTTTGTATTACTTATTTTTCCAAGTAGGCCCCTTAACTATTCATATTCCCATCTCTTGTTTAAACCACTACCTGGTTGCTAGGGTAAATAAGACCCTAGCAACCAGATAGCTGCTGAAATACCAAATGGAGAGCTGCTGAACAAAAAGCTAAATAACTGAAAAACCATTAAAAATAAAAGTGAATTTGAATGCGAACTAGCCCTGATCACAAACACAAATGTTTGCAGATCCCCTCACAGAAATGCGCGTATAAATACTTTAACATACTAAACATTTTAGGGTAAAAACAAAAAAGCCCCCCCCGCACTTTTGTACAGTATCCCTGGGAGTCAGTGGGAACGGCAAGAGGTAGTTGGGAGGTTAACTTTTTACGCCAGCAGCGAATCCACTAAGTGTCACATTAGCTGTAGGTCAGTCTGTGTATGGGCCATCTTTAGCCTCCCCTAGTATCATCCTGCAAAAAAAATATATATATTTATATATATATATATAGGATGATACTAGCTTACTTGCCCCCCCTTGGAAAATTTTCTGCGGACGCCCATGTCTGTACTCCACTATCTAAAGCAACCGTTCCTGAATGGTGGTCTTTTTTTCAGCTGCCAGCTAAAATCACCACACTACTCTTTATGCATTCCCTTACTTTAGTTGCCACGGATCCTTTGCTTTTTAAACATTAAACCACTTAGAACATGTTTATTAAGAAATAATATCTTAGGAAAACCATTTTTTCCCTAAAACATATCAGCTAATAGAACTTCTCCAGCAGAATCCTGCATTGAAATCCATTTTAATTATATTTAATTTTGAAATTTCACACTTTCCTGCTGAGGTGCAAGTTGGAATGATATCACCCCCCTCCCTTTTCCCCCCAGCAGCCGATAAGCAGAACAATGGGAAGGCAGCAAGATAGCAGCTCCCAGTAGATATAAGAATAGCACTCAATAGTAAGAAATCCAAGTCCAGCTTTAGGACTTCTCCAATTACATGGGAGTAGGAGAAACAATAGGTTACCTGAAAGCAGTTCTAATGTGTAGCACTGGCTCCTTCTGAAAGCTCAGACACCCACCTATATTACAACTTAAAAAAAATACATTTGTTGGTTCAAGAATAAAATATTAAAAGGTAGAGTGAATTATTTGCTATATAAACAGTGTAATTTAGAAATAAAAAGTACAACCAGTACACCATAAAAAAATAATTACAGAATCCCTTAAGATTACCCATACTCTATAAGTGTATTCAATACAAGCAGTGTCCTTCTTACAAATACTTTTGTTCAGAGATATACATTTAAAAATTCTAACTATAAATACACTTAAAAATCTAACCCATTTGATGTATTTAAACACACTTTATGGAAGGCATTTATACTGCCACCTAGTAGTTACACATACAATGAATTCATTATTTCTAGTAAGAAATCAACAAGTCAATAAAACAAGATCACATAAGCCTAGAAACTGTTTACATCTATATCTATCTTTTTAAATGATATATCCATCTTGTTTCCGGTTGGAAGATTTTTTTCAATATATACTTATGGCGTAGTAAGAATGAAACATTATTGTACAAAAGAGCTGTCTTACTCATATATATAAGATGAATAATATCCCTGTTGCAACATAAAAGAATATGATAAGTCAGCTTTTTTCAACCACTGTTCCTGTGCCGCGAGATGTTGCCTGGTGTGCCGTAGGCAGGGCCGCAATTTTTACTTTAAAAAAAAAATACGGGCCCTGTCATTGGTTGCGCCCTGTGTGTACGGGTGACGTCAGTACGCACGGGGCGCAACGTTATAAAAGGGCCTGTGTGCGGTCGCGTGTAGGCAGAAGTGCAGAGGCGGCGCGCGTGAGGGGAAGATGCTGCTGAAGCCGCTGAAGAGTAAAATGCTGCTGGGCACCAATGTATTAGGGGGGGCCACGGGGCACACTGACTTATGGGGGCACTGCTGCTGGGCACCAATGTACTAGGGGGGCTGGCTCTTGGCACCAATGTACTGGGGGGCACTGCTGCTGGGCACCAATGTACTAGGGGGGCACTGCTCTTGGCACCAATGTACTAGGGGGGCACTGCTGCTGGGCACCAATGTACTAGGGGGGGCACTGCTGCTGGGCACCAATGTACTAGGGGGGCACTGCTGCTGGGCACCAATGTACTAGGGGGGCACTGCTGCTGGGCACCAATGTACTAGGGGGGCACTGCTCTTGGCACCAATGTACTAGGGGGGCACTGCTGCTGGGCACCAATGTACTAGGGGGGCACTGCTCTTGGCACCAATGTACTAGGGGGGCACTGCTCTTGGCACCAATGTACTAGGGGGGCACTGCTGCTGGGCACCAATGTACTAGGGGGGCACTGCTCTTGGCACCAATGTACTAGGGGGGCACTGCTGCTGGGCACCAATGTACTAGGGGGGGCACTGCTGTTGGGCAACAATGTACTAGGGGGGCACTGCTGCTGGGCACCAATGTACTAGGGGGGCACTGCTGCTGGGCACCAATGTACTAGGGGGGCACTGCTGCTGGGCACCAATGTACTAGGGGGGCACTGCTGCTGGGCACCAATGTACTAGGGGGGCACTGCTGCTGGGCACCAATGTACTAGGGGGGCACTGCTGCTGGGCACCAATGTACTAGGGGGGCACTGCTGCTGGGCACCAATGTACTAGGGGGGCACTGCTGCTGGGCACCAGTGTACTAGGGGGGCACTGCTCTTGGCACCAATGTACTAGGGGGGCACTGCTCTTGGCACCAATGTACTAGGGGGGCACTGCTGCTGGGCACAGAGTTAAATTTTTTAACATTTTCTAATGGTGGTGTGCCTCGTGATTTTTTTCATGAAACAAGTGTGCCTTTTCCCAAAAAAGGTTGAAAAACAATGTGATAAGTCACCAAGGAGTTCTATGAGCATGAAAAAAGCACAAGACCAAGTGCTTTTATACAGGTCATGAAGCTCCAAGGTGCCTTCTAATTTTCTCATATTTTACAAAAAGGGAGTACATTATATATTTTTTTTTTGTCTTTTTGTATCCTAAAAGAAAAATGTAATGTGCAATCCACCCCACCCCAGAACGGCCATAGTAGAAATGTGGAAGGTAACTGGAAGGGTACTGCTTTGCATGGGAATAGGCACAGCATCCCTATGACTTTAATAAGATAAGCTATTTAGATGCCCTTTTATTAATAGTCTAGACATATTATGCATCACATTTAAAACAACTGCTATCACTTGTCCTTAAACCAGTTTTTTATGTAGTCGGAATTACTATCATTATGAACTATTAAGTGTTTCTTCTTTTCATGATTTAAAATGTTGCTTTGCGTGCTCTGTTTTTAAGGATGATTATGCACATATGTTCAACATAAGGCTGGTAAATATTCTCTGCCTGTTTAAAATAAATCTGTAATGTCTGGTATTTGTTGTAATGAACAGTGCATATGGGTCATTACCATTTATTACACCGATTCCGTTACCCTGCATTCTGCAGAGGCACTGTTGATGGAAAGAGGGATGATTTAGTACCACAAACGTATTTATTTTTTTCCCGAGCTCTCAGAAGGAGGAGCTGACGCTAAAGTCTGTCTGAGAGCCCTCTAGGCCAGTGCTGTCCAACTGGCGGCCCGCCTCTGTGTGGCCCCCCACCTGTCTGGCTGCTTTGATGGCTTACTCTTGTGTAAGCTTTAAATGGTATCAGTACTGTGATTAACTCCCCCCCCTGCATGGTTCTCACCTCAGATTCAGGCTGTAATCCCCCTGTATTGTTTAAAAATGTAATCCCCTGTGTTGTTCACACCTTTTAGTTTCTGCACTGTTCACCCCCTGCAGTGTTCACACCTCAGGCTCAGGCTGTAATCACCCCCATTGTTCCCCTGTTCACACCTCAGGAGCAGTAGAAACCCACAAATAATCCCTGCACACTACAAAAAGAACATATACTGTGGTGGTACTGCAATTATAAAGTTTTTTTAATATATAGTTATTGTGCAGACTGTAGGAGCAGTGCCAGCATTGTGTCACTGTAGGCTGCCTGTGTGTGCCATACACACAGGCATCATAGGGCAAGCAGAGTATGGCACACACAGGCAGAGTATGGCACACACAGGCAGAGTATGGCACACACAGGCCAAGTATGGCACAAACCAGCCAAGAATGGCACACACAGTGAAAGTATGGCACACGCAGGCAGGGTAGGGAAGGCAGAGTATGGAACACACAGGCAGGGTAGGGCAGGCAGAGTATGGCACACACAGGCCAAGTATGGCACAAACCAGCCAAGAATGGCAAACACAGTGAAAGTATGGCACACGCAGGCAGGGTAGGGAAGGCAGAGTATGGAACACACAGGCAGGGTAGGGCAGGCAGAGTATGGCACACACAGGCCAAGTATGGCGCAAACCAGCCAAGTATGGCACACAGGCAGGCAGAGTATGGCAGGTTTTTGCTGTACTACAACCATTAATATGGGTATGGTCATGTGATAACATGGGTGTGGTTTCAAGTGGGTGCAGTTTCAAAAAGGGGAGTGGTAAAAACTGGCTTCCATTATCGGCCCTCCACCATGCAGGTCAGAAAAATTCCGGCCCTCGGTACAACAGAAGTTGGACAGCACTGCTCTAGGCAATCTCTTGCATTGCATCAACACCTTTAAGAGATTTGGCCTACAAATTGTTCCATTTTTTGTATACACAAGTATAATATATTGTCCTGTACTTAAATAGAGCGGAAATTTGAGTTGTGTTCATATGCAGTAAATAATGATTTCTCTTTGTTTCTTAGATGAGAAATATAAAATATTCAGATTTTCTAAGTTCATTAAAGAAGATAAAGTGCAGTGTGAGCCCTTCAACCTTGGAATCTTATATAAGGTGGAATAAGGAATTTGGCGATACTACAGTTTGAAAGACAGACCATCTTATTCAGGGATTAAGCGATGCTGGATGAGATTGTTACGCAGAAATTCACCGCCAAGAAACTTTGCGTATCTTTTGCTTTCAAAACAAAGAAAACTTTAAAAAAAAGCAAACCTCAGATGTGTGCACTAAACTTCTAGAAACTGAATGAGCGAGCAGAAGAAAAGTACTTTATACAAAAAGCTGGCGATATTAACAACTCATGGGGCACTAACTGTAACTTTGAACGCTTATAACTGCAATTACAGCCTTTGGTTGAAAAGGAACCTTCACACTGTGTGCAAAATTAAGGCTACTCGGAGGAAATGTGGCATATTGGTACTGCTTTCTACCAGTTTGGCTGTGGGAAGACCTGTGCCTTTTCTTTATGTTTCAGGCTTATTTGTGCCTGCCCCTTGTTTGTAATAAATTAATGTTAGACACTCCTTCATACGTACTAATTGCAACTTTTTGTAAATTTATAGAGTTTCTTTAGGGTTGGGTGGTCAGGGGAAAAGTTGACATGCTTAACGTTAAAGAGTTTTTTATTTCATTATGTGCCAAATGCAAAGACAGAATTGGTTAAAAACGGACTGCCTTACTTGTGCAATAACACCAGTGGTATGGTTTATTAAGGTGACTGAAATCATTTTAGTTTTTCCCTGTAAATGTACTACCAAGAGTAATTTATAGAGTAACCTGGCATAATGATCAAGCACAACTTGCATGCACAGCGGGTCATTTTGTTTCTTTTTTTTTTCCTTTATTGATGGTGTTAGATCAGTTCTCCTATTAAAAAGCAAGGGTTGGTCAACTGTGATTTGTGTTTATGTTTTGTTCTTCTCTCCAAACCTTTCTAGAAATACAATTGGTCAACTGTGATTTGTTTTTTGTTTTTTCTCTCTCTCCAAACCTCTCCAGAAAATACAAAAATGTTAGATTTTTTTCATAATTTTTTTTTCTATAACTCATACTACAGCACTTATGTTTTGATGGATGGAGTTCAGAAGGCAAACTTGTCCAAAGTCTCTACATTTAAATGTAATTTAGTCACATGTATTGTGAGTGAGCCAACAAAAGGTGGAGGTTATGTAGGAAGTCATGGTACCAATCATTTCATAAATATGACGACATTTTGAGACCTTTTGTAGTGTTACCTTGATGCGGTAAAATTCATTTGTCATAATTTTTCCCATTTGAAAATGATCCCCTGCAGATTATAACTGAACTGTCATCTCCTGTTGTGTGGCGTATGCAGCTTTGACACTGTGGAGCAGATCAGTCTGTGGAACCCAGCTGTTTGAGGATTTTTTTCTTATTTTTTTATGATTTGTCAAGACTTTCCTGTACAGAAAATCTGTCAGAGAAATGGACGCCATTCTATTTAATGGGCTAGCAGCACTGAGCTTTATCAGTTAATCAAATTCTTAATCCCCAGGGTAAATTGCATGCGGGGAGAGAAGATCCAGACAATTGTTTTTGTAATGATTTGTACTCCTGTGGAAAATCAAATCCTAGGTCCCTTGCACATTCATTGCATCACTGTGGTTACATTGGTACAGGCACCATAGTAAAACAATTGGCAACTTTTTACATTCCTGTGCAGCAAAACCCATTAAAAAAAAAAACGGCTGCACTAGAACACAGAAATAAATTTCAAGATAAAAAAATGAGAATTGGATGACGTTTTAACAAAGGCAAAAACAATTAATTCTGATATTTACTATAATATTGGTTCAGCGGTAAATCAAAACTATTGAATGACTGTTTACAACTATTTGTGTGTGCATTTTTAATCACCTGACCTGTCAGTCTATTGAGTCTAAAGTTAATGTAAGCGATTCTCCATAGACTGCAATAGCAATTTTGCAACTGTAATGTCTCTAGAACCAACATGGCGCTAGAGAATTGTGTTCTAAAGCTAAAATGCTAGCTCAGCTTTACCAACAATCGCACTTGAATTGAATGTGACAGAATAGATAATTTGGGTCACAACAGGCAAAAACTTCTGCATTACCATCCATTTTTTTCAAGATGCAACTTAATTTGTATACTGTAACTGCAGTTACAGACAGCGTGCTGCAGGCATGATGTCCAAAAGAACTGACCTTATAGACACATTGCTAGAAAAGTTAGTGAGCCATAAAATGCCTTTAGGTGGCTATACTCTATTGCTGCCAGCTGTAGCATTTCACGTGGGAGGCCCTATGTATTTTAAAAGCCAGGAGAAAACATATTGGCAGTGCCTACATTACTCAATCCTGTTACAATAGCAGGCCATACCATTTCGAAGATACAACTGCCACTATCTAAAACCCTAGAAGAATAGCAACAGATTGTTGTTGTCAAATAAAACATGATTGATACAAAGTTTTTTCAAACTGTATATCTTCAATATAAAAAAAACCTCTTTAGAGTTTTCCTGTTACAGTAAAAAGCAACAATTACAAATTGTCTGTGTATTCCACTAACTGTTTGGAAAATAAGCCCCTGTAGTTTGAGTGAGAAATAACCAATGTAAATATATGTCCTTGC
The DNA here is from genome assembly GCF_000004195.4 of Xenopus tropicalis. Taxonomy (NCBI): domain Eukaryota; kingdom Metazoa; phylum Chordata; class Amphibia; order Anura; family Pipidae; genus Xenopus; species Xenopus tropicalis. Next base: position 44,374,798 of record NC_030681.2, on the reverse strand, counting down.
ATTCAGTACTTTTCTATCTGAAGTATCTAAGCTCTGTGGAGCTAATACACCATTTTCAAGTCTTAAAAATTATTCATAAATATACAATTTCTGCAAAACTGCAAAATTCCATCCAGCATAGAAGTTGGGCTTTTTTTTTGTTTTTAAAATGATTGTTTTCAGAAACTTTGAACATACTGTTAACAAAACTGAAACTGTGATGTAGCTGATATTGCTGCGGCTTTCTTAGCTTCTCTAGTCAACCATGCTGCCAAGCCTTTGCACATGTACTCTCCTCTCTGGTACAGGTATGGGATCTGTTATCCAGAAAAGCCCATAGACTCCATTTCAATCAAATAATTCAATTTTTTTACCCTGTACTTGATCCAAACTAAGATAATACTTATTGGAGGCTAACAATACTATTGGGTTTATTTAATGTTTAAATCATTTTTCAGTAGTCTTAAGGTATGATGATCTAAATTACAGAAAGACAGAGCATTCAGATACAGGTCACACACCTGTACTCACAAACTCTGCCAAGTGCAATTGGATGGATGTTACCAATAGTTTGTACAGGATAAACCCCTGTTTTTGTATTTATGGCAGCATGTATTGTCTCTTGCCAGAATTATTTTTTTTATAAATATTTACCCTATTTTGGTAATTTCTCAAGCTGCACTTAAAAATGTATGTCACACAATTATAAGGCTAAGTCAATACAGCGCTAATGGCTATGTGATACGTTTTTCACAAAAGGAAGAGGATTGAGGACACACTGTACATACATAGTCTAAAATATATAGAGATTAGATGGCTTTTCCGTTGATTTTATGGCTGCTTATAGTTGTCTGCTTTGTCATAAGGAAGAAAACTTGTGTTTTCCCAAATAGAGGCACAAATATCCTGATGATGAATTTACTTTATAAAGGCCATAGAATTTAGGATGTGTTTACAAGCAGCTTACAATATCATATTGTATTACAGTATTAGGCAGTTATAAGCACAACTATACCTTAGCGCTGTCTTTCCACTGAGCACATGAAAGGATTTCTTACTGTAATTCTAAAAAAATAATTTTCATTTTCTCCTTTTGAAGTGTTCGTTGGGTCTCTTTATGTTCTTGATTTATGACATGGCTTTTAATGTAACATACTAACCACTGCATTTTCAGAATCACATTAAATAGGTTGTTTCCTATCCTTAGATGTTCTTGAAAGCATCTGTATCCTTTACTTGAAAAGACCCAGTGTGCTAAGTGACTGCTGATGATTCATAGTTCATGTTTGAGAAATATTGTTCCCTAATAAAACTATTAAAGTAACTTCTTTTTCTTGATTGTATGAAGCCATCTGCTTAAAAGATGCCTTGCATAACTAACCTCAAGCCTGAACAATTTGTTGAACGCCAATAATATTTTAGCAATTGTACTACACACAGTTGGGTGTTACATCAGGGGTCACCAACCTTTTTTTTACCCATGAGTACAATTCAAATGTAAAAAGAGTTGGGGAGCAACACAAGTATAAAAAAAAGTTCCTGAGGTGCCAAGTAAAGGCAGTTATTGGCTATGTGGGTATCCCCAAATGGTCTGGTAGCATACAGAAGGCTCTGTTTGGTAGTACGCTTGGTTTTTATGTAAACAAAATGTGCCTTCAAGTCAATAATCCAAAGTGTCTGGTTTGAGGCTACTGGGAGCAACATCCAAGGGGTTGGTGAGCAACATGTTGCTAATGAGCTACTGGTTGGGGATCACTGTGTTACATTATACAGAGATTACCCTATAATATTCTTATGTGTGGGTTATGTAAGTTTGACAGTTTTTACATTTGTCACAAATTTTTACATTTTTCCCATTCAAGCCTCCTTAGAGATCCAACATATTGACCAGTGTCCCCTTAAAGTTTAAAGAAGTACACTGCTGAATTATCTATCGTGACATGCAATGATTTATCACGTGGCAGTACATTTTACTAAGTGGTAATGATAGTTATTGGTAAAAATGTATCAACCATGTTAGAAATTAAGCAAGGAACTTGCACATGGTTTCTGGGTCTGATTACCTCAGCTTCCTGACAACTGTTTTTTCCCCAAGCGGGCTTTCAAAGAAAAATAAAAGATAAAAAAACTCAGCGGATTCCAGGTGCCAAGCTTTTTCAGAGACTCGCTGTGGTTTCCATAATAGGTTCATGTTGCACACTGCCAAATATGTGCTAACTGGAAAAAATTCTGTGAATCTTTTTTACTTGCATAACAAACACATCATGGAGCAAAGACTCAGATGGATGATAGGCTTTAGGCATTCCCCAGTTTAATATTTAATAAATCAGCCCTAAGTTCTAAAATTATATCTGAAAAGAAATATGTTGTTACCCCAATGCTCATCTTAATTTACCTTTAGGCCAGTGCTTGCTCTAAATTTCAGCCTAACTGGCTTTCAGGTCAGCCCCACAGTTTGGGTACCAGTGTTGGAACCAGACATCCATGCCCCGGACCTTTAGCTTTTAGTGTGTAATTTCAGAAAACAATGAACTGCAGAAGGCTGTCACTGAATGCTGTATGGCAGCCAAGTAAATGAGGTGTAGTTAACTGCATTTCATCCTCTTGGTTTTAAACCTTCAAGGGAGAGGTGCCTGGCAGACAATAGTCTGCTTTAAACCCAGGGATGGCGACTGGTTCAAAAGAAGTGTTAAAGAGGCCATATACTGTATGTAAAAAACAGAAAAACCAAGTTTGACTAGAGGCAGGTGAGTGCAATATCTATTGCCTGCCACGTACAATGCTGCTTTGGCATCTCTCCCTGTAAGGTTTAATAAAACCTCACAGGTCCAATCATGTTAATACAATCAACACCTCACCTTCATGAGATCCTTGATCCCATGCTGGTTATGATAAACAGATTATACTGATTGGAGCAACATTCCAGAGTATTCATTCCAGGAAGTTCTTTGTACAACTTATTTTAAATTGAGAAAACTAGTTGGATGACTGGTGAAAGGTCTTCAATAAAAACACAATTCCAATTGATTTGACTTATTACTACAGATCTAAACTGTAAACTCCATAATTTCAATAATCTGAACGTCTTGCCAGAATGGCCAAATCAATGAGCACTCCCAGAAAATATAATGTATGGATCACTATTAGATCCTATAAATGTCTGAACTTAGTGTGTTTGACTTTTTTGTGTTGAGGTTTTGTAATGAATCTTCTGAATCTGGCATGCTAATTGTGTGAAGGCTTTAATCTGCCAAAATGTGGCCTTGCTGATGTTGCCATTTGGAAAGAGGTGTCATTAGGCTAGACTGAGATATCAATCTACTAATTGGTCTGCATTGCTGCTATGGGCACCAGCACTAATATAACTCTCTAAATCAGTTTTATTAGATTCAATATACTAATACTGTAGTAGATAACACAGCACGATCCATTGTATACATTGTATTGGAAAAATGTTTCCTCCCTTGGCCTACTCTACCTGCTTCATGTCTTGTGTGTGCACTGGCACAGCATTGGTCTATCAGTGTGCACACAGGGTGGATATCGGCAGCCTATTTGTTCAAGCTGCAACCACATGGAAAGTGCATACAGTATGCAATAAGCATGCCATAATGGAGTAGTAGTTTCACCACTGCAGTGTTCTGTTCCTCTCTAGGAGAATTCCTTATTCCTCTTCTGACTGTTTCTATTATCTTTTTTGTTCACATCTGCTTTTCTAGGGGTCAGACTTTCTTTCTTCTCTGTAAACAGACTGGAAACAGCTGTTGAGCAGTGAAAGGATGGCTTATATGTGGTCCAAGCACAGCTGATTGGTAGTAAGTCCACATGCTTTCTGACACTGGCATATTGTGACAGCAGACATGCAACATGGGGATTTCAAATGTAGCCATTATTAAAGGGATGTGGCTGCAAGCCAAGTGCCGATCCATAAGGTAGTCCCTACACCTGCCCTGCACCATTAGTGCACACAGAAAAGAAACAGTGTGATACAGAACTAAATACACTTGTGTAAGTGAGGCCTAAGGGAGCAGAGCATAGTTCTTCAGTAACCAGACTCTGGATGGTTCCCAGCAGCTGCAAATTGGTAGGCATTAACAAAATATACACAAGCGCATTCCCTGTGTATAATAAAGTTCACCTTTGCCATTATGCACCTTGCATCCACATGCAAAATCGTTACTCTTTAGTGTATATTTTTCTTCATTGTTAATAAGAGAAACAGAGGTTGGTATTAAAAACATATGTGGTGTACAATATCTGTTCCATAACTGTTTTTAGCATTGCCGACTATTTTTTTTAATTCCTCAGTGGTAGTGGCAGACCAATCACCTCTCTAACTAGGCCTGCTTAATTATGCAAATGCCACACAAGTGAAGTGCAGCAATGGTTGTAACCTTGGAGAGGTTCCAAAAAATTGGGGCCAAGTTTCCTAGAGGTCCACAAAAAATTTGATTGGGGGTTTTAGACATAAGGCCAATTGGATTAAAATTTGTAGTGAATCCTTATTTGCTCTCCTTAATATTCTTTGAAGCCCTACCTAACGGCCATTTGGGGTGACTGATCTCCTGCACTAAATATTTTTTCTAAAAGAACAATGAAAATGTCAAAAACCTGCAATTCATTTATGAGTAAATAGGTGCATGATGCGGTTTTAAACAACAAAGTGAATCTTTATTTCCCCCCTCAAAATTTGGCCCTATAATGAAGCAATCCTACACCCTCAATCCATCCTCATAACTATTAAATAAATTGTCACCAGTTTCGCCTTTATTTGTGCTTATTTGTCCTCAAAGTGCAACTTAAGGGCTGTGCTTGTTTACATAAGCAGGGGACCTAATGTGAAATATAAAATGCTTTCTTGTGATTGGCTGTAAAGCCAGTTATAGAGAAAACTCTTCTCACGTGACTATCTGTATTATTCTCAATTGTTTAACCAAAAGCAGAGCAATAGTCCTGTAGCTATGACTGGAGATCAATTTAATTTCAAATAACTTTAATCTTAACCAAAATTATACTATACTACTTCTATACTACTATACTATTATACTATTATATCAACACCTTTTAAACCAGATTAATGCTGCCTTATGCAGCTTTTAGTTCTCTTCTTGGATACAAACTGCCCTATTTGTGTGTGTGGTTAATACTTAATACAGTTCCCACTTGATTTAAAAACCAGCATTTTAAAAGAATAATAATTCGAGTTCATCTTTAAATGTTTTGCGTTAATATTTATAGAACAGCATATGATATTGATCTAGGTAATTCTCTGGCAACCTGCTACATGGTTAGCCCTTCCTCTCCTGTTTGTCAAATGGGACCCTTGCTAACAGAGAGCCACGTGATTGTAACAATATCACCATGTCAGCAGGCTGGAGGGGGAGACATTTTTTTTGTCATCATTTTCTTGTCAGACCTGTACGTTTGACAGTGCAAATGCTTTTGACACAACTTCTTTTCATTTTACAGTGGTCTAAAAGGTTCATTTCCCATGCTTCTGTTGCAATTGCACCATTACTGCTGTACGTCATGTGCGATCCTTCTGCCCAGCAACAACTGCCTCTAGCCAAGACTAATAATTCTGTATTTTCTTATTTCTGCTTTTCTGCTTTGTATTGTCAGGTTCTAATTGTACTTTTACAGTTTAAAAAAAAAATCTGTAATTAGAACCAAAAGAAGAAACATTTTTCTTGGAACTTTTTAGGGCCATGAGTTACACTAGATGGCACTGTGCAACCTCTATTGGCTGCAAGACATCATTTCCTTCCTTGCAGAAGAGGTGAAGAATTAAGTCAGAAACAACAGATGAAAAGAGAGAAAGGTTGAGACAACTTCTGTAGGTTCTAGTTAAGAATAGTTGTTGGAAAAGTATCCCAGGAAGAATCTTTAGCATCCTGGGCACGGTGCTTTCTAATCTGGTGTTTTTCAACTTTCACCCTTCTAAATCTCTGGGATCTTGGTGTCAGGGATGTCTGAAAGAATTAGAACCAGCAGAGCTTCTGCCTCCTTATCATTCCTGGTCATCATACTTCTGGCTCTTCTCGCCTCATCAGCTGCTGCAACAGGTAGGAGAAATAGATGGTCTACTTCTCAAACTCCAATTTGTAGCTTATTTCCATGCCTTCTTACTGTGACACAACAATGTGTTTGCATGCAGCAAGAATGTCATTTTGCCCATTTTAATGTATATGAGTTATGTGACTACATGTGCACTGTTACCTCTGTCATATTGGTCTCTGTCATGTAAAGGAAAAGTTGTAAAGGTCAAATAAACATCTGCTGCAAGGTATTTATACTTTAAGCAGGAGCCTAAGGTAAATTTGCAATTCCATCTAACACCTTTCTAGATTGATCAGTTAAAGCAATTCTGGTGCCTTTATTACTTTTAACCACTTTTACCCAAATCGGCAAGTATATTTTGCACACAATGGTTATAGAGAAATTACGGGACTGTTAAATAAAAAAAAAAAAAAAAAAACACTTATTGCCATTGCTAATTCCTCTTGTCATCATAAATTGCCATTCCCCAATAACGGATACCTACAGGAAATCATCACAAGTTCCCTTATTACCATTCTGTTCAGCAAGGCGTCTGCAAGCAACCATATAATTTATGTTGGAATTCACTTTCTGGATGCTTTCCAAAACCCTTCCAACAGCACTGCAAGCCGAAAAAACAGGAAAGGGCTAGTTTGATAGATCTGTGGTTATTACTTTTGCTATTGTGCTAAAAATGACCTAAGGACAGGTTAAAAATACAAAGCAAGGCACTGATTTATTTGACTTATGAAACCCCCTTCCTTATACAGAAACAGGCTATGATGAGCACTAAGTTGGATAAAATAGGTGGGAGAACCTGTTTCAGCAAGTGCTAACATTTCTTTGCAAACTGCTGCTTTGTGGTGTTATAAATGCAAGAGACAGATGTTTGGTTCAGTGATCATTGTGTCACTACACACTCCATTATCAGCAAATTCTATCGGGTTCCTTCTGTTAACACATTCTTTAAACACTCATATAAAATCATACTTCACAGGTGACTAAAAAAATATGTTCTGGTACATTTCATTTTTAACCAGAATTAGTTAAATCTGTACACTTTGCCCTGACTTTGTCATCTTGAAGTTATTTATTTCTAGAACTGTTCTAGCCAGGATGCTGGGATGGTGAAGATATAGATACATAGCGTGGTTGCATGATTCATACTCAATTGTATAAAGAAAGCCATTTTCAATACGTGGTTATTTAGGAATAAAAATGTTGGAAGCCAGGATGAAGTACGTAACCTCATTTTTTCCCATTTAGCTCTCTTCCTGCTTTGGCACATTGCCATCCACTAACTCTATCCTGCCCGATACTGCTTTCCCATTGTAAAACAAGTGCTTGTATTATAAAGATCTTTTTGGGGGGCAGAGTATTTAGTTTGTTAGAAGTCTAGTCAATTTGTTATTTTTCTTTAACAATAAGTCATTGCAAAACATCCATCTCTTAATCTGATCCTTTGAACCAAGTATAACAGCTCACAGAGGGCCTTAGTGCAAACTGAGCACCCCCACCTCAATTTACACATACATATATACACACAAACTGGGGAAATTAGCCTTAACATCACATGGATCTCCTTTCTGCACAAATATTGAATTCTGAGTGGCTGCAGACTGAACCAGGGCACAGACCTCCATGTGTCTGCCCCTTGCTTGAACTTCCACATATACCGGAAACAGAAGCTTCAGGGAGATCAGGAGGGACCCCAGTCAGTGGTTACATTTTCAGTTGCCATGACTGTGTTTTGTTATGACCCTGGTTAAGGGACAGATTCTGAAGATTAAGAAAATAACACCCCCCATGTTTTGCATTAAATAGAATTTTGTGAGATCCCTCAGCTAATCTATTCTTAGTGAAATGGCAAAGGCAAAAGATTTTATGGGCTTCTGTGCCAAACATAAAAGCAGATAAAAACATGATGAATGATAGTGGAAGCTAGAGATAACGAATGAAAAGGCAATATATCCTGTCCTCCTTATTCAGAATATAATACATTTAATGATTATATTGCATGCGTTTCTTGAGTGCATGTTTGAACCATATAAGGGGGGCATTCCAATACATGAAAAAATGACAATACCTTCATTTCACTTATATCATTGTCAAAAAAAGGAATACCCAATCTAGGGGATCTTGATCAGGGAAACATGCATAAAAATGAATGCATGTATTTTTTTTGCATGTTTCTTTGATGAAGACTATGACTATGCTGGGGAAATTGTTAGTGTGATGTACTACAGGTGATAATGGTTCCAAATTTAATAATACTGGAATCTTTTCTTAACTGTTATCATTTTTGTAGAGAGAATGAACTTTGCAAAACTTTGCAGTTGCACTTTGAACCCACAACAGGTGAGAGCAGGGAGCAAACAGCAGGCTAAACTAGAGGAGTCATTAATTTGCTTATGGCATGGTTGCAAGAGCTAAGACCAAGGGGCACAAAATAATGTTTATTCATCCATCACTGGGCATTGTTGCACCACTAAAAATCCAGTGCAAGGTGCAGAGATAAGCCATGTTGAGTACAAGTGCTTTTCAAATGAACACTAAGGGGGCACAGGTTTTAAGCAAACGCTCCACCAAAGGGTGATTCTGCCTCACCACCACCCTGAGGCGGCCATCCCAATGCTGCTCACTCCTCACTCCTGAGCATATTTTTTTCTCTCCTACAAAGTTGAGGAGGGCCAGCATTACAACCACTGTACTAGAAAAGATTTTAAAGTTTGTACTTAAAGTTACTGGGGCAACTTGGTTCTCATTTTGCTTTATGGCAGAATTGCCCCTACTCCGACCTATGGCCACTAAGTGAGTAGCAGGGTGCAAAGTGGAAAAGTGGTGGTTTGCAGCAAATGCATACAGCACTGTATTCACTGGTGAGCCATAGGCCTTTGTGTTTTATTTGGTGAAATTCCGTGGAAATGATAGGATGGCTGTACTCCTCAGGGGAAATGCATGAAATTTAATAGACATAATTAACTGTAATCAAGTACTTATGTACTAAATATGGCGTGTTTGCATGCTAATTGCTGGCTTGAGTGCAATAATCTGATATCATTATTAAGGCATACACATTTTTGTTTTGTTTTAAATGATAAAATACATAAATACATGCATTATTAATTACAGGAAAGAATTAATAGTTGGCAAGAATAAGAATATTAGTCAGCAAGAACATCAATTTTTCCTTCCCTTTATTACTCTGGAATCCTGAGCATTTAGGTTGGAAACATTACTATTAATAACACTATTAAAACAGAAAGGCATTAACAGTAAGATAAATGTTGATCATAGAAGGATAATGTCTTTAGAGGGGCCAGCAGCTAAAATGGTTTATTCCCAAAACACAATCTTCAATCAGACTGAAATTATAATACAATTTTGCAGTTTGTATTCACATGTGCTTATCTGAAGTATAATTTCTTTGTGCAAGCCATTAATTTGCTGGGAAATGATAGAATAGAGTTTGTCTAAGGAAACAGTTAGAGCAGGATTAAATGTATTGTATCTTAAGTATTTGACATATACAGCCGTGTAATCTAATATTACACCCTATGCATTCATAAAACAGAAGGTTTGTTTGGGGCTCAGGCTCCCCATATGTGTCTAACATTTGCTCAGGCCCTTCATTGTTAAGAGGGCAGGGAAAATGCTGGGGTATCCAATATAAATGACTGCTGCCTGTAGCCATCTAAAACATTTAGGGCTGTACTGGACAGTCAGGGTATCAAAGGACTTTCAAGTGGACCCAGGCCAAAGTAAATAGTACACCAACTATGAAAATTTACATTCATCCAGGTCATGGTATATCTAGTATAAATAAATCTAAAGCAACTGGACTTGCTAAGTAATCACTGAAAACGTTTCGCTACTCATCCGAGCAGATTCTTCAGTTTAACTGACTGGTATGGGAAACGTCTTCAGTGATTACTTAACTTAACTTAAGTCCAGTTGCTTTAGATTTATTGATACTAGATAGATAGTCTTCATAAAATAACTGCCCACAGTTTAATCATTTCATATACAGGGTGGTACATATGTAAGAGTCTCACTACTGAATGCATTTCATAAAAACATGTACCTACAAATTATGTTTGCTGCTGTTTAAAATTAAGTTCAGAGCTAGCTTTATATAGCTGCCACATATCCAGCAAATTTGTCTTTGATCCAGACCTTATAAATCATGGAAGATGCTGGAATGTTTTAACTGGAGTCCAGTTTGGAAACGCACCATGGATTATCTCCATTTAGTTCAGAGCATCTACAAAAGGACCAGATGGTGTCAATGAAACATTTGACAATTCAAAAATAAGCACAAGTCAGATCAAATGAATAAATAATGTTAGGTTTCTTGGAAGAGTTTGTGGGATTTTGGTTTTCCCAATAGTTTTTGTAAGATTTATGGTTGCTGTATGCAGACACTGTATTTTAAGTGGAAAGTCAATGAAAATGACCACGTATTTCCAGAAGATATTCAACTGTATTTCCACCCTTTTCTACCAGACCAGAAACAACTTTGTACAGAAAGTTCATATTAGGCAATATTTGCTGGCATGGTAGAGAGCATAAAAGTTGTTTTACTGGCAACATTTGTTTGGAGAAGTCAAACTGATATAATGTAATGTATTTCATCATTGCTACATTGAGTGCATTTGCAAACACTGTTGTATTGGTCCTATTAATCTTAAGTAGCATTTTTAGGCATCTATTATCTAGGGTTTCCAGGCCTGTTGTTGGCTGAGATTCGGACAAGGGTGTCCTTTTATACTCGTATGTATGTATGTATGTATATCTTTATTTATAAAGCGCCACTTATGTACGCAGCGCTGTACAGTGGAATACATTAATATAAACAGGGGTATTAAAATAGATAAATACAAAGTATTACAATAAGCACAAATAAATAAAAGATACAATTGTAATAAGTTAAGAGTCAAGCACACAAGAGGATGGAGGTCCCTGCCCCGTAGAGCTTACAATCTATATGTAATTTATTAATCTATATGTATTGTACTCAAGAAAAACTTTCAGCAATAGGAAGGTCTTAATGCAGAGTACTTAAAGGAGAACTATACCCCTCAGGCTATAAAAGCCCCCTTAACTATCACTGCCTTGATCCCCCTCACCTCTCCCTTATCGCATAGTTTCTCAGTTTAACAACTGTCCCTTTTGCTAACCCCAAGCTAAAACAGCACAGCAGCACATCAGTGTACCTGGCCGACATCTTCTTTGCAACTGAACGGTCTACGGGTCTCTCCACCGATACAGAGTTGGAGGTAGCAGGAAATCTGCTTTAACTGTGCCTGCACAAGAAGGGTCCGTGTTGGTGGTAAGACCTGAAGAGTCTTCAGTCAGTAAGAAGATGTTGGCCAGGTACGCTGCTGTGCTACGCTGCTGAGTTACTCTGCTGTTTTAGCTATGGGTTAGCGATAGAGACAGTTGTCTTAGAAACTAGAAACTTAGAAACTATCCGATAAGGTAGAGGTGAGGGGGTAAAGTTCTCCTTTAAAGGAGAAGGAAAGTCAAATTTTATGAAGCACACTATTAAATAGTACTACTATTGCTGAGTAAAAACGCCATATTCCTGGCTTGCCTAATGAAAGATTTACAGAGATACACATACTAGAACTACATGCTTGTTTCACTGAACGGCGCCGCCATCTTTAAAATGGCCGCCGCCGGCTTCTAAGTTCACTGTGCCTCACTGTCTGGAGCTGCATCCCCCATGCCTCTCCCCCCTGTCAGCACCACCGGCCCGCTCGTTTTCCCTCCCCCCTGTTAGCACCACCGGCCCGCTCGTTTTCCCTCCCCCCTGTCAGAACCACCGGCCCGCTCGTTTTCCCTCCCCCCTGTCAGCACCACCGGCCCGCTCGTTTTCCCTCCCCCCTGTCAGAACCACCGGCCCGCTCGTTTTCCCTCCCCCCTGTCAGAACCACCGGCCCGCTCGTTTTCCCTCCCCCCTGTCAGCACCACCGGCCCGCTCGTTTTCCCTCCCCCCTGTCAGAACCACCGGCCCGCTCGTTTTCCCTCCCCCCTGTCAGAACCACCGGCCCGCTCGTTTTCCCTCCCCCCTGTCAGCACCACCGGCCCGCTCGTTTTCCCTCCCCCCTGTCAGCACCACCGGCCCGCTCGTTTTCCCTCTGGCACACGGGGCTCTGGCACACTGGGAGATTAGTCACCCGCGACAAAACTCCCTGTTCGCGGGCGACTAATCTCCCCGAGTAAGTCGCCGTTGGGATGGCAGGTGATGGCAACTCGGGGAGATTAGTCACCCGCGAACATGGAGTTTTGTAGCGGGCGACTAATCTCCCTGTGTGCCAGAGCCCTTAGAAATAAAAGAAAACAGGTTTACACTATGCTGCTAATGATCTTCAGCCACCAGTACAGCTTCCTCAGATATAACACAACTTACACAAAAGAAACTATTTTTATTCTGACACATAGATATAGTGAAAGTTATACGGGAGACCCAATTTTATACTCTCATATGACTTAATTTTTACCTTATTTTGACAGATAATAGGCATTACAATTAAAGTTACTTAACCAGTCACTTATTAAATTTAGCAAGACCTCTAAAATAGTTAAGGAGATATGGAAAGACACAAATGCAAGAGCACAGAACAATGCAAGATATAGATGTAGAGGTAATGCCTTTCAAACTATGCTAAGGTATAAAATGGAAAAGGAACATAGTCAGATGCATTGATAGGAATCCCCAACAATATGAGACCCTCTGCCACCCTACACAATGCAACAGAAAGCTTAGAAGAATTTGGTCTTTGTATCCATCTTAGGTGTTCTTTTTAACCTAAGTATTGCCATCTGCTATAAAAGTTAAAAATGTTAAAATGATGTGTCTGATGGCAGGAGTATTTTTGCAAATATAAAAACATATATTTTATTTTATTTATTTATTAATTTTGCACTTCTACTAACCTTTACTGCTGTAGGGTTAAATTCTGGGAATGGGCTCCATATGCCTTGCTGGAGTTCAGCATGACTGATGGTGTACATCCCACAATAGTTACCATTCCTGAGCTTCTGTCAGAGCAGGTTTCTATTACAACCTGATGTCCAGCAGCTATGATGTTCTACATGGACAATCTCATTACTCTATTTTGTCTGATCGTTATGGGATTAAATGTTTTATCACATTCTGCATTGCAAAGTGCATATTTCTGATGTTAACACATCTGAAGTGTGACTGCGCTGTGTGTCTTTTATTACCCTTCACTTTCCAGAAACAATGAACTAGATCATATTTTCCAGTTACAGACTTGATTTATTTTATCACATGTTATGGATATAACATTAAGTACAGTATCACATGTGGTATGCTGGACTAATGCACAATACTCCACACTGTTGTTGAAGGCTAAAGGACTGTATACTTGTATTTTAGCTAGAATGACATGCTGTAATTTTGCAACCCTTTTAAATCAAGGTCTACTACTTCATGCAGCTCACTTGATTTTTAGTCAGTTTCCAGATCTCTGTGTGGGGGATAATACAGTTCCTTCTCAATCATCCAATAGGCAAGGGCTTTTAGCAACTATGGTCAAAGCCTTAACGAAAGAACTCTTGAATTACCAACAGCATGGACCTTGTGTTTATTCCAGAGTTCTCTTAATGGGTACTGTCCATAGCTTCAACTGACTTGTGCCAACATAAATGCAGAGGGAAAATCTGTGCTGCAACCGGCATTCAATTTACCAAAAAACATACTCATTAGTGTGTATCTTGGTGCATTGTGTAAGTGTTGCAGTTGGTGCAATTTATTGTGTGTTTCCAATTATTCTGAAATCCTTTGTTAAAATTCTGCATTGTGGGTGAAAATATAATGATGTGCATCTCAATTTGGCACTTGTAAATGAACATTTCTATCTTGCAACTGCATGTTTGAAGGCTGAAGTATTAGGCTGAGACACAAGACTAGTTATTCTGTGTTAGCTTTATATCCTTGTAACCTAATTATTTAAGTATGGACTAACTTTAGAATAAAATTATGCATAATATGTTCTGGCACACAGCTGGTACATACTGGAAATGCATGTTAGGTGGCAAGAAAAGTATATTTTAATGGTTTTTGGTGCTGCCCGACTGATTACCACTATCTCTAGTGAAAATGTTTGCTACGCAACATAAAATTAATGGCTCTATAGATAGTTTTCATATGTTGAATGAAGAATATAAAATTATGCTGTAGCAGTAACATTGATGGATTAAATATTAGCCTTCCGGCACATATGGTATGCGCTCATATAGCACATGGTAGGTAAACTTCATTTTGCATGCATGCCAAGAATCAGCATGGGGATTTGCAGTATAGACAAACAAGTTGATCTACATAGTTATTATCTGTCTCTGTCTGAACCTGCTTGGTTTTCATATTTTTTCCAGTGTTATATATTTATAAACACAGAGACACCCATGAGTGCATTTCACTTGAACAGAGTGACTTTTTTTTATAAGAAATGTGTTATAAGGTGATAGTAGCCATGAAGAGAACCAGTCATGCAACTTTATTTCTTTAAATGTGACCGTTGGTTGAAAATTTAAATGAAGATCTCTTTAGAGTAAAAGGGAAGAAGCCTCTGTGGAAAAAGTCTTAAAAGGAAAATATACCCACTTTTTGACATGAACTCATTCAGCTGGGTATATGTAGAAAAGGTGCATAAACTATAAAAATGAATATAATATAGAATACATACATATATTAATGCAATTTTATATGGCTTGTTTTGAAATGGACATGTGTGATAAGTGAGTTATATAGCCAGCTCCATGGTGTAGCTCCCACCCTTCCCAGCTACAGTCAGGTGATCCCAGTGGGGCCAAAAAAAGGACAACCATTTGGGGGTTTTAACCTAGAAAGCAAGTGAGTTGCAGATAAAACTCAGTCCCTTTGTAAAATGTATAATGAATGTAAATGTATAATGAAGCAATTCTTAATGAATCAGATGAAAGTGATGCCTATGATTATGTGTCATAAGACATGAAACGTGTCAGGAAGATTAATGTGAAAATAAAGCTTCTATTTTAGCCTCTTCTACTGGGTTCCCATCTTTTGCTGCAGTTTTTCTGGTCTGTTTGATCTCCCCTGACTATGAGTTCAGAGCACTGCACCCAGACCATAGGAGTGGCAAGTTTTAATGTATATTTAAGAAACAACTCCACAATCGAAGGGTCCGGGGCAAGGCACCCAGGCCAACATATTAAGTGGTGAGGAGAAGTGAGAAGTTTTGCTGAGTGCCTTGTATAATTGATTTTGATCAAGTCACAGAGGTGACATGGAGAAAATTTGTTTGTTGGTTGCATTTTGGGGTTTTAACCTTGAGTTGCAGGTAAAATTCAGTCTATGGTGTATATTGAAGTAATAGAATTTGTAATAAATTAGATGAAAGTGAGTGGCCATACCGGGGATGAATTAGTTGGCCATCTTAAGTTAGATTGTAAGCTCCATTTTGCAAAGTAAGGTTACCAGGTGAAAATGCTGCAGCGCATGCAGCACGCAATGCAAACTTTTTATATACCATGCCCACTTTTTTGCCACTCCCTCACTTCCGTACACCCACTTAGCATCACAGCCACATTTTAATCTCAATATATTTCCCTAGAAAAGCTCCAGAATGATGTTATAGATATTCCCAAGGGCCAATGATCACAGCTCTGTCAGGCAGTGTTTATAGTGCAGATCAGGTTGCTTGCCTGTCAGCTGTAGTGGGGCAGAGCAGCAAAGTGCAATAGAAAGCGGGGTGCTTCCTTCCGCAATGCAAATTCTGGGAAGTTTGTAGGAAGTGGGAGGATGGGAGGGGGGCAGGCGCCAGAAGATCACTCCTTCCTCTTCCTCAAGTATTGGTTGGGGGTGGCTCTGTTGCCATGGGAACAGCCAGGGATAGCTTTCAGACTGGGGAATACTTGCTGGAGTCAATTTTCCACTGGAATTCTGAAACAGGGTCAGTCATCCTAAAATGGGGACTGATGGTAACCTTATTGTAAAGATGACATCAATGTATCAGTATTTTCTATAATATGCTATACAATATGTTAGTGCTGCACAAAGAAAAATATTTTACCTGCTTAGCACTTGGAATAATCCTCTATAGAGGTGAGGTTCTTCTAATAAAATGTTTAAACTGCACATCATAAGTATCGGTGTTGCTGCAAAAGCAGTTAAAATTGGTTCCTATTGCAGTGACCTTTCTCTGGCTTTTATATAAGCTTTATAGAAAGTAAACATTTACTTTTCTTCTGTTAGTGGAAATGATGGTTAAGTTGGTTTGATGCTTCAGGCAGATTTCTTTTTTATACAAATACCAGACCCCCCATTATATTGGTTTGTGTAGACTAAACTATTGTAGTTGGAAAGATCCATCCCACATAATTTAGCAGATTTTTGGATGTCTCGCCTGAGGTTAAGCATCGTAGCTGGAACATCCCACTAATATTATACTGGAACTAAAAGTACAAGTGACATTTCAGTTTATAGTATTTCTGAAGTGTGTGGAAAACTGGAATATATCAAAGAGTTGTCAGTATTATATTACTGTAAAATCAAAACACATTCAGCAGAAACACTGCCTGGCTGTACCACAGAATTTGATATTATTGCTGGGATTAAGTATTGTTGCAATGAAAGGCTTTGAAAATATCATTGTCCTGTTGTGCTACCCAATTCCTAATGGATGTGGGTTGGATGCTTTTTTTAAAAACAATCAGTAGTAATTGATCCAAGAAGCAATTTTTGAAGCCAGGATGGATTTTCCCCCTTAAGACTGACTTGACCCCTTACATGTGTTATGGGACACTGCATGGTTTTCTCTCAGTCCATTGTGATACTAATATTTACAGTTGGTATTAATGTTTGTATATAGTTTATGTATGTGAGTGTATAGATAGGTCAGTATAGGTTTGTGGGTTTACTTGGAAGGGTTGAACTTGATGGACCTGATGGACTTTTTCAACCCGATGTAACTAACGTACAGTGTTTTTGAAATCCTGATATTTTTGGAACCTTTCTTACAGTGTCAGTGTTTCTATAGTAGGCCTGTGGCTGATATTCCCACACCTTTGTCAGCATAATTTCTCCAGATGTGCAAGCCTGGCCAAATTACACAGGCTCCATGCAGCTGAGTAGTTCCATCAGTTATTGGCTGAATAGAAGTTGAAATGATCAGACTGTCTAACCAACTTAGCCACTACTAGTGTGCGAGGGCCTTTATATGAAATCTTCACATGTATTGGGTATGAAACTAATATTTGTTTGTACATACAGTGGTGTGAAAAACTATTTGCCCCCTTCCTGATTTCTTATTCTTTTGCATGTTTGTCACACAAAATGTTTCTGATCATCAAACACATTTAACTATTAGTCAAAGATAACACAAGTAAACACAAAATGCAGTTTTTAAATGAGGGTTTTTATTATTTAGGGAGAAAAAAAATCCAAACCTACATGGCCCTGTGTGAAAAAGTAATTGCCCCCTGAACCTAATAACTGGTTGGGCCACCCTTAGCAGCAATAACTGCAATCAAGCGTTTGCGATAACTTGCAACGAGTCTTTTACAGCGCTCTGGAGGAATTTTGGCCCACTCATCTTTGCAGAATTGTTGTAATTCAGCTTTATTTGAGGGTTTTCTAGCATGAACCGCCTTTTTAAGGTCATGCCACAACATCTCAATAGGATTCAGGTCAGGACTTTGACTAGGCCACTCCAAAGTCTTCATTTTGTTTTTCTTCAGCCATTCAGAGGTGGATTTGCTGGTGTGTTTTGGGTCATTGTCCTGCTGCAGCACCCAAGATCGCTTCAGCTTGAGTTGACGAACAGATGGCCGGACATTCTCCTTCAGGATTTTTTGGTAGACAGTAGAATTCATGGTTCCATCTATCACAGCAAGCCTTCCAGGTCCTGAAGCAGCAAAACAACCCCAGACCATCACACTACCGCCACCATATTTTACTGTTGGTATGATGTTCTTTTTCTGAAATGCTGTGTTACTTTTACGCCAGATGTAACGGGACACGCACCTTCCAAAAAGTTCAACTTTTGTCTCGTCGGTCCACAAGGTATTTTCTCAAAAGTCTTGGCAATCATTGAGATGTTTTTTAGCAAAATTGAGACGAGCCTTAATGTTCTTTTTGCTTAAAAGTGGTTTGCGCCTTTTTTGCCCAGTCTCTTTCTTATGGTGGAGTCGTGAACACTGACCTTAATTGAGGCAAGTGAGGCCTGCAGTTCTTTAGATATTGTCCTGGGGTCTTTTGTGGCCTCTCGGATGAGTTGTCTCTGCTCTCTTGGGGTAATTTTGGTCGGCCGGCCACTCCTGGGAATGTTCACCACTGTTCCATGTTTTTGCCATTTGTGGATAATGGCTCTCACTGTGGTTCGCTGGAGTCCCAAAGCTTTAGAAATGGCTTTATAACCTTTACCAGACTGATCTCAATTACTTTTGTTCTCATTTGTTCCTGAATTTCTTTGGATCTTGGCATGATATCTAGCTTTTGAGGTGCTTTTGGGCTACTTCTCTGTGTCAGGTAGCTCCTATTTAAGTGATTTCTCGATTGAAACAGGTGTGGCAGTAATCAGGCCTGGGGGTGACTACACAAATTGATATTGAAATTGAAAATTGAAATTGATAAACCACAGTTAAGTTATTTTTTAACAAGGGGGGCAATCACTTTTTCACACAGGGCCATGTAGATTTGGAGTTTTTTTTCTCCCTTAATAACGTAAACCTTCATTTAAAAACTGCATTTTGTGTTCAATTATGTTATCTTTGACTAATAGTTAACGGTTTTTGATGAGCAGAAACATTTAAGTGTGACAAACATGCAAAAGAATAAGAAATCAGGAAGGGGGCAAATAGTTTTTCACACCACTGTAACTTCTGAAGACAAAGCAGTGCATGGGTATCTGCTTAGAGTAGTGTTTGTGCTGTGCAGACATGTCTCTGTGGTGGTGAAGTATACATATTGCACCTTACATTTAATAGTGTACAATTAACCCTTTTTCTTCTGCAATTCTTTTGATCTTGCTGTACCATAGATCTCATTTTCTCAAGTGCAAGAGCAGAGTGCAATGTGCAGTTTTAAGTGCAAGTTGCCAGTGGTGTGATTATAATGCACCAGACCTTATGGATAAATTGGGGCCTGGGGTACAGCAAAGCCCATACTGTGGGGTTTTCTGTATAGAGGTCACCCCTCTACAGCCCCTCTCCTACCTCAAATTCAGCAACAGGCAGGAAGAGCTGGCCATGGCGAGAGAGTAAGGTTAGGAGTTGCTGTCATAATGTTTTTTACCCACAAGCATTGTATTTAATGAATTTATTTACATATATATGAGGTGAACAACCTTAATGATTTATATGTGGATCCACGCTCCTGGCTGGAGCATGGATCCAGAAATAAAACCTGCACTGTAAGTTCAGCATCTGATAATCAAGGTGGTTAGTGACATAGCACTTTGGAAAATGTACACAGCCTGATAAGGTCAGCTCAGATGACACGACTTTCCACCTGGTCTGATTGATATCTAAACGAGCTTCAACAAACTTGGACCAGGAAGGCAATTGTTTTGGACACCAGATGCCAATTTGATTCCATCGGTACCGATTCCATCGGTATATCGCCCCTGACTATGCTATATTTCCCTTTTGCAGTCAATGTAAAGTTGTTTCACACAATAACTATTGTATGAAGGGATTTTTCACAAGTAGACACACTTTTTTTTCTAATTGTACATGTCTGAGCTTGTATACTTTTTCAGCAAAATCATTGATTTGTAGCAATGACATACATTTTGGCTAAAATAAAGATGCATTATAGAATAATTAGCTATGTGAGTTAAGAAGAAACTTTTGCATATTGATTAGGGCTGGTCTTATGAAAGACAGTAACCAATTTGGATTATTGTCCTTGCCCTTATAATAGGTGTTGCTGGCTGGAAGGTTACAGGGGGGGGACAGGAGTAGCCAGGCCCAGCCTCTCCCTCTCTCCTGCTGACTGCTGCTGGCGGCCACTGCCCATTCTACCTTATTCAAATGGTCCCCAGCATTTTATGGCACAGTCTGGCCCCATGTATTTCATGACACACTTTGGCCCCCATGCATTTTATGACACACTGTGGCTCCCATGCATTTCATAACGCTTTAGCCCCCAAGTATATTATAACACACTGTGGCCCCCTAGTATTCAATAATCTGCTATCCCAGTTTCCTCTAATCGCAAGGTGACTTTATGCTGTGGTGATTAATGTCAAATTATTGGACCCAGCAGGTCAAATGGCCTAAAGCTGGGCATACACAGACAGATAAAATAGTATAAAGCAAAGTTTTGTTCAATAATCTGTATGTGTTTATCTTAGTCTGCCAATCCAGACCCATATACATGTACTTTGGATATTGGTTACTTCGGGGATTGCGCAGGTTTGAAAATTTCACGAGCTGATGCACCTGCAGCCAGTTCATTATCCATTGGCAGATGAGTAAGTGGAGAGAAGCTGTAATTCTTCTCCACTTCCTGATGTTCCAGTTGGAAAATTGTGTGTGGCCCCTCATTCACTCTCTGTCCATATGGCACATGGGCCATTCAGTCAGGAGTAAAGGACACTGTCCTGTGTGTCACACAGGGTGCAATACAGGAATATATATTGTGCTTTACACTTTGTGCATTTTACACTAAGCCCACCTTTTTGTAAATTAAACCTCATATGTCTATGTAAGAACCAACAGTCCCTTCTCGACTATGTACGTAACAAAATTCTTTTGTGCGTACATTTTAAACATGTGTGTGTATTTTTAATTTTTTTGTGTGCTCTGGATAAATATAAAATCATGTGTTTTCACACAAAATTCTTTGTGGTACTGCCCTCTGTGCATGCATCAGCGCACAACGTAAAGGGAACATTGCATAGAACCAAGTATGTTAAGTATCAGAACCAATTAAGAATGTTTACTCTTGGCCCAAAAGACAAATGTTAACCAAAGAGCTAAGAAACACATGCATTATAGGTTTTATTAGAACTGCTGTAATTGCTTCTTGGTGTTATATTGTTTTGGTTTTTGGATGAACACATTTAAACTTTTTGGCATTTCTAGTAAATATCTGGAATTAATTAATAATTAAAATGTTGCTTTGTAAAATATTATTGCAGTAAAAAAAGATCCATTTTATTATTCTGCTAACCACTAGTAAACTATTACTTGTACATATAATTTTTATATTTAGTGTTTTTGCACAGTGCCTTGTTAATGTCTCCCTACAATGCACTAATCTACTCCCAGCTTTAAGATAATACTGTATGTAATGTATTTGCTATGCATTTCCTGTGCTTTTTTTCCAGGAAGAGATAAACATGCAAATAACCACCTGTTAAATAATAAAATAATTTTCAATTCCATGACTAGCTGTTTTTGAAAGTAGCCATGGAAACAAGGTGTGGTTGCATACATAAAGCACACAGCCTATTGCAATAACATTGCTGGCACAGTGGAGGACATTTGTAAGATTTATGCATTTGTTGCCATGTATCTGATCTATACATGTTACATGTTTAATTAATAACGTATTTTATTTCACTCTTGACTTTGTAGATGAAGTACCCAAAATATGTTGGCTATTATCCATTACATAATTGTCAATCAAAATATTTCCAGGAGCCAATTTTTCATTATGTTCTTGTCTGCCAAATCTCTACTGTTGAAACTTGGTGGCACATTTTTTTCTAGCATTATTTAAAGGGATTTTGTCATGATTTTTCAGTGTACTTTTTATTTCTAAATTACACTCATTAACTTGCCAATATTTAACTCTATTACTTTGAATTTGATTTCTAAACCAATTTTTATTTGCAATACTGGATGTGTAGGCAGCCATCTCAGGGCATTGTGCCTGATCCTGAACTTTCAGAAAGAGACAAAATTACACAACAGAACTGCTTTCAGATAACCTATTGTTTCTTCTACTCAGTGTAATTGAAGAAGTCATGAACTGGGTGAGCCGGGCTTAGATTTTTAAAGGAACAGTAACACCAAAAAATTCAAATGTATGAAAGAAATTCCAATATCAAATATCCAATACTGCTGCCCTGCACTGGTACAACTGGTGTTTTGCTGCAGAAACACTACTATGGTTTATATAAAGAATGCAGCTATGTAGCCATGGGGGCAGCCATTCAAAGGAGAAAAGGCACAGGCACTTAGCAGATAACAGATAAAACACTATTGTATTCTACAGAGCTTATCAGTTATCTGCTATGTAACCTGTGCCTTTTCTCCTTTTTTCCAGCTTGAATGGCTGCCCCCATGGCCACACATCAGCTTATTATATATAAACTATAGTAGAGTTACTGTAGCAAAAAAACAACTTTTACCAGTGCAGGGCAACAGTACATTATATTTCATTTACTTTAAAACTCTTTAATTTTTTGGTGTTACTGTTCCTTTAACATTGAGTGCCGTTTTCATATCTACCATTAGATGGGGCATGGGAGCATTTTTAGCCATACAGGTGTTAGGGAGCTGATATCTTGCTACCTTTCTATTCTCCTGTTGATCGTCTGGAGAGGGGTGACACCACTCCAACTTGCAGCGCAGCAGTAAAGCGTGACTATATGGCTGGGGGCACCTGGGAAACCAACAACATGTCTAGCTCCATGCCAAATTTAAAAATTAAATAATAATAATAATAAAATCAGTTTTCTCTTTAAAAAAAATGAATTTTAATGCAGAGTTCTGCTAAAGCAGCACCAGCACTATTCACTATTGCATGTTTTTTTTTTTCGGTGCATCTCTAGTTGCCATATGGAGGACCTGGCTGGATTTGAAAATTAATTGATTGTACTGGAGTTTTACCTAGCCACAATCTTATATGTACACTTGACTCACTCCTTTCTCCTTCCGCCCTCTCCTTCTCTCTGCTTTTTTTTCTTGTTATTGTAAGTTTTGTTGTTTAAAAAAAAAATTGAAAAATAAAATTATTTAAAAAAAAACATATAAAGTCTGGGGAAAAAAATATGGCTTAGAACTAAAAACATAAAGTTAAAAGCTGGTATCTGAGATCAAATACATTTTCAGTAAATTGAGTTGGGATAATAACTCTTATCATATTCCATATCCTCTCTTCCAGATACAGAGGATGTCATGATATTCAATAATAAGTTCATGATGTCCAAAATGTGTATTATATACAACCCAAACAGCCTAAACAGAGTATTTCAACATTACACTAAGCCCCCACAGAATGACCTCATCTATCATTAGTTTTATCAACAAAATGTTATTTATGACTAAAGATACCAGCGCCAGTGTGGTGATGAAACCTGGCTCTGAAGTGTAGTTGCTGGAGTTCTGACAATAAAAAAAAGCTTTCTTCCACCAGAGTTGACTGGGTAAATCTATGCATAGAATAGACTATACAGCACAAGGTTTATGTGTATGTCAAGCAGCAGATGCATTAGATACCCCTTGGGTGCTAGAGTTGGGCATCTGAGATCTTTAAAAGGATCTAGCATGGGTTACACCCCAGTCACTTTTCAGGAACACTGCTTGGTCCTACAGATCAAGATGCATTATCCTAGCTAAGGGATTATCAGCTAGTTATAGTTCCTGAAAATGTGTTCTATCTGTCTTCTGCATCTTTCTTCTGAAAAACGAATAAATTAAATCCAGGTTTGCCACAGGCATTCCAAGCGGCAGGAACCAGAAAATATATTCCCAGATGTCAGCAAAAAAAGTGCCAGTAACTGAATAAAGCAAAGAAATTAAACATTTGTTTCCAAAACTTGACTACTTTAACATTATATTTCACTTTTTTGGGGGCAAATGAAACCACTTTAGGGGTCATTCACAAGTGCTTATATGCAAGCGTTTTAGACACAAATTGCCATTTTTATACCCATAATACAATGTTTTCTCCATAATTCCAGCGTAGCTGCTATTGTTGCGTTGATCACAATAGTGCTTGATGCATCAAAAGAGATGCAATTGAAAGTAAAAAACCTGGAACTACAGCCAGGTCCAGGGCAGTGGTAGTTCCCCAGCATCATAAAGGCGTGGCTTCCATTTTCAGAGTCTTCAGATTATAAAGTCACTTTTGCTGTGCCAAAGCATATGGCGTCCATACCAGCATTTGGTTCAATTTATGCAAGTTTGTAGCAGATAGCTGTGCAACCCATTGTGGGAACCCTGCAATTATCACCGTATCCAGGATGGTGGCATTCCTAGCTTCAAGAGGCACAATGCACTCAATTTATCAGAGTTGGGAAAACATGTTGGTGATCAGTGTAAGTGTAAGGAGCATATTTAGCAAAGGATATTAAAATATACAAGTTTACTGAATTGCCATAAATTCCCCAGCTACTATACAACTAAAGCAAAGAATGGCATTACTTTGGATCCAAGATCTAAGACAAGCCCATTTTCACTGGTTCTGTTTACCGCCAAACTCAAACCTTACATATGAAATATATAAAGGCGTATTTATCAGTTTCTGAATTTGTGAATTTTAGAGACTTTTTTCCAGTTCAAATAAACTCAAAATGTTACCAAACGCAAATGTTTGCTTATTTATAAAAAATTAGAATCCAAAAAGTTCAATCGAATTAAACCTTAAAAGAAAATAACTTGAATGCATCAAACTTGTATTCTACCCATCATTTTCAATGGATCTACAAACCCTTAAAAAAATGTGAAAAACTCCAAAAGCTCAAATTGAAAAACTGCATGCATTTTGCTTAGTACGACTCCCACTGACTTGACCATAAGTTCCCAAGCTTTTAGATGCCAATTTTACATTCATGTTTCCGGATTTCTTGTGCTATCAAACATTCAAGTTTTTTAAAACCATAATTCGAATTTTGGAGTTTTGGTGCAAATAAATTCGAATTCAAGCATTGATAAATCACCCCCTTAGATATAAAGAAAACCTACATTACCAAAAATTATGTAATTTTATTGTTTGTACTGTAGTTTATAGTTAATTAGAATAGGAATTATTAAATAGATAAATCTATTATTAAATAGATTGTTTGTAGAAGTAGTAAGTGGAATCCTGCCCACGTGCCACACAATGTTTTGCATCTTATGTGCAAGTGCAAATACAATTAGAGCACGATTTTTGTTTTCACTTTGCACCTTGCCCTTGTTTTAAATGAGCTGTCTTATGCCTTTGTAAATGATATCTGCTGGTTTCAGGGGTGAGGGAACTTGAATAGTTTGCATCTTGCCTTTATTCCCTATGGGAAAGTATCGACAAGCATCAGATTGGAGTGAGGGTTTAATTATGTTAATTATGCCACTAACCCAAAAATGCATGTATATTTTAGATTTTAATGATTTTAGCTTGTCTAAATGAGTCATCAAGTAAATATTCACTGCCTTGCAGCTATAGTATGGGTGTACAGCCTGGCACTGGAAGCAAGGTGTCCATCAGCACTAATGAATCACATTTCCACTCCTTCCAAAAATGAAAGTTAGTGACTGGTACAGTTCTGATGTGATTATTCAGAATCAGTAAGAGGATTAAAAAATTTAGCTTTTTTGAAGGTACTTACGTCAAAGATACTCCTTGCATTTCCCTACAGCTGTACCCAACATAAGAGAAATACTTACCTATATTGTCCATTCAAATATCAACTCCCCTCCCTCTCTTGGCTTTACTAAATTGCTGGATCTAATCCACACTGACCCCCTTTATTGATTTACTCTTTCAATATCAAATTAAAAGCTTTTATAAAGCTTCCATAAAGTTCAAATACACTTGGCCAGTCTGCTGTAATGAGTTGTGTGCGAGTGCAGCTATCATCACTTGGAACCCTGGAATACCTTCCGCCCTCAATAGCCACAAAAGACATGCAGCAAAAGAATGCCAAGTGACACAATCTCTGTTCTGTGTATGCACAGCCATATTGCATTTTACACACTGGGTGCAACTGTAGTGTAATGTAACTTCATAACCCGTGTATTTATAATAACACACAAAAGCTATAAATAATGATTAATATATATCTTTATAAACAGTTCCTAGTGATCAGTTGTAAGTGATGTCACCTGTGTCACATGTGGAGTTCCAAGACCCAGTCCAATACTCTTGTACCTTTATAAAACCCCTGGTGCCAAAAAATACAGTATTCTTATAATTTTAATATGGTTCCATTATTCTTTGCATGAGTCATTGTTTGGTTACAGATATGTGCATCTGGAATTAGATGACATATAATCAGGTTATATGTTTTTTTTTATAAGTTTTTTGATCAGCTTTTTTGAACAGCTTTGATTTACTTTTGCTCATTTACCCCCTTAGTACCCATGCACAGAGTATGTCATTGGGTCTATTCTTTGCATTGCACCGAATTGCAAATTAGACTCAAAGTGTGCATTAAATGATGTGCAAGCTATAGGACATGATAAAAGAGGTATTTGTCCATCCTGCCTCCAGCTCTGGCAAATATGTAATAGTTCCAGTATGGAATCTGAGCAGCGCTGTGTACCGACACCGATTGAAAATGAATACATTTGACTCCTCAGACACATTCAGACACTTTTACTCATCTATCAGTTTTGACTGACTGTCAAGAAACTCAAGAAAAGTTTTCTTACATGGCAAATTAGAGCAAGCAGCTGGAGAATTCTGCTAAATTCCCCAGTTGGATCTATAATAAATCCGCCCCAGTTGGATCCATAATAAATCCACCCTAGAGAATTGGACACAAACTATGAAATCTTGGTTCAAACCCTCAATCTCAGGGCCAAGACTAAGCATTTCTAAGTAGGCAGTAGGATCTGGAAATGTTTTGTGGGAATAATAATACAATAAAAGGTCATCACAGAATTGATTCCAAATAATTATAATTTACTATTTAAAGATCACTTCATTTGTATATAAGTAGACATGACACCTCCTTAGTTACTTACTGACTAATGCTGTAAGCAAGATTTCAACTTTTAATTGAAACCCAATGTTTTTCAGAAATGCTTTTGGGCATATTGTCTTTTAAGCTTTTCTTTTTTAACTAGCTGTTACAGTATGAAGACAGAGCCATTCTGAGACATTGGAAATTCTTAGTCATTGTTTTGGATTGGTATTTTAAAGAACCTGCCATTAAAAAATACAAAAATAATAGTTAACATTCCCATCTGTGTATCTTTTAAAGTGCTTGGAATAGGCTTCTACTTTATTACCAGAACAATCTGTGAGTGGTTGTCAACCAGATAACATACACAGGGAAAACATGGAAACCAAACCTATGGTTATAGGCAAAGGATATAGGAATTTCCAAAACAGTGTACAGTTCTGTCTTAATAATTAAGGATATTTACAGCATTACTTAATCCCATTCCCCACAGGAGCTCCTGGATTCAGGTCTTAGCTGGCCAGAGCTGAAAAGAAACACAGGCCGGGTCAGTGTCAAATCAAGTCTCAACACAACAAATATGTAAGGCAAAATATTTGTTAACATGGGCTACAAAGCACAAGGCAGGCATAATCCAGGTGGGTCCTACAACAACAACATTTTGTGGGTAAGGGTCGAGTGCGGTTACCTTTTTCCTCACCCACACATCACTACTGGCCAGTCCAACAATCTAATGCTTCATTATACACTTTTCACAGGGGCTAAGTTTTATCTGCAACTTGCTTGCTTTCAAGGTTAAAACTCCCAATTGTTTGCACTTTTTTTTGGCTACAACTGGGATCACCTGATTGTAGTTGGGAAAGATGGAAGCTACTATATGGAGCTGACCATGGTTCCTTTATAAGCTGTAGTAAAAAGTGCTCACCACTAATAGACTGGGGGGCAATTAGGCTGTGACCACAAAATTTATACAGACAAAAGCAAGAGGTTCTCTGCCCTCACCCATTATTAATATATATAGGACATTAAGATATTCTGTGCATTAAGCTGCCGATGATGATTTTGACTGTGCTGGCCAGCTTGAATATATTGCAATATATGTGCATTTTAGCTGTTATCACTGTCACAGCCACTATCAGTTTTGTGGCCACAGCTGTTTTGCACTGTGTAATATATAATAAATGTATAATCAAGCAGTATAATTCTTAATGAATCAGATGAAAGTGAGTATAGGACTGGCCAGAGGGGATGACTTTGATGTAGTTGGACAGCTTAAATATATTGCAATATATGGACAAACAATTCCTGTTTTATTTATAAAATCTATAGTAGCTTAATGTATAAAATGTCTTAATGTTGTATATATATTGATAATGGGTGAGGGCAGAGGATTTCTTGTCTTTGTCAGCATTACGAGCAGAAGCAGGTTCAGAAAACAGGACATGAAGAGTAGGTCTGTCCATATTTGACCTGATACCCAACAAGGTAGCAAAAATGTTCTTTTTGGCATTCTAATACTGTGTCTTAAGGGAGATGGTGAGTGGGATTCAGGAGCAGTTAGCACTGGTCTAATTGAAGGCGAGAACACCCACTCTCAAAAGTGTAATGCAATATTTTGGAGAGAGGGGCTCACCTGTTGGAACAGGAATAGGTAAACAAAGAGTTATAATGAAAAATGAAAAAAAAACTCTTGTTAAACATGGTTATGCGTACACAGAAATAAAAGGTTAATATTCAATTAAACTGGGGGAACCTGCAACCTGTCTGTGTAGCTCAGTGATGCAAATGCAATAAATTATGTTAAAAAGAATATTATATACCCCTGCATGGGGTTGCAATATACTGCTTGCAGTATATATTCTTGGGACCTGAAAGCATGTTATGGGGTGCAATGTGCATTTTATTACAGCCCATGCAATCCTTTATGGGAATTCATTGAGGGATTAATAGTTGGTGAATTTAACTGCAAAAGTTTGATACACTGGCTTGATGTGAAACACATGTTTTTTTCTGTCTGCCTATCATGCTCTGCTGTGTGAAATACAGGGAATATGCTTTGAACCTCACTTATCTCTTTTTTCCTAGCATGTGTCTGGAGAAAAAACTGGCGCACTTCCCAAAAACATGTACTTAGAGAGCTGAGCAAAGCCATGATATAAAACAGGGGTCCCTAACTTTTACCCTCAGACCTCCAACAGACCAGCTTTTTAGGATATTGTGAGAGAAATATGGGTGTCTTTAATAAAAGTGGAATAGTATGATAGGTTACAAGCAAAGTATTTGCAAACAAGATGAATTTAGCTGATTCTTACATGTTCTGTTGAAGGGTTAATCTGTGAAAAAATGCAAAAAAGAGAAAGAGAAAAAGAATCCTGCCTGCTCACTTCTGTATTGCTCTGCCTATAACTACTCCATTTGTGTATTCTGTCACATTCCACTAATATTTGCTGTCAGGTGTCCCGCTTTTTTAATATGACATAAGCTAAGTAAGCTAAGGGAGTCCCAGAAAGACCTAATTCATGAGCTCGGGTCTTTACTGTAGCAGTATAAAGTTTAGTGGTAAAATCAGTAAGAATGTCTGGTACCCAGTGCATTGGAACGTTGGTGTCATTCTACTGAAGGCCAAAGGAACAGACTGAAGGCATTAGTAATGTTTTTGGGAATTCACCCAAATAACAGAATACTCTTTTTCAAGAAAAAAAAACAGCAACACCCTGAGTAACTTCAAGAAACTATTCACATGTGTCTTATTCACAGCAGAGTATTCCACTAATCAAGGCCCTGTTTAATTTTAAGGGCTCTGGTACACGGGGAGATTAGTCGCCCGCGGCAAAACTCCCTGCTCGCGGGCGACTAATCTCCCCGAGTTGCCTTCCCTCTGCCATCCCACCGGCGAACATGTAAGTCGCCGGCGGGATGGCAGACGCGGCGAGGCGATTTCGGGAAATCGCCGAAAAAGCCTCGCGAGTCTTTTTCGGCGATTTGCGCGAAATCGCGCCGCCGCGTCTGCCATCCCGCCGGCGACTTACATGTTCGCCGGTGGGATGGCAGAGGGAAGGCAACCCGGGGAGATTAGTCGCCCGCGAGCAGGGAGTTTTGCCGCGGGCGACTAATCTCCCCGTGTACCAGAGCCCTAAACATTTGAGTTTATTCTTCTGATAACAGAGCAGACTGATCCACTGGCAGTCGGAATATCTTAGAAACCTGATCTCAAGTGATGAGCAAATTTTTATTTTTTTTGTAACTTACAATTTTTATTGGAAGATTTAGGGGATACAGAAAGGAAAAAGGGAGGGGGGGTTGTAATGAGTGAATTTTTATGCCAGGCATAGAGGCGCTCATCACTACTGAGCTTTATAAGTTCCTCAGCTATTATTAGGGCAACTCCAGAAAATTAAAAATATTTTTCTCACAGTCCTTTTACTTTTCTTGTTGGTTCTTCTCAGACTGACTCAGCCCCTTTTCACAACTTCCTGGATACTACTTTTTAGACAGAGAGCTCACTTCTCACCCAATCCCTTTATCACAGGTTGTAACTATTTGCAGCCAGGGTTTCCAGTTTTCAAAATTTCTTTTAGCGGCTGTGATGAAAGGGGGCAGGCCATGATGTAACAGAGGCATGGCAGTAGGGTGGATGATGTCAAAATGGGTGTGGCTAGAGGAGCTAAAGAGATAGAGGTTGGGTCCAGGGGAGATTGGGGAAGGAGGAAAATAGGATTGGGGCAGATTAAGGGTTAAGAGCGCAGGCAAGGGGCTAAATTTAGTGGTATTACAAATTTACTGGAACTACATTGCTGGTAAATTTTTAATACCTGCCCGGCCTTGGCGGGTATTTTACCATCTTGGGGGCAATCCTAATTTCAGCACTTGTGCTAGCTTGAGTGCACATAGTCCCTGTTAATCTCCACATCTGCTCTGTCCCATAGAGCATTCTGGGAGAGACTTACCTTCCTGTCTGGGCCTTTCTGTACTTATCCAAATGTTTCATACAAAAGCTCCAGCATACACAACATTTTTTTTTTGTGTGTAAAGCAACTTCCATAAACCCAGCACAGGTAGCAAAATACACAACCATGCAGGGACAGAACCCTTTTGACCTTGTGAAAAATAATAGTTAGGATCACTGTTTTTCCTCAGTCTATCAGAAAACATCTACTACAATAGTTCCCCTTAAGCTTCTGTTTCCCAGTGCCATTACACTGGCTGTACTTGGACTTGGAATACCCCCGCCCTTGATATAACATATGTATCTTTTTAACCTACCCAACACAGGGCAACAGTAATGGGTTCAGTTTTTTACTTGCCTATATTTCCCCTATTGTCATTCCCTTATATGCACTTAACCGTTATGGGGGTGTGAAGCGCCAGAGGAGTGTGTGCCCTTTTCTGTATGTCATAGTAATGGGGTGACTACTAATGCGTCGGTCTGCAGTTTGCCTGGTTTCTTGCTTTTTCCTCTATTCTAAACTCTTTTGATAGAAGCATGTGAAACTTTGCAAGGGCACCAAACTGTGAAACTAACAGACAGGGCACATTGCTAAATGTAATGAGGATCACCTGGTGTGCAGTGTAACATTGTACAGTTGCTAGAGTCTGCCTCTGTATCATGACATCAGTTTAGTAGCTCTATATAAACATTTAGATATTAGTTCATTCCAGATGGTCTTAGACTACTTATGGTCACAGAATACTTAATGACTAGTTACAATTCATGTCTGTATATCTTTTAACCAGTACTGTGCCAGGGTCCCTTTGGTCTTGGAGCTCTATATGTTGACAGTAAAAACATGGAATGGAATAGATGAAAGGTGCACCCCAAACCGCAGAATGTACAGCACTGACATGATTGTATGATAACCATAGAATATATATCACGTGGCACTGAAATGGTTAAGGGATTTGGAACAGATGATTTATTTGCAGTTCTTGTGTAACTCTCAGGCAAATAACATACAGAGCGAATATTTAGAATCCAACATTTAATTATGTGTATAGGTAAATGGTAAAGGTTTTTTTTTACTACAAAAGATAGTTCCATTGGGAATCATGGATGCATATGGGACATTATTTATATAGAAATATATATTAAATATCACAAACAAATTTAATCCATGATTGCCCTATGAGCACTATCTTTGCTACATAGTAGCATCATATGACACCCGGTGGCCCACGTTATTTGGAGCCCTAGATTTTATGACAGAAACAATGTGTGACCCCCAGGATTTCATGACAGATAACAGTTTGTGGCCCCTAGAACTTCATGACAGGAAGAGTGCGTGGCCCCACTCACATTTCATGATAGGCACAGTGAGCCCACCAACATTGCATTTCATGACAGACACAGTGTGTGGCACCCAAGATTTCATGGCAGGAATAGTGTGTACCCCCCCCCCTGCATTTCATGACAGACACAGTGTAAGGCCAGAGCAGAACAGTAATCACTCAACAGCTGCCAAACATTTGTACCGCACAACATGTTTTAACATTTTCTTAATTTCTGAGATACTTCCTATGTAACTTACCATCTATTGTGCATGCACAAAACTGGGGCACCCATGTCTATTGTGCATGCATGCATGTCAACCACCTCCACTAAAAAGACAATGAAGCTGCAAGTGGCATGACATAATGACGTGTGGTCATGTCATGGTCTGGTTGTGGCTGGGAATATATTTGGGTGTCATGGTCAGGTTGTGGTTTAGAATATATCTGGGTGTCATGTCATGGTCAGGTCGTGGTGGGTGGTGTAGCTGAGTGTCATGGTCATTGTCAGGTCGTGGTTGAGGGTGTAACTGGGTAACATGGTAGTGGTTGAGTGTAACTGGGTGTGGTCAAGTAGCTCCCAAAACAGAAAAAACACTATACTGATATGTCTGCAAGCAGCAATGTTATTCAGTGCTCTAGCATGCTAAACACATATATACATATATACAATAGCATTAGAACTGTATTGTTTATTACTAACATGCTGTAAAACAAAGAATACCTAGCTAGGCTTTGTGCCTCTGTTACATGAACTTGAGCAGTAAATTTTACCTGTAACTAAAATGCCCTACAATCAGATTTCTGTTGCTTTAATAGTAATGCTAAACCTGCACAATGTTGAACTGATACCCAGGAACCAAGGAAATATGTCTTGTGAAATGCAAAATCAATGAGAAAGCGGCCATTATCAAGTAAACACAACATGAAAGGTGTGCTTTTTGGGAAGAGGGTGACAGGACTAGCCTTTTCTAGCACCTTATGTAACTGATTGCTTGATACTTTTATTGTTTTAATGTCTCAACAGTGAAGTCCTTATTCTGTCAGTACTGTAAGTTACCTACCACATGTGAAGCCTTGAGGGGGAAGAAACTCAGAATCCCTGCTATAGATTCACGTGCGAGTCCCTACTCTCCCTATGGATGCAGTTTTTGCAGCTGATTTGCATCAGCGTGAGTGTCCAGTGGGCTTTGAAGGGATGTGGGCCTGGGTGCAATCGCATTTCCCACACCTCGGGTAGTTCCGCCCCTAAGTGCAACATTGTTGAGATTCCTTTAAGTACAAACATTTTGGGGTTGTATGTAAGGTTGAAACTATCTTGCTCTTTAGCTGCATTACCCAACCAAATGGCATGCATAAATTGACATTACTATGTGGTAGAATAACATGGAGTTCTGAACTTGCCATGCAGAAGGTGCTCCTGGAAGCCAAGGTACAATGTATGATGCTGGTATGCAAAAGGGAATATTTTTTTGCCCCGGTTGCGTGTTTTTGTGTATTTTTTGATGAGTTGCATTATGGGCTATTATAGAGAAACAGAGCACAATAAAGGGAATATATAAAATAACATAAACATAAATACTTGTGGGCATTGTGTGAGTTGCCCACATCTTTTGTGGTTTCTTTGTATATCTTCTTAGGAAAGCTTTCATGGCTGTATTCCTTTTAAAAGACTATTTGATTGATGTGGCTTTTTCCAGTGGTTTACTTTGAGTGATCTTGTTAAGGCATGGTATGAATTGTTTACAATTGTCTTGTTTGGCAGTAGCCCTAGCTACATTTATATATTTGAGACCCTTTTTAATTCCAGTTGTGTTATTGTCAATATAATATAACTTAAAAATAAAACAAAACTTAAAGGACAACTATACCTTCAAAATGAATATATAACCAACAGATAGTTCATTCCATATTAAACAGCATATTATAGAATCTTACCAAACTGGAATATATATCATATATATATATATATATATATATATATAGAACGCTGTAGAAGGAAAGGCACTCACAATAAAGTACAGGATCAGTGGCCTGGGTGCAGTCCAAATCACAATTGCATAGATACTCGAACAGAAGGACCGCTTCACACAGGACTTATGAAGAAATGTAGTTTTATTCACGCATCACAAATGGAGACTGACGTTTCGGCCGGACTCCCAGCCTTTCTCAAAGTAACATATTGTGTAAACTGTACATCTAAATACATTCAGTGGCGGGAAACAAGGTAAACCATTATATACAGTATATATATATAATGGTTTATTTAGATGAAGCAGGGTTTTATTTATGAGTTGTTTTATAGGATATATTTTTATAGAGATCTTGTTTGGGATATAGTTTTCCTTTTTCCATTTAAATATGTTACTTGTTAATTGATTTAAAGAAAGACTGTAACATTTAAAAACTGAATTGTCAGAACTGAGATGCAAAGTTATGATTACAAGACAAAGCAAGCCAATTGGAAATTTGTTACTGGTAAAGCAAGCGAATTGTATTACAGAACTTTTTTTCCAATAACAAAATATTGTTACTAATGATATTACTAATGTAATGAGGAGATTTGCAGAGGTTTAGGCAAATATTTACACTTTTTCGGCCACAAAGATACATTAGAAAATAGTTAAGTTACTTTATGGAGCCAGTGGCCAGTCTGTAGCCATTTCCAGCGCCCACATTTTCTTCTTGGATCATCACCACCTTCCATTTAACAGTTTTGTAAATGACTCAAGCATAATAAATATATGGTGTGGGGTCCTTTCTAAATGCCTTCAGTAATCTCTCATCAGCTCTACAGAGTTTCAAATTTTATGGCATCTTAAATCCAGAACTTTTGCGGGTTTTATTCAACCAACCATATAATCTGTGTTCAACAATGTGTAATGGAATGTAGCTTGAGGTTGGATTTAACCGGACAGGGACAAGTTAAGACTTTGTTTTAGATCTGCATTTATCAGTGCGGTTGGTAATAAGTAGAATTGTGATGGTATTATCTTACTAGGAAATTGTAGAATAAGCTGATTTTGAGCTTCATATGCTAGGTATTTGAGGTATAAACCAATTTAAGATATTTCATTAATGTGGTATTTTACTGTACCTTGAAAAGAAAATAATTGTATAATTTATACTGGAAAGAAATGTTTTTTGTCAAAATAAGGAGCGAAACTTAGGTTTGAGCCATGAACATCATTACAAATGGTTCTTGGTGATGTAATCAGATATAATTGGAGCTTAGTGATATAATTTTGTCACATGATTTACTGAAACGTGTGTAATACATTATGCACCCCCTGTTGTAAAAGTTGAGGATTTAAGAAGTTGTTTTGGAGTTCTATGACTTGTAAATAAGTACTTGACCTTTTTACTTTGTGACTTTGTATGGTCATAGAACTCCTCAGTGACTTTTAATATCCTTATATTTTACAACAGGGGGTACATTATTCACTATACATTTAAATATATGTATAAATATTTCATAAATTGACAGCACTGCTGAATAATAATTATAGTATCCTCTTGTAATATGTAATACATTCAATGTGCAGTACTCACTCTTTTAAAAAGAATATTTATTACAAATATTTTAAAAAGTCAGATAGAAAGCATTAATGTTTTGGAGGTATCCACCCCCTTCCTCAAAGCAATACTGACTAACTGACTAACATGACACAATCACATAGTATCCCGGCCTCCATTAAAAAGACAATAATCCACTTTAGTTTCATCTTAATACAATCTATTAAGTAAGCCAATGAAAGCCACCTTCCAGGCAGATAAAAAAACAGCCACACCCTCCTCCTAGGCTAAACACACCTCCCCCAATTACTCATCTGTGATAGCCAGCAGCATAAATAATTCATGAATTCAAGTAGCAAATTTCCAAGGAGTGTGGTCACAATGGGGTGCA
Organism: Xenopus tropicalis; assembly: GCF_000004195.4. Classification (NCBI taxonomy): domain Eukaryota; kingdom Metazoa; phylum Chordata; class Amphibia; order Anura; family Pipidae; genus Xenopus; species Xenopus tropicalis. Next base: position 44,338,756 of record NC_030681.2, on the reverse strand, counting down.
GGTGACTTCATCGGAGAAGTATCAAACCTGTATATTAAGAAACACGTTTATACAAGTGATGTAGAGATTCAAAGACAGATATGCACATGTGTTGGGTATGGTGCTGTGTCAAACACAAAGGAGCATGCCAGGAAGATTGAAGAAACCCAAAAGAATGTATACAATTTACTCTATGTCACCACCAAAACCAGAAGCACCAATAATTGCCCACACAATATGTACTTAGAGTATGCCAAGGAAATGTAAATGTCTGTAAGTCAAAATGCCTAATTAGTCCCCCTGGTTGTTAGGTCCTTAATCTATTTATCCAATAGACTTCCTTACACAAACACAAACATTTCATTCTGTTTCTCCCTCAATGTGAAATCTGCATCTGCTCCAAGACACAGAACTGTCTTATCATTGTATATTTATATTGTGGAATCACTGATGATTTTGTAGATAGATTGTAATACAAATTTCTTGTTTAATATAGGTCATTATTGTATTTAAAGGATAATTAAACCCTAATAACCAATATGGCTAGAAATGCTATATTTTATTTGCTGAACTTATTGCACCAGCCTAAAGGAAGTAATGATCCAGGCCATTAAAGTTTCCACAGGAGCTCCCCATCTTGGATATTAGAAGTGTCAGTGACATTCACATGCTCAGTGTGCTCTGGGCAACTGTTGGGAAGCTAAGCTTAGGGGTCGTCAAAAAATATCAAGCAGAAAATGAGGTTTGTCTGTCATAAAATCTGAGGTTACGGGGCTGATTATTAAATTCTGATGCTAATTGCACTGGTTTCTGAGCTGCTATACATTAATAATCTGTATTATTTAATATCCAGCCTTATATTGTGAAATTTATTTCCTATATATATACAGTATAGCCCCACACATATTGTAAAAGCTTTCATTTTCCTTTAAGACTGTTAAATTCATGTTTCAAATTGAATTGAAATTAGACGAGGATTTTTGAGGAAAATATTCTCCATTTACAAATAATAATGACTTTTGCTTATATCAAAGCATGGCATCTTCAAGAAGTGAAACTGCAAATATGCAAACAAGTAATAGAACAGAAAGGATAGGACTAATAAATGGAAGGAAATAGAAGTATAGAAACAAAGTATAGCAGTTCCTCAACACATACTGTATCCCTATAAATAATATATTTAGATAGAATGCAGATGCCTTTGTGACAAGTTCCAAGTTTCACTTATATTTGTCTGTTGTTTTTTAAGAAAGGAAGGCCCCAAGAAGAATATTCCGAGTACGCCCTCGACCAGCTGGTGACAGATCATCTGTTCTACAGGCATTGGGACTAAGAACTACACGCAGATTTCGAGGCTATTTGCCTAGTCCTGGAGAGAGCGCAAGGAAGATAAATTATGCTCCTCTTAAGCAAAGTGCTCAGAACCAAGACAATAAGCAACGTGGTAAATTGACATTTTAAAATCATTTTTTCCAGATGTAATAGTGGTCAGTTGCTAATGCTATTAATTGCTAACCTTGCATTATGGAAATGTATTATGAACAGGCATATTAAGGCTGTATAATTCCACCACTTTATTCATTTTGTACAACAGTGGAATTATTGGATAGCAAAGTAACACATGGCTTTACTACCACTCAGACGCAACATGTGAAAGCTTCATACACACACATTCAGCTTAAGGGTCACAGATGTATGGAGCAAAATAGAGAATATTTTGAATGTAGTATTCATTTTGAAATAAGATCTTTATTTATCCCAGTAAAACTTCTGTGTTCTTTTGCACTTTCTCATTCAACCTAATATATTATTCCTTCTCAACACTTATATTTAAAAGCAAATCAAAACCTGAATGATGTAGTTTTGTTGATTATGATCAGATCTTAATATGCAAATGAGGGTTTGGACTTGGGATTTGGTGGATTTGGTATTGAGCGCTTCCTTTGCTGATTACAGAGTTTCTAAGGTTTAATGCAGGATGCTGCCACTTTGCAGAGCAATTTGACTAAATTGAAGATCTGGGCAGTAAATTGGCAGATGAGGTTCAGTGTTGAAAAATGAAGGTTATACATTACAAATAAAATAAATGCAAGGTATACACTAAGGGGCATATTTATTATAGTGTGTAAGCCAACATCGCCGATGATGTTGCCCATAACAAGCATAATCTTTGCTTTTGTTTTCTAACTTGTGACTGTTCTAATCTAATTGCTGATTGGTTTCTATGGACAACATCACTGCTAATGTTGGCTTAAACAATATAGGAAATATGCCCCTATATGTTGATGTGTTGAGGGTCTCCATAATAGAGAATGAGTTGGGGATTTTTTTGGATAACAAACTGTGTAACTCTAGACAGTGACTACTAAGACAATTAAAGCGCTGTCTTGCATAAAAAAGGGCATTAACTAGAAGGATGAAATGATTATTTTGCCTTTTTTTATAGTCCCTGGTAAGAAAGGACCTTGAGAATCAAGTGCACTTTTGTGCCCCAGTCCTTAAGAAGGATATTAATAAGCTGGAGAGAGTACAGAGGCGTGCACCTACACATCTATTACTCTTTACAAATACATTAAAAGACAGTGGGGATTTTTTTTTCACATAGAAAACAACAAACAACCAGAAGCCTCCCACCCTTTACAAATGAGGATCTAAACTGTCATTTAAAGCAGTAAAGGTGGTTCTTCACGCTGAGGGCAGTGAGGTTGTGGAATGCCCTGCTGGGTGATTTTGTGATAGCAGTTTCTTGGATGTGCCTTGGATGTGCCTTGGATGACTTTAACAAACATAATACATAAGGCTTATATACTGTATGTGAGCATTTAATAGGTCTGTATAAGTGTTTGTATATATATATATATATATATATATATATATGCACTGTGGTTCATTTGAAAGAGTTGAACTTAATGCACTTTTGTCTTTATTCAGCCCAGGGTAGTTATGTAACTATATAATCCTGCACATTCAAAATCAGAGCATCTCTGGGTTTCAAAGGCAGCAGGTTGATTATCCGCCAAGTCAAAATCTAACTGGCTGTTCACAGCTCCGCCCACTTTTGGGCATCCAACAATCATCATATTTTTATTCAGGCTGACCCCATGACTGTGTGATTCAAGTTTGGAGAGTGTGGCCTCAAAGCTTTAAGATTGGCAGCAGTTTCAATTTCCCTATAAAAGTCAATGGGTAAAATTTGATTGGCTGTTGTTGGCCCCTTCCACTTTGGGGTCATCCAACAAATGTCACTGTTTCTTGGTATTCAAGTTTGGGGGGTGTAGCTTCAAAGCTGTAAGTGTGGTAGCATTTTGAAAATCTTCCCTGTCAAAGTCAATGGGAAAATTGGGGTGTTCGGAAACGTGCCACAAAAAGACGGGGGGCCGGATCGCTTGGAAAAGCACAAGCAACCTGCTCCGCTATAGGGCAAAGAAGTGTGGAGAGTTTGGGTATTGTACCCCTAAAACTGTAGGAGGAGTAGCGTTTAGAAAATGGGGGGCGCTATGAAGAAGAAGAAAAAAAAGCTAAAGTCGAAGGAAAGTAGGCTGGGTTTCTGTTTTTTTTTCTTTTAACCCAGCCCCTGTAACTAAAGATTGGACCGTACCATTTTGGCGGATGGGGGGTTTGACAGTACCATTTTATTGGAGGGGGGGGTCAGGCCGTACCATTTTGTTTGAAGGGGGTCAGACCGTACCATTTTTGGAGGGGGGGGGGTCAGACCGTACCATTTTGTTCGAGGAGGGGGGTCGGACCTTACCATTTTATTGGAGGGGGGGTTTGGACCATACCATTTTGAAGGGGGGGTTGGGCCATACCATTTTATTACAGGGGGGGTTTGGGCCGTACCATTTTGTTGGTGGGGGGGGGGGGTCAGGCCATCTCATTTTATTGGAGGGGGGTTAGACCATACCGATTTTTTGGAGGGGGGGTCGGACCATACCATTTCTTTGGAGAGGGGGTGGACCGTACCATTTTGTTGGAGCGGGGGTCGGGCCGTACCATTTTATTGGATGGGGGGGTCGGACCATAACAATTTTTTTGGAGGGGGGTTGGGTCGTACCATTTTATTGGAGGGGGGTTTGGACCATACCATTTTTGGGGGGGTTGGGCCGTACCATTTTATTAGAGGAGGGGGGTTGGACCTTACCATTTTATTGGAGGAGGGGTTTGGACCATACCATTTTATTAGAGGGGGGGGTTGGGCCGTACCATTTTGTTGGTGGGGGGGTCAGGCCATCTCATTTTATTGGAGGGGGGTTAGACCATACCGATTTTTTGGAGAGGGGGTCGGACCATACCATTTTTTTGGAGAGGGGGTGGACCGTACCATTTTGTTGGAGCGGGGGTCGGGCCGTACCATTTTATTGGATGGGAGGGTCGGACCATAACAATTTTTTTGGAGGGGGGTTGGGTTGTACCATTTTATTGGAGGGGGGTTTGGACCATACCATTTTTGGGGGGGTTGGGCCGTACCATTTTATTAGAGGAGGGGGGTCGGACCGTACCATTTTATTGGAGGGGGGGGTTTGGACCATACCATTTTATTAGGGGGGGGGGTTGGGCCGTACCATTTTGTTGGGGGGGTCAGGCCGTCTCATTTTATTGGAGGGGGGTTGGACCATACCGATTTTTTTGGAGGGGGGGTTGGGCCATACCATTTTGTTAGAAGAGGGGTCAGGCCGTACCATTTTGTTGGAGGGGGGGTCAGGTCATCCCATTTTATTGGAGGGGGGGTCAGACCATACCATTTTTTGGAGAGGGGGTGGACCGTACCATTTTGTTAGAGCGGGGGTCAGGCCGTACCATTTTATTGGATGGGGGGTCGGACCATAACAATTTTTTTGAAGGGGGGTTGGGACGTACCATTTTATTGGAGGGGGAGGTCGAGCCATACCAATTTGTTTGAAGGGGGTCGGACTGTACCATTTATTGGAGGGGGGGTCGGACCGTACCATTTTGTTGGAGGGGGGGGGTCGGACCTTACAATTTTGTTGGAGGGGGGTTTGGACCATACCATTTTTGGGGGGGGGTTGGGCCATACCATTTTATTAGAGGGGGGTTGGGCTGTACCATTTTGTTGAAGCAGGGGTCGGGCCGTACCATTTTATTGGATGGGGAGTCAGACCATAAAATTATTTTGGAGGGGGGGTTGGGTCGTACCATTTTATTGGAGGGGGGGTCGGGCCATACCATTTTGTTTGAAGGGGGTCGGACTGTACCATTTTGTTGGAGGGGGGATTGGACCATACCATTTTGTTGGAGGGGGGGATTGGACCGTACCACTTTGTTGGAGGGTGGGGGTTGGGCCGTACTATTTTATTGGAGGGTGGGGGTTGGGCCGTACCATTTTATTGGAGGGGGGGTCAGACTGTACCGTTTTATTGGATGGGGGGGTTGGACGATAACTTGTTTTGGAGGGGGGGTTGGGTTATACCATTTTAATGGAGGGGGTTTGGGCCGTACCACTTTAGGGGGACAGGGGGTGATAATGATACAGTTTCATGACCCCATGTAACTAAAGATCGGACCGTACCATAGCACGGTAGCAGTTCACTGTCATTCACTTTACTTTCTCCTCCGAACTCACCCTGGCATCAAACTAATATATAGGTGGAATATGATTGGCTGTTGGTGGCTCTGCCTACTTTTTCAACTGTGGAAAGTTTGGGGACCCTGGGGTTAATACTGTGAGAATGGAAGCAGGTTGAATTTCCCCATTGAAAGTCAATAGGTAAAATTTGAATTGGCTGTTGGTGGCTCCACCCACTTTTTCTAACCTTGAACCGCAGTTACCTGGTGCCTAACTCTGCAAAGTTTTTGGACCCTGATGGTATTACTGTGAGAATGGTAGCAGGTTGAATTTAAATGGGTAAAATATGATTGGCTGTTCACAGCTCCACCCACTTTTTGACATTCAACAATCATCATATTTTCATTCAGGCTGACCCCATGACTATATGATTCAAATTTGGGGAGTGTAGCCTGAAAGCTGTAAGATTGGCAGCAGTTTCAATTTCCCCATAAAAGTCAATGGGTAAAATTTGATTGGCTGTTGTTGGCCCCTCCCACTTTGGGGGTCATCCAACAAATGTCACTGTTTCATTCGGGGTGACCCCATTATTATGTTATTAAAGTTTGGGAGTGTAGCTTCAAAGCTGTAAGTGTGGCAACTGTTTGAAAATCCTCCCTGTCAAAGTCAATGGAAAAATTGGGGTGTACTGAGCGGCGCCACAAAAAGACGGCGGGCGGGATCACATAGAAAAGCACAAGCAACCTGCTCCACTTTAGGGCGAAAAAGTGTGGAGAGTTTGGGTGTTGTACCCCTAAAACTGTAGGAGAAGTAGCGTTTAGAAAATGGGGGGCACTAAGAATAAGAAGAAGCGGAAGAATAAGCTGAAGTCGAAGAACTAGTAGGGCTTAAAGCCATAGGCACGTATTAACCCTATGGGTCCCTACACACCAATCATGAAGGCAAATAAAAATAAGAAATAAGCTCCTTGTTTTTATTAAGCATTTAAAGGGACAGTATACATGCTTATACTATTAAGTGCAATGAATTATTGCTATTTTTCAAATAACGTCGCAAAATCTGGCATTCTGGTCGCCATTTATTTTACACAGCTTTTTTTTTTTACCATTTTTTTCAGCAAATTCAGTTTTACACAGCATAATAAATAGACCCCTTGGTGCGTTCATTTATAGCAAATGTGTTTTTGGTGTATATTGTCCCTGTAAATAAGCATTTTTTGGATTTTAA